>NW_024755047.1:0-55762 GCF_018991925.1 Homarus americanus | reverse complement strand
GAACTCGCTGAATTCGTCAGAAATACGAATTTTAAGGAGCAGTCTCTTACAGCCTTTGTTGACACTACGCACGCATGCGCGTTCCTCCAAATATAAGTCTGTATATTTTCAGCCACCGGCTGCAACTCTATTAATAAACCTTTATTATTATTAAATATACTATATGTAGTCGCTAATAGTGATGGAATATACGATTGAATTAATTATCTTATATGTAACATTGTAATTTGTACTCTGCAGGTTTTGACAGAATAAAGAACAATCGAGTCCTAGTCTGTCAATGGGCGGCAACAGTCAAAACGCACGTCCTAGACTCAGGAACAGTTTAAACTACCAAGTGACTCGACAGTCGGACCTCTGGGAGACCGACTCACCTCCACAACTAAGCAACAGGAGAACGGAGACGTCTTTGTGTGAATTTGTGAATCATCGACTAAAGTGTGATCCCTATATATACGGCTATGTGAATAATGTGCATAAATACAAAAGGAAGCAAGGGAAGCCTCCTGGGATCGATTGGATGTTGGAATTCACTATGGATGTGGTCGACAAGGCGGAGGAGGCCCCAAAGGGACAAAGACCAGAGGAACCAAGCTGAATATATGCAGACTCATCCTCATGCCAATCCTCGTCGAGGAAGAAACTTGTGGGTCTGGTGACATCAGGAATAAGGCAACCAGAGAGACGGACGATGAACGCTGCTCGTTATTCCACGGAGATCATCTTCAGATGTGTCGGACATTCCTCAGCATGTCCACAGGGAAGCGAACTTCCCTCGTAAGGGAAGAACATCGTTGCTTCGCCAGCCTGGGTCGTAATCACCGGATAACGGAGTGCAGCCAGAAGATGGTATGTGGTATAGATGGCTGCTCTGGAGTACACTCGAGGCTTCTACACTTCACGGGAGTTCTGACGAGCAGTACCAAGGCCGCAAGCAGAGGAAAGGTCAGTTTTTTTCCCTTTCCATTGGTATAAACATGAAAGAAAGAAGTAGTGTAAACACCAAAGAGATCAGTGTAAAAGTGGTAAGCGTAGGAGAAGAAAGAGCCGACCCATCACTATCCCAAGGTCATTGTTGTTTCACCAGGAAGAACCGGAACTCCCAGACAATAAGAAGCTTGCCGAACAGCGATTGGCGGGAATGAGAAATGCCTCCTAAAGAACCCAAGGCTCTCTCAGAGGTATCAAGAAGAGATGAGACGTCTAGTCGACGAGGGACATGCTGAGCGAGTCCCACATCAAGAACTCAGTGTTACACCCGGGAAGAGCTGGTATCTCTCACTCCACCCGTGTTGAATCCCAACAAGCCAGAAAAGGTGAGAATAGTTTTGATTGTGCAGCCGAATATGCAAGGGCCAGACCTTAACAGCAATTTGATGGGAGTACTCATCAGATTCAGACAAAGAAAGGTGACACTCATGGCTGATATCGAGGCAATGTTCCATTAAGTGCGAGCAGTACCCAAACATCGAGACGCCTTACGATTCTTATGGTGGACGGACGGCCAGCTGCCAGGGGCCCCGCCACTTACCAAATGACAGTACACCTCTTTGGAGGTATGTGTAGCCCTTCATGCGCCGGGTATGCGCTACAACGAACATTCCAAGATTGCGGGAAAAGTCTCCATGACGACATCAAGAAAGAGAATCGTAACTTCTACTTTGACGATCTGCTTCCCTCAGTAGATTCGCCGGGAAAGGCAACGATAATTACCCATTGACTGAGACAGCTGAAGAAGAAGGGCGGATTCAGACTTACGAAGTGAGTCTGTAAGAACAGGGAAGTCCTCAAGGCAATTCCACAGACAGAGAAAGCCGTGGGAGTAAAGGAAGTCATTTGAAAGACGACAGGCTCTCCACTGAACGAGCGCTGGGAATCTTGTGGGACCTGGAAAAGGACGAACTAGAGGTCCGGGTCCAGATCCCTAAGAAACCAGAGACGAAACGAGGCCTTCTGAGTATGGTCAGCTCCATATATGACCCACTGGGACTCATCGCTCTGAGCGTCACAAGAGCCAAAATTATATATTCCAAGATGAGTGTAGACGAGGTATTGGGTGTGATGAACAAATCTCCTTCGTGTGTGGCAAAACCAAACTAGCCCCTCTAAAACAGCAGACTATACATCGACTCGAGCTCTGCGCGACAGTACTGGCTGCCAAGGCAGGCAAACAACTACGACGAGAATTTGAATTACAAATAGACAGATCAGTGTTCCGGACAGATAGTACGGCAGTCCTTCTGTACATACGAAACACCGAAAGACGCTTCCATTCCTTCGTGGCCAATCGAGTGGCAACAATACACGAGGACTCCAATGCAGAACAATGGCGCCACGTGAAGTCGGCACTGAATACAGCCAATGACGCTACTTGTGGACTACATGGACCAGAGCTCAACGATGAGGGCAGGTGGATTCGGGGAACTGCTTTCCTCTTGTTGGAAGAAGACGGTTGGCAAAAGAGTCCAATGATAATTCCAGACCTCACAGACGGAGACCCAGAGGTGAAGAAGGAAACCACGGTGCTGACGACGAACGCTGACCAGGGGGAGGGTATCCTCGATAAGCTATGGGCCAGGTACTCCTCGTGGCATCGACTTCTGAATAGCCTAGTGTAAATTAGAAGGTTTATAGAATGGCATCTGGGGAAGTGAAAGAACAGACATCACCGAAAACGTCGACTCAAAGTCAGCGAATTAGAAGATGCGAAGTTAGTCGTCTCAAGGTTGATACAAAGGAAGGGATTTCCCCACAAGATGGACGCGCTGGAACGAAGAGTAGGCGGCCGACTGAAGCGTGCTGCTCTCCATCCAGAGCAAAGAACCCCATACTGTTACCCAGGGACAAAAACCCACAGAACCTAGCGTACAGGAGGTACATTCGACCAGGGCTGGCCACTCAGGACGCGAGCACACTCTAGTTGCGCTACGCGAGACGTATTGAATACCCAAGTGCCGTAAGATGATCGATCGAGTACTACGTACGTGTGTAATTTGTCGAAGAAGCAGTTGGAAGCCTACTCACCAACGCCAAGCTGACCTGCCAGAGGACCGGGTACATCCAGAAGACTGGTTATTCACCTGCACCGGAGTCGACTGTGTTTGGTCCCCTTATGGTTAAAGAAGGCAGGGCCCGGGCAAAAGGATGGGGATGCTTTTTTACAAGTCAGGCCACCCGAGCTATACACCTGGAAGTCCTCACCTCACTGAACACAGACTCATTCATCAACGCCATGACGAGGTTTACATCCCGCAGAGGACCTCCCAAGCGTCAGATCCGCACGGTGAAGAAGGTTCTCCAGGGGGTGATGGGCACACAGGTACTTAACGACGAGCGACTCAACACCTTGTTCTGTGCCGTAGAAGAGATCGTCAACGGGAGGCCCATCACCCCAGTATCCGACGACCCGAGAGACCTAGAAGCACTCACTCCACTTCACCTACTGCGAATGCACACGGGAACCCTGCCCATTGGAGGCGATGAGTCCATAGCAGAAGCGTACCGACAAAAATGGAAGCATGCCCAATTCATTGCAGACCAATTCGGGAGGAGGTGGGTTAAGGAATATCTCCCGACACTCCGGCAGCAACAGCAGCACTTCAGGGCGCACCGCAACTTCCGAACTGGGGACATCGTCATCATATCTGGACATCCTCTCCCAAGGAGCAGATGGATGCCGGGAAAGGTATTGGAGGCAGTACCGGGTGATGACGGCCTGGTGCAGCGTGCCAAAGTAAAGACGAAGGACTCAGTGTTAATACATCTAGTGACACAGCTCTGCCTATTGGAGGGAGTCGGTGAGTGAGACTCCCGACAGACAATGGGTTTTGAGCAAGCACAACAGGGGGAGTGTTACCGCCACAGTAGGATATGTTACCGCCATAATAGGATAAACTAGAAAAGAGAGAGAAAGAGAGACAGAGTGTTACGACAAACTTTGCTGGGGTGTTAAATTTGAAACAGATGGCCCTCGTCTGGTGCTGACTTGCTCCCTGTGGGGTTCAGAAGACAGTCTCTATCCGTCCAGTGACCTATCAAGTCAGGGAGTTAATAAGTCCTACATTAGACCCGAAACACGTAAGTTTTATATGGCTTAACGCCCTACTCTACTCAAATATACTATACGTAGTCGCTAATAGTGATGGAACATACGATTGAATTAATTAACTTATATGTAACATATGTAATTTGTACTCTGCAGGTTTTGACCGAATAAAGAACATCGAGTCCTACATTCCTACGTGTAGGGGTCTCATTAACCCATAATCGCTCTTTTCACTGGTCCCAATGTTAGCTCACATGACCCAATAATTATCCAAGAACCGGGCAAGTCTCATTACACACCGTGAGTCCCAACACAATGGATGATATGACCTCACCAGCTAAGGAAATGCTGAAGTATTGGGTCGCCCCTTCCTGAGTTTAAGTCCTGCTCTCCTCCCGTTAAAACACAACCTTTGACGGGTTCCCTACCTCAGCATTCCTCCAGCAAACATATTCATAAAATATTATAATGGTCTGAAACATAACAAAATAATCAAAAAATATCATAACGTCCTGATATCATCAAGGCCCAATCAGCATGCACATGCCTGATATATGAAATTATGTCAGGGAACGGGTCACCATACAGGAGATACACCACATGCAGAGCACCAAAAAAAATCCCTTAGCACCCTCACGTCCAGAGTGCAAGATAAACCATGAGAGTCGTCGACCTTACACAAGAACTTCGTTAAGCAACCCACATACACACATAGTTCATGAAAATGGATGGCAAATAGTATAAAATCAGCACAGCTACTCAGAAGCCAATAGTTACTCTACTCACTAGTACCAGGGGAATTCCTGTCTCTCATAGCCTGTCAAGAGTTAATTCACTCAGTTGCATCCAGGGTCCACCGATTCCCGATAACTTTACTTGAGAGTGAGAGCCACAGAGATAATCCAGCCCCAGTTCGTTAGGTCACCGTACAACCAGGTGTACGCGACCCCAGCCAGAAAAAGGATTAGTTTCTCTCAGATTATATAGTTTGAGCCCATACGTTTTCCCACACCTTAGTACAATCTTTATCTTTGGTGGAAGGTAGTCGAAGGCCTTTTCGCCGGTCTCGGTGGTTCATCCACGTGTGCGTCTGCACAGCCAAACCCGGGGAAATCAGGGTGCATCCAGCCGGTAAATCAGGTCGACAGCATGGCTGCTTTCAGCCGGCAAGTTAGCTTCACGAAAACGTAGAATAATCTACCCATTAACCACTGTGTATACCCTTCCCCACCCCTATCTAAGTACTTACTGTATGCAATTGAATGGAACTTCCTTGTGAGTAACGTCGAGGTAACCCACAAGCATCGTGACCACGTGAGGCGTTTTTTTCGGGACAGAGGACGACACCTCCGCCTGCCAAGGCGATAGAATGAGAGTGACCGCTCTGCCTTCTTTCATGCACGCATACCTGCTTTCAGAAACTACTTTACTTTTCTGTTTGGATCTCAAATTCTCCCCTGATCGCCCTATATTTCATTTTAAGGAAAGACTAGCACTATTTAAATATTTATTCACGTCTTTAATTCAGGACACGAACATCCCCCACGGCTTCCCAGTAATATTTTAATTATTCGTGAAAGCGCATGACGTCATGATGTTCATGTCTTAATTATTTTATTACAGACACAAGTCGCATATTCTCGATGGCAAATTATCCAAGGTAACCTTCGTTAATATTATAGTTGGCTTGTAAATTTGTCAACAGTGTATGAATTAATTTGATAAAATATATCTCTTAGGCCTCGTGGGCGCCAGTTTGTTACTTATTTCCAAGCCCTCCGCCTGGTTACGAGGCGCCTCCCTAAAAAGAGACAGCCCTGTCCTCATGTGTTGAGAATAAATAGGTACATACAGGGCCGTCCCTAGAAGGGTGCGGGGCCCTGGGCAACTCAGCCACTGCGGGGCACCAAAAAAATAAAATTTTCACTAGTAACTTTCACAGGTCCATTTCCTACCAAGTAGTTCATTGTTCTACTGTCCAGAAGCTGTGGCCAGTTGGCTGGATCACATAAATCATCTTCAGTTTCACGGTTACGGTCTGAGCTGTCCATTTTTAAAGCTTTCATCTGTTTTTCACCACTGTCCTCTTCCTTTCCTTTTATACAATTCACACTAGCACAGTCACTTGCAATAGTTTCTGGAATTTTTTGTAACACAAATTTGTCAAGGGATCCTTTCAATACATTATCAATTTCTTCTCGTTTTCTTTTCTTTTGCCTTTTCACTGCCCCCGAGATGTATTTTCTGAATTTGTCTCTGTCTCTGCTTGCCATGTTTCTTACACAAAAAAAAGTATATCCACAAAACTCAAAAGGCAGGAGTCACAGCTCACAGGACAAGACATAACCTGATCTCACTGGTTACTGACCCTGGTGGACTGGCTGTGTGGAGTGGAGTACAATGGATTATGGAGTCAGATTATGCGGTCAGAGGAACCCACCCCCACCAACCCCCATGGGACTGTCGCTATGGATGGTAAGGTCACGGTTGTGATGGTGGCGTAAGCCATCAGGTCAGATTAACCAGTCAACAGGTAATGTGTCCGAGGTCACTGGGTCTAGTGCTGGGCCCCGCGGGGACCCCACACGCGCGGGGCCCCGGCGGTCGCCCCTGTTCGCCCCCCGCTAAGGACGGGCCTGGGTACATAACTCCTCCAGATGAGTCCTGCTGTGTTAAACTATTCTCTTCAGCCCACTGCAACTCACAGCATCGCCGTTTCGTTTCGTCTTGCTTCTGAGTCTGATGTTGATCTAAAAGAGTTACCTATTGTTTCTATTCTGCCTTTGTTATTTATTTTTGGATTCTTTTGGCTGTTTAACCTTAAAAACTGGGGATTAAGTTTAATAATTACATAAAAAAACAGAACTTACGGTCACGAACGTACGTACTTGTAGTGCACTTTGCTGTCTTTTTTAAAGTTTAATGCAGATTCAAGATGTCATTTCATTTTTTAAAAATAATTTTATCTGTTAACAAAACAACCTTTCCTCATTTGAGATAGTTTTCATTTGTAAGCAACCTTCACGCCAGGGGGGGGGAAGAAAAAGTACTGGGGATAATGTTTAAAAGTAAGATTTATGGTTGGAAAAATCCATCTTTAAATGTGTGCTCATATTATCTCAAACATACTTTTAATGATTGTTCGTGATTCAAGGGCTGTGAACCTACCTTTATATCACCATATTATTTATATTTTGTATTGCAAGCACGTTTAAACATCTGTCTCACACGAAGGTCATTACTGGACAGAGTTAGAACTCTTACAGTTAAGTTCACTCCCTGAACTTAAATTAATTAGGATTTTTATAGCCTAGAGCAGTGGTTCCCAAACTTTTTCTGATCATTACCCACTTTTCATATATGATCCTTATCCATGGCCCCCCTCTCCCAATCCATATCTCTGGTTGGCTCAGCTGCTCACTGGCTGTTCTAGTGTGGTGGGGCTTGGGATTTTTATGTGTACATAGCCTCAGCTATGGCCCCCTAAATTTTGCTGGGGGGCCATGGCCTCCAGTTTGGGAACCAGTGGTCTAGAGGCAGCAGAACCAGTACAGTGACAATGCCCAAGGATTAAAAGTGAATGGGTGAAGAAAGCGAATGACAAACTAAAGAATTGTAAAGCGGGTAGTAGCTCTAGAATCGTTGCAGACATGTTGAAAGCATCAGAATATTCTGGCGTGATGGAATTGATTAATACAATTATGATGGAATGTATTATTCCAGCTGATTAACTAAAAACTGTGATTATGAATACTTATAAGGGTAAATGTGATACATCTGAGCTTAGAAAGTACAGGGCCTAAACCTGTTAGACTAGGTTATGAAAGCTGGGGAAAGAATGATCGAAAAATTGATAAGGGAGAGAGTGGACAATAACAAAATCTAATTTGGGTACATGTCACACAGGGGGCTACAGAGGACGGAAGGAAAAAATTGAATTTCATATTTGTAGACTAGACGAAGACATTTGACACAGTACTATGTGAGGTAGTGCAGTAGGCAATGAGAAAACTAAGGGTCGAACTGTCTCGTTTAGGTGTTATGGTATTGTATAAGGGCTCAAGAATCGCTGTCATTGTAAATGGCAAAGCAAGTGAGGAATTTGAGGTGAAACTGGGGGTTCATCAAGGATATATCTTGAGCCCGTTATGTTTATTATAGTGCTAGAGGCACTATCACGGGACTTTCGGATTGGTTTGCCCTGAGTGTTGGTGTATGCTGACGACTTATTACTGATAGTAGAGAGTATTGAAGAGGTAGTGGAGAATTTTCAAGAAATGGAAGGATGGAATAGACACAAAACAGATTGAAAGTGAATGTGGTAAAACCAAAAATATTCATTAATGGTGTGGGTGAAGGACCAGTGGTGGAAAGTGGAAAATAGCCATATGCTGTGTGTAAGAATGGTTTTGGTATCAGATCAGTAATGTGCTGTGAGCGTGGAAGTTAGGTATATGAGAGGTGCAATGGTGAAAATAAATGACAGACTGCAGGATGCTGCTAATTTTTAAGTGCAAGTAACCGTCTGGCTCTAGCAAGACTGGAGAAACACAACTGTGTGACATGATTAGTGCTAGAGGTAGTACTGAAGCTAGCTGAGTTGTAAGAGTCAATAGTGACTGGAAATTTTTCAGGGAGCTGCTGCCTTTATTGACGGCAAGAGAACCTACCTTCATATCGGATAAATTCATGTCATGAACATTTTAGATTTTTGGGTTGTACAATTTCAAGGGTATATTATGTCACCATATTATTTATATTTTGTATTGCAAGCACGTTTAAACATCAGTCTCACACGAATGTCTTTACTGCTACGAGTTTGTTCTTGGGTGGATAGTTTAAGCACCCTTGTTTTATAATTTTTTAATCCTGACTTCCATTTATACACCTCGATTATATCGCCCCTCACCACATCTCTCCAAGGAGTGCAAATTCACTTGCTTTAATCTGCCTCTGCACTCAAGGTTCCTACTGCCCGGGATAAGTCTCGTCATCCTCCTCCGTATGCTTTATAGGAATTCGATATCCACGGTGACCAGAACTGATCTGGTTGGTTGGCAGAGGGGTGGGTGGTGAGGGGAGGCTCGCTGCTCATGGCATTGGTGTTGTCACTCCGGCAAGTGTTTCCCAAAGAAACAATACTATTACTGTCACTATCACTGAGGTCTGACTCTTGCAGGGTGTGGGATGCACTATGACTATCCGTCTCAGAAATGTCTGTATCCATGAGAGAGGGGGTGCCTCTTCCGGGGCGCTTACGTCGACCCCGACCCCATCGCTGGCAACACTTGCCGGCCAAGGGGTAGGCAGAAACTGAGGTGGCCTTTGTGTGACTATTGGGAGGACAGGAGCACCTATGGGCACACGTCTGTCCTCTTACGTGGTCAGACCGCGACTGACCTCGTGAGTGTGATAAAGGGAAACGCGTCAGATATCATGTTGTTGCTGACATGCGCTGACCTCAGCCTGCCCTCGCTCATTCCCCGAAGGAACTGCAACCTCAGCCATGCATAACATCAACAGCTGAGGTACAGTTGAATAACTTGGTGAATAATTTGGTATTATACATTTGGGTAAATTTTTACATAATACAAATGGTGTTGTTACAGCCCCATAATTTCAGAAATTGGACTGGTGTCTTCTGTCCCTGTGTTAAATTTATTCCATTTATAACATGAAGTAGTTCTGTAAAGTTTGAACACCTCTTATGTGTCCCACCAACAGCGTGAATGTAATAAAAATACGAAAAAGGCAGGACATCGACAATTTCAAGATATTATTCTATATACCCTTCTACATTCCTTTGATATTATGCCATTTACAGTTTGTTCTATTATTTATAACCTATACTCCACCATCTTCACTGGTATAATTGCTGAAAAAACTCGGGACACACTTTTTTATATAAAACAAATCAGCAATCACTAATTGTTTATTGTGAGATCACTACAGTTCTATGTACAAAATGAAATTATCGCTATTAGGGTACATTAAAATTAAATTTCTCATTCTGACAGATCTACCATCTAAGCATTAGTTACACTATTAAACACATTAGTTACACTGAACATCGCTTGTATAGGTTCGGGAGCTTCTTACGATCCTGTTGAACAACTTGGAACACATTCTGGTATTGTTCTTCACTCTTGGCTGATGAAAGATATTCTGAACCGAACTTGATTCCACGCTCAGCACAGTTATTGATGACATTTAGCTCTTTCAGGTTGATTGCAGATGCCTGGTACGCAGTAGACAGTTGCCAGTCTCCAAAATCTTCTGTAAGGAATTTCGGGTCGAGCTGAAGAGCATGAAATGTGAACCAGGAGTCGCAATCAACCAAGTCAGCAAGTGTTGTTGAGAGAGTGACTATAGACGGAAATTTAGGCTTCCCAAATCCCATTCCAAAGTGTTCTGATGGTTTGGACAATTCATTGTCTGGTTTGGCTGCTAGGAGACTGTTGGCATGTGCACAACGTTCATCTGCTGGCACCTTGTTGCTAAAAAGTGCAAGAGGTACTATCACAGCAGTCAGATACCGGAGATGCCGTTGAAATGCATGTAGTGCACTCTTGGAGATCAGCGGGTTTACAGCCTCATACTGCAGCAGACGTTGGAAGAGCTCTAAGTCGTGCCATGGTGCATCCGCAGAAGACGTGCAGGTCATCCACCAAGAACTATAGGTTAGGGTGGCAAAGATGACTAAGTCCCATACTTTTGACATTTGTTTCCTTGTGGTGATTGTGCCAGGTGGTAGCTGCTGAATTTTTTCTCAAGCATGCAGATTTTGATGGAATACAATAACTCTGATATCCATCTGGCCCTGTGCAGTGCACCCGGTTGTTTGAATTTGATTTGTTGGTCAGAAACACCTCCATCAAGGAACACTGAACATAGTTCAATGAACCCTCGACAATCATCTCTTTGAAATGAGAGCTATGAACGGTAAGTTGTAAAACATTGCCTCTACAGTCCTCTAACAGATTTAGTGCCACGTCACTGAATACAGTATAGGAGATGTAAACAGGGAAACCAGATGAACAACGATGCCATAGAGAAATCCGACTGTGAGAGAGATTTAGGAGTAATGATAAGTAGGAACCTTAAGCCAAGTAAACAATGTGTTTTTGCTCGTAACAAGGCTAATAAAGTACTTGGGTTCATACAAAGGAGTGTTAGTTACAAGACTAGCGAGGTCATCCTAAAACTGTATCTTGCTCTTGTGAGACCACACCTGGATTACGCAGTTCAGTTCTGGTCACCGTATTACAGAATGGATATAGAATCCTTGGAAAGAATTCAGAGGAGAATGACAAGACTAATCCCGGGCATTAGGAACCTTGAGTATAGAGACAGGTTAAAGCATCTTAATTTGCACTCCCTTGAGAGGCGTAGAGCGAGGGGCGACCTGATAGAGGTGTATAAGTGGAAGGCAGGGCTAAACAAAGGGGACATTACAAAGGTACTCAAACTATCCAACCAGGAGCGAACTCGTAACAATGGTTTTAAATTAGACAAATTTAGATTTAGGCGGGAAATAGGTAAACACTGGTTTGAAAACAGAGTAGTGGATGAATGGAACAAGTTACCAAGTATCATCATTAACTCGAATACGCTGAATAGCTTCAAACATAGGTTGGATGCTTATATGATTTGATTTTTGATTTTGCCGCTTGCAGCGGCTACTTTATTGTGCACCCCACACTCATCCTGTGAGCGGTAGTAGCGCAAAAGGATTCCAGAGTAGGGTTTACAAAGGGTCATAATAATTAACCCCCGTTGTCAGGATATTATGGCACTGAAAGTTACACAGTATTTCATTTACATTATTTGTTTAGTTCTATACATAAAGGGTAACTTATTCACAAATGCGTGAGAACAGGCGTGTGAGGCAGTATGTCTGGCCTCACACTTTGTTATTCACATTTACGTGGGAGGTATTCAAGCACATTGCGTATTTGGTTCTGTACATGAGAATTGATATAGTTACTAAGTGCAAAAAAGTGGATACAATCTTAATATGTCGGCTATCTTGCCATTAGAGATGAAGTGTTGTGCCATTTCACACACAGTGTGCTTGGACCTGTCCCTAAAAGGTTCTATCTTCACACAGTCGAGGATGTAGTGTTCAAGTGTGTGGCCATATGTCTGGCCACACACTTTACAATTACTTTTGTTTACATCTGCTTGAGGAACATACTGCCAAAGGTACTTATATCCTAACCTTAATCTAGCGGTTACAACATCTTGTAATCTAGTGATCTTGTTACTTGCTCCATATACATGTTTCACTTGATACATCTCATCATGGTAACCTATGGATCGACTAGTGCCTGTTTGCACCTGTCTACTTGCGTCAAACTCATCAATAAGTTCTTTCCTAATTACAGTTTTAAGGGTTCTTTTTGACAAACCCAAATTGTATTCAACGGTGTCTTTGTTAGACGCGAGTTTGGCGAGGGCATCAACTCTGTCATGTTTTATGAGGCCTATGTGAGAGGGGATCCACAACAGTTTGACCCTGACACCCCGGTCAACAAGGCACGCATTTGTGTCTGGCTTCAGAGACAAGAGCGTGACAACCTGAGTCGAGGGAACCAAGGGCAAGTAGTGAGGATAGAGAGTCAGTGATGATGAGACTGTCAGTAACAGTGGTTTCAATGAATTTAATAGCTGTGAGTATGGCAACTAATTCAGTTTGTAGAGTGGATGCCCAGTTGTTAATTCTAACTCCTTTCTCAATTATATTACCGTCAGGTTGAGTCACAACAATAGCACTTCCAGCCCTCCCACAGGCGGTGTTTAGAGATCCATCAGTGTAGATGGTCTGTGTGATATTATCATCAGTCTGTAGAGTGTGTATGTGTTCAAGAGCTCTCAATTTGGCAGTGTGTTGGAGATAAATGCTTTGTATAATTAATTTTTTAGGCGGATACGTCGGTATTGTGATATCGAAGGGAACTGTCCGGCAGGGTGGCAGGAAGCGCTGTTGTGTCTCAACTTTGTACAGGTGGTTTAGTCCAAACATCTTCATATGTGTAGCTGTAGTTTGGATCCATTTAGACTCAGTAGTCCCATGGTTCATACATTCTAGCAATTTTAAGGAAACAATGTTATCAGGATCACCACGCAGAAGCCTCAGGGCTATCATGAGGTTGACTTCAATAATTCTATCTTTAACACTGGGTATACCTAGTTCTTTCCTCATATTAAGTACTTAGTGCTCATGGGACATCCTAGGATAATTCTGAGGGCTTTATTTTGCATTTTCTCGAGCTTGTCAACGCCTTTCCCGTCACGAATGACCAGGGCTGGTGCGTGGTAATCTATCAGAGATCTTATATAGCCTAGGTACATTGTTTTAACAATTCAAATATTAGCACCATAGTGCGGGCTGTACCCCGCTACACTTCTAAGAGGTCTCAGTCTGTCAGTACATTGGCGGGTTAGCTGTTGTATGGCAGGTAGGGTACAAGGGACGGAAACACCAAGATATTTAAAAGAAGAAACATAGTCAATAGTGTTGTTACCTATCTTGAACTTGGCGGGGACGCGTTTGCGGTTACCAGCTTGTTTGTTGAACACCTTAGTTTTGTCAGTGGAGATAATAAGACCGAGGTGTTCACAGGCTGCGTATACATGGTTCAGGGTGGTTTGCATTTCACGATGAGTTTTAGTATGTATAAGAATATCATCAGCATAGCTGATTGAGATATTGCTGGGGTTGTCTGGTATTAAATTTAATAATGCATTCATAAGAACATTGAACAAAGTGGGGCTAAGTACTCCACCTTGAGGGGTACCAAGTTGCATATCTTTAACTTCACTTTTGTAACCCTGAAACAGTGCAGCAGCCCTTCTGTTGGTTAGGTAACCACTTATCCAGTGTAACAGCCTACCTCCTATATCCATTTTGGCTAGTTCGTACAATATCAGTTGCCTATTGGCAATATCAAATGCAGCTTTTAGGTCAAGAAATGTGGTGTATCTGTGCCTTTCATCACCATGCACAGTTAGGAATGTGGTGATGCAATTATGTACACCTTTACCATGGGTGAAGCCATTTATGTTAGGAGACATATGTTCTCTGATTCTATATAAGAGTCTGCCAAGAACCATCCTCTCAAATGTTTTACACAGGCAGCTGGTTAGTGATATGGGACGAAAGGCATCAGGCTGTCCTGGTTTCGGTATTGGTACAACAATACTGCTGGTCCATGATGTGGGTAGTTGGCCCTCGGCATGACTCATATTGTACAATACCAACAATGGATTGCCAGGCACGCGCCTTTGTAGTCTAATGATGTTGTAGGTGACTCCGTCCTCTCCAGGGGAAGTAGACCCACCCCTGGCGAGGGCGGCGTCAAGCTCCCACTCAGTATATGGAACATCACACTCATCGTGCTGTTTGCCCAGCATAAAGCTAATAAGATTACTTCTCTCTACAGACTTCGCATCAAGGAGTCCCCGAGTCCTAGCTGGTACCATGTCATAGCTCGACACATGAGCCCACTTTGTTATTAGCTCATTCGACTTTTGCAGAGGGTTTGGATGGGAGACGTGTCTTCTGTTTTTACCTCTGATTATGTTTATATCTTTCCAGGCTTTGCTGAGGGATGTGTGTTGGTTCAGGCTGTTGACATATGTCTCCCATGCATTTTGTCTGAGTTCGTTTACACGTTCCCTGACAGCAGCAAGGGAAGCTTGATACAATTGTAACATTTGAGGTGTTCTAAATTGTCTGTAACCCTTACCCACCCTCCTGACCCTAGCCCTGAGTTTTTTCAGCTCAGGGTCATTATAGCACTGCTGTTGCCTGTTCCCATTATGCTGACCACGTTTTCTCCTTTTTTTGGTGGAGGCATTGTTGGTGAAGTATACATAAGTCCTATCTATCAGATCGTCATGGAAACTTTGGTAATTGTCAGGCTTGTAGTCCTTGTACCAGTCATGGATGAAGTCTATGAACTGGCTTTCATGTTCTTGCTTGACTGTGATTCTACGTCTGTTGAGTTTACCACCAGTGGGGGTGTCATTGGCTACATGTATACTAGCTTGGATTGGGCTGTGGTCAGACATAAGATCAGTGACAACATCAGAGCTATGAGTTGTGTATGATAGATTAAAGCCAATACATTTGTCTAGACCCCCGCCATAGATGTGTGTTGGTTCATTATTACCTATAATTTGAACATCTTCATATGCGCTGAGAAGTGAGATAAGTCTCCTACCATTGGTGTTAGTGGTGGAGTCACCTAATTTCTTGTGTCTAGTATTCAGGTCACCCATCAGGACAGTGGGCTCAGTGTGTAAAAAGTCTGGGAGATCTGTGTACTGAAACTGATCTGAGGGAGCATAGGCGTTTAGCACGTTGAGTGTGGAGTTGCCCAGGTGGATAGTGATCCCATGGTACTGAAGGTTGGTAGTCTTTTTGGATACAAGAGGTACATGCGGGAGTGACTTCTTAACATACATCAAACATGTGTGAGTAGAATTAGGATCATAATACACATAATTGGGCAGACTGGGTGGGGGCTTACCATTAGGTGTGAGACACTCCTGCAGACACACAATATCGATGTCCTCAGTCACAACTTTGTGGTGTAGGTCAGGGTATCGTTTTCTAAGGGATGAGATGTTCCAACTCATCACCTTCACCGCTCTGTATCTTTGCCTGGTATTAACACTGGCCATTATGAAATGTATTTGGAACTTTGTCTGGTATTAACACTGGCCATTATGAAATGTATTTGGAAAGAAGCAAAAGGCACTGTATGATACTGTTCTTTTCTGCGCTGCCTGTCCCTTCGGCAGGCAGTAGGCCAGTTAACCTTTTTGAAACATTTCTGGAGCATGTACGGCTCAACAATCGTTGTATTTCAGTGGCAGACAACAACACACTATGGTTACACTCGACATCACCACCATTTTCTGTTTGTGCTGGTTCATCTTCACTGACCATGTCCACAGAGGCATCAGTAGAACTGTTACCAGTATCACTATTTTCCTCTGCGTGGACACTAGTTCCTGGTGGGTCTTGAGTTTCCACATCTGGTACTGACATCTGAATGTCTTCAGTTTGACTGTAATTTTTTCGTAGCTGCTGCACTGTGTTGGTGGTGTTTTTTTCCTTTAGTGTATCACAGAGGCTCCTTAACATTTCAGTTTGAGCTGTAAACTGAGCTTTGAGTTCTTTAATTTCATTTTTCAAATCATTGATCTCTTCACGTTGTGCGTGTTCATGGAGTGTGTTGGCAGCTACCTGTTGTGTCGGTACGTCTGTGTTGCCCCATGCTGATCTTTCGATGACTGCTGGTGATGATCCTGGAGCTTTGGTGGGGAGGGCGGGCCAGGGGTTGGCCGTAGGGAGTACCCTAGCAGCATTAGTGTTTCTTGAGACCTGCCTGGGTGGCGGGTCTGGGCGCTGAAGGGGTGTAGGAGCTCTAGAACAGTTAGGGTGCCATACAGGAACTCCAACTGTTTTGCAGTTAATACACTTCTGTTGGATGACACCCCCTTGAGCGTATTAGGACTAAGGGAGGGATCCCTATTATATGCGGTGTCCTGCCTAGAAGGAGAGTTGGCAGTGAATGGTTGTCAAGGGCAGTTGGTGTTAACGACCGTCTTGACAGATATTGCAAGTCAATATCAGTCCCATTCATTGACAACTGGGACAACTTCTATGGCAGAAGGGACCTTTATGCTAGGGATGGGGTGCACCTGTCTAGGGATGGAGTAGCAACCCTGGCTGGGGCTCTAGAGGGGGCAGTTCAAAAGATATCGAAGTCTTTAAACTGCTAAGAGAACATGGGAGCACGGGGGTGGAGGAGACTGCAGTGGGAGCGGGTAAACAAGGCGAAAGATTACAGGGAAATAGTGTTAGGAATGATGACAAAACTAATTAGACAGGGAGTTTAAAACTAAACGCGGTAAGGGAAGGACTCAGAACACGACTAACTTAAATGTATACTACGCGAACAGTAGAAGTATGAGAAACAAAATGGATGATATTAAGGCCTTGGTATGTACTGAAGAAATCGATATAATTGCATTCACTGAAACATGGATCAACCTAGACACACGTGAATTACCAGTCGAATACCAAATTGCGGGTTACAAACTGTTCCATACCGATAGGCAGACCAGGAAAGGAGGCGGAGTAGCAATCTATGTTAGGGATAATCTGAAGTGTGAAATAAATAAGGAAATAAAAACTGAGAGGAATACAGAAACAATTTGGATAGAATTAAGCGACGGTCGGGAAAAATTAATCACAGGGGTAATATATAGACCCCCCAATCTTGATAGCGTCAATGAGCGACTTATCTGGGATGAAATGCGCAGGGCTTCCATACACAACAAAGTCTGTATAGTAGGCGACTTTAACCTTGGCCAAATAGATTGGACTGTCCTTACGGGTAACTCAGAATCAGAGGATTTTCTCGAGACGATCCAGGACTGTTTCCTAAGTCAACATATAACCGAACCCACACGGGGTAATAATATACTGGATTTAGTTCTGTCGAACAGAGAAAACCTCATTAGCAATGTCGAGGTAGGGAACGAACTTGCAAACAGCGATCACAAAGAAATTCGATTCCAGTTAGATTTTCAGGGCAGAAGTAAGGAAAATTCCACTAAAGTACCACATTTCAGAAGGGCAAACTTTGACAGTTTAAAGAGGCAGCTCAGAGAGGGGGTGTCGCGCTTGGCCGTGAACCTGACAGATGACACGGACCTGATAACGAGATCTGAGATTGCCGAGTTCCACGACAATTTAAATAGTGAGTTACTTAATGCACAAAGGCAGAACATACCATACAAAAAACTCAGATCAAACAACAATGACCCTAAATGGATAAATAATTATTTAAAGAACATCATTGGCCAAAGGAAGGCTATAGGTAGAAGGATAAATCGTGGCGAAATTCACCTCCGGGACTATTATAGGGTATTGGCGAGTAGGGTTAAAACCGAGATAAGGAAAGCAAAGAGGAATAATGAGGTAATGATAGCAAGGGAGGCGAAGACAAATCCCAAAGGATTCTACCAAATGTATCAAACTAAAACACGAGAAAAGATTGGACCAATACGGTCAGACTCCGGCGAGCTCACTGATAACGATGGAGAAATGAGCAATAATTTGAATAAATATTTTTCAACAGTTTTCACCACCGAAAATTTAAACATGATACCTGAGGCACCGACTCTATTCAGAGATAGTGAAGAAAACAAATTAAGTGAGATAGTAGTGACTAGTAACGATGTTAGTAAGCAAATAGACAAACTAAAGCCTAATAAGTCACCTGGTCCTGATGAGATATTTGCCAGAGTATTAAAGGAATGTAAGGAAGAGCTTAGTATGCCCTTAGCAAAGTTGTTTAACATGTCCTTAAAAACAGGTGTAGTACCAGAATCCTGGAGGATAGCGAATGTAATACCGATTTTCAAGAAGGGGAATAGATCACTATCCTCTAACTACCGCCCAATCAGTCTAACATCAATAGTAGGCAAATTACTGGAAGCAATCATTTCAAACTCTATTCGAAATCACCTGGAGAAGCACCAATTGATCAATGATTCCCAGCATGGCTTAACAAGCGGACGTTCTTGCCTAACTACTCTATTAACATTCTTTTCATCAGTTTTCGAATCCAGTGGACGAGGGGCAATAATTATGATGTGGTATATCTCGACTTTAGCAAAGCCTTCGACAGAGTCCCCACGAAAGACTAATTAGAAAGGTAGTCGGCATCAAAGGTGACATCCTTAAATGGATTAGGGCGTGGGGTTACAGACAGAAACAGCGAGTGAGCATTAACGGCACTAAGTCCCATTGGAGCAAATGTCATGCGGAGTTCCCAAGGCTCAGTACTTGGACCATTATTGTTTATTATATACATAAACGACATAGATATCGGCATAGACAGCAACATAAGTAAATTTGCTGATGACAAAAATAGGACGAAAGACAACCAATGAGGACTCGCAAACTACAGGAAGATCTAAACAAATTTTTCGAATGGTCTGAAAATGGCAGATGAAATTCAATGTCGACAAATGTAAAGTACTCAGTATAGGAGATGTAAACAGGGTAACCAGATACCAGATGAATAACGATGCCATAGAGAAATCCGACTGCTTAGAGAGATTTAGGAGTAATGATAAGTAGGAACCTTAAGCCAAAGTGAAACAATGTGTTTTTGCTCGCAACAAGTGCCAATAAAGTACTGGGTTCATACAAAGGGAGTGTTAGTTACAAGATTCGAAGGGAGGTCATCTTAAAACTGTATCTTGTTCTGTGAGACCACACCTGGATTACGCAGTTCAGTTCTGGTCACCGTATTACAGAATGGATATAGAACTTGGAAAGAATTCAGAGGAGAATGACAAGATTCAATCCCGCATTAGGAACCGTGAGTATAGAGACAGGTTAAAGGAGTCTAATTTGCACCCTCGAGACGTAGAGCGTGAGGGGCGACCTGATAGAGGTGTATAAGGAAGGCAGGGGCTAAACAATAAAGGGACATTACAAAGGTACTCAAATTATCCAACCAGGAGCGAACTCGTAACAAATTATTTTAAATTAGACAAATTTAGATTTAGGCGTGAAATAGGTAAACACTGGTTTGGAAACAGAGAAGTGGGATGAATGGAACAAGTTACCAAATATCATCATTAACTCGAATACGCTGAATTGCTTCAAACATAGGCTGGATGCTCATATGAGCAATAGGGTGTAAAACGGACTGCTCCAGTATGGGCCAATAGGCCCGCCAAAGGTTTCCTCCATTCTATGTTCTTATGTTCTTATGTTAACTGTATCTCTGTCTCTGCAAACCTGTGTTGCATGCCTTGAGCAGAGACCACACCACGGCTTAGTCGAGGGGCATAACCAGCCACATGGCCCCAGTGCGTGACAGTTGTAACACCTATAGGCTGATAGAGAGTTACCTTCAGAGTCCGATAGGCACCACGGATTCGAATGGTCTTGGGTGGGTCTTCCGAGCCAACCCAGTCTGCAATGACTGCATTCTTGCCCCTGAGTCGCTTCGTCCTTCTGATGTAGGGATGAGCTTATATGAGCAATAGGGGTTGGGTGTAAACGGGACCGCCCAGTATGGGCCAATAGGCCCGCTGCAGTTTCCTCCATTCTTATGTTCTTATGTTAAACCGTGAAAGTGGCTCATCCCATTTCTGTGACAGTAATTCAAAGTTCTTGCGAAACCGGGAGAAGAGGGTAATGCCTGGTGAATTGGAACATTCAATTTGTAGGTCATCAAACACATGAGACAGAATAACCTCACCGACATGATGACGACAAGCTGTCCACAGAAGTGCCCGATTTAGCATTGTTGGATTGTTACACAGGCTGCAGTGATATGCCTTGTGTTGGATGCTGTAGTATCAAATGTCATGCTGATGATAGAGTTCACAGTTCCAGGACTTCAACAGCTCAAACGTCAGATCGGCAATGATATCACCACAATAATTTATGTGTGTTGAGCTGATACTTTAGAACACCAAGGAGCTTCATTTCATGCACATTTACTTCCACAATAGGAAGACGTTTTTCTGTAATATTTTGATTGGACAGTGGCGACATAAGTTTTGCGTCCCAGTGTAGAGTGGCAAGACTTTGTAGCTGTCCACTGTTCTCAAAGTCTGTGCTATTTTATGTCTAACCTGGCGCCTTGATCTATCTGCTGTGGAGTATGACGTTGAAAATTTAGAGGGGTCTCTTCCTGCCTCTGCTATCAGGGCCTCAGTGAAGGCAGCCTGCTGCGCTGGAGTAATTTTCATACGAGTCGCTAATGCAACGAATTTGGGTTTCTTCATGATGTCAGGATGATCATGATATGGCAACACATAGTTATTGCCATTATTAATATTCTAAGGGCCAACACTTTGATGATGGGGTTTGAATGTGGAACAAAAGAACTTTCTTAATAAATTAAGGTGGTATTGGACTGGGTGCAACTTAGTGATGCACAAGAAAAATTTTAATGAACATTAACCAGACCAAATGTAAACTTTCTAATCTAGGGACAAATCGACTTTTCACCACTGGGACATATAATGCACCCTACTATATGTATATATTTGTAACTAATGATAATGGTAGTCCGTTGTTTCAATTTTCCTGTGATTTTATCAATATATATATATATATATATATATATATATATATATATATATATATATATATATATATATATATATATATATATATATATATATATATATATTTCATGTGGATAAGATAAATCTTGATAAAATCACACGGGAAAAGGGAAACAACGGAGCACCTTAGCTTTCGTCTTTATTCAAGACATCTTCAGAGGCAACTGGATTACATGGACAGAGAGAGGCTTAAATATACAGGGTGACCTTATTAAACATGAGGTCAGGTCATAATGATGTCATCCACTAATACCAACACCAACACACAAGTAGAGGAGCTTAAGAAGGGGGCGACGTGACATAAGAACATAAGAACATAAGAATGGAGGAAACTGCAGCGGGCCTATTGGCCCATACTGGGCAGTCCCGTTTACACCCAACCCCTATTGCTCATATGAGCATCCAACCTATGTCACAAATAAGGGACCCACTAAATAACTATCCCTCATCTAGATCCAAGGTTTTCAAAGCATTTTTAGCCTTGGGCCACTGACAAATATATTTATGTAACATATTATCAGTTTTGAACTGACCATCACTAAGGTTTATTGATTTTAATTCCTTAATCAAACTAGCTTCAACCAGAAGTCTTTCTGTGACACAAGATGATTTGAACACTTCCAAGGTCACCCTGTATATTTAAGCCTCTCTCTGTCCATGTAATCCAGTTGCCTCTGAAGATGTCTTTTTAAAGTGAGACAGTTTAGCTGTGTGAAGAAAGAAGGATGTATTATAACGGGTTATTCTAGTGTGACCGACATCCACAGAGAAACGGTGGGCACCGCGGGCAAGACATGGGTTACGAGCCCACGGCAGTACACAGGCTGCCAAATCCACAGAACATTGCCCGTTATAGTACCTGTAAAAGAGAGAGAGTGAAGCAACAGTGCGGCGAAGAGAAAGTGAAGAGAGATTATCAACTAAAGGAGGAGAGTTAATAAGATGAAATGCCTTTGATTCCGCATTATTTAACAGTTGGACAGAGGACGTAGATACGGCATCTGTACAGCATTCCCAGCTTTCGGGAGGCAGCTTTAGCAATGTTGTGGATGTGTGGCATTCATGACATATTAGAGGAAATGGTGAGGCCTAGCATATTTGTTTTAGAATTTTGTAGAATGATTACATCCTGAAATGTGATTGGTGGGAGATCAACTAATTTGGAAAGTGTAATTGGTAAATGCTGTGTTTTATTGTTATTGAATTTAACCAAGTTTCTTCATCCTAATTTGGAGATGCTGCACAGATCCGCATGAAGAACATAAGAATGGAGGAAACTGCAGCGGGCCTATTGGCCCATACTGGGCAGTCCTGTTTAACCCAACCCCTATTGCTCATATGAGCATCCAACCTATGTTTGAAGCAATTCAGCGTATTCGAGTTAATGATGATATTTGGTAACTTGTTCCATTCATCCACTACTCTGTTTAAACCAGTATTTAATTATTTCGCCTAAATCTAAATTTGTTAATTTAAAACCATTGTTAGGAGTTCGCTCCCCAGTTGGATAGTGAGTACGCTTTGTTATGTCCCTTTGTTTGTACCTACCTTCCTTATACACCTCTATCAGGTCGCCCTCGCTCCGTCTCTCAAGGGAGTGCAAATTAAGATGCTATGCTGTCTCTCTATACTCAAGGTTCCCTAATGCCCGGGATTAGTCTTGTCATTTCTCCTCTGAATTCTTTCAAGGATTCTATATCCATTCTCTATTACAGTGATAGGGAAACTGAACTTCCGTAATCCAGGTGGTCTCACAAGGAAACAGATACACCAGTTTTTGAGAATGTACCGCTAGTCTTGTAACTAACACTCTTTGTATGAACAGAAGTACTTTATTAGCCTTATTCTGAGCAAAACATTGTTTACTTGGCTTAAGGTTCCTACTTATCATTTACTCTAAATCTCTCTAGCAGTCGGTTTTCTCCTATAGCATCCTTGTTCATCTGGTATCTGAACTTTATTTACATCTCTATACTAGTACTTTAGGCTGTCGACGTTGAATTTCATCTGCCATTTTCAGACCATTCGAAAAATTTGTTTAGATCTTCCTGTAGTTTTGCCGAGTCTTGTCACATTTTGTTCTTACGTCCTATTTTAGTGTCATCAGCAAATTTACTTATGTTGCTGTCTATGCCGATATCTATGTCGTTTATATATATAATAATAATAATGGTCCAAGTACTGAGCCTTGGGGAACTTCCACTTGTGACATTGCTCAGAATGGGACTTAGTGCACGTTAATACCTCACTAAGCTGTTTCTGTCCTGTAACCACTTCTAATCCATTTAAGGATGTCACCTTTGATGCCATGAGCTTCTACCTTTCTAATTAGTCTTTAAATAAGGGGACTCTGTGACTTTTACTAGTCGAGATATACCACATCATAATTGTGCCCCTCGTCACCGATTTGAAAAACTGATGAAAAGAATGTTAATAGAGTAGTTAGGCAGAACGTCCGCTGTGAAGCCATGCTGAGAATCTGATGATCAATAAATTACTTCTCCAGTGATTTCAGATAGAGTTTGAAATGATTGCTTCCAGTAATTTACCTACTATTGATGTTAGACTGATTGGGCGGTAGTTAGAGGGATAGTGATCTATCCCCTTCTTGAAAATCGGTACATTAGCTATCTCCAGGATTTTAATTTTACTGTTTTTTTAGGACATGTTAAACAACTTTGCTGCAGAGGCATACTAAGCTCTTCCTTACATTCCTTTGAATACTCTGGCAAATATCTCATCGGGACCGGTGACGACCAGAAGCTGGTTTGTCTATTTGCTTACTAACATCGTTACTAGTCACTACTATCTCCGTCATTATCAGTATGAGCTAAAGCAGTCTGACAATCATTAATTTAATCTTTTCTTGTATGTTTTAGGTTGGTACATTTTGGTAGAATCCTTTGGGGTTTGTCTTTGCGCCTCCACTTACTATCCTTACCTCATTATTCCTCTTTGCTTTCATATCTCCCGGTTTAACCCTACTAGCCAATACCCTATAATAGTCCGGAGGTGAATTTCGCCACGATTTGTCCTTCTACTATGGCGACTTCCTTTGGTAATGATGTTCTTTAATAATTATTTATCCATTTCGGGTCATTGTTGCTTGATCTGGGCTTTTTCATATGGAGTATGTTCTGCCTTTGTGCATTAAGTAACTCACCTATTTAAATTTAATAGTGGAACTCGGCAATCTCAGATCTCGTTATCAGGTCGGTGTCATCTAACTCGGGTTCCGCGGCCAATAGCGACACCCCTCTCTCAGCTGTCTCTTTAAACTATCCAGGGTTGTATCTACAAAATCTGTTACTTTGAGTGGGAAGGAATTTTCTTCGTCTGCCCTGAAAATCTAACTGGAATCGAATTTCTTTAATTTGCTGTTTTTAAGTTCAATTCCCTACCTCGACATTGTAAATACGGTTTTCTGTTTCAGCAGGGCTAAAATCAATATATTATTACCCCGTGTGGGTTTCAGTTTATATGTTGACTTAGGAAACAGTCCTGGATCGTCTCGAGAAAATCCTCTGATTCTGAGTTACCCGTGAGTCAAATTAATCTATTTGGCCAGGAGTTAAATGCGCCTACTAGGGCTTGGCTGTGTATGGAAGCCCTCGCGCATTTCATCCCAGATAAGTAAAAGCCATTAGGCGCTATCAAGATTGGGGTGTCTACCATATTCTTCTCCTGTGATTCATTTTTTGACTCGCTTAATTCTATCAAATTGTTTGTTTCTGTATTCCTCTCAGTTTTTATTTCCTTATTTATTTCACACTTCAGATTATCCCTAACATAGATTGCTACTCCGCCTCCTTTCCTGGTCTGCCTATCGGTATGGAACAGTTTGTAACCCGCAATTTGTTATTCGACTGGTAATTCACGTGTGTCTAGGTTGATAGATGAAATGATATCAGCTCTAGAAACAGATTTAGTTTGAGAATTAGGGGGAAGGGAAAAATGTGAAGAAGAGTGAAGAGTAGAATCATCAGCGTAAGAATGGATTGACCTTGTCGTAGTGTGAAGTAAGTCATTGATAAAAAGAAGGAAGATAGTAGGTGAAAGAACAGAACCCTTCGAGACACCACTATTGGTAGAGAAAGAGAGAGAGAGATCAATCCCTCGACGACAACTGCCAGGGATCGATTCTCACGGAAGCTAGAAATTAGAGAGCAAAGTTGGGACGAGAAACCATAAGAGGATTTAAAACGCGTGATTTGTGCCATACCCTGTCAAATGTTTTGGAGATGTCGAGGGATCAGTTTTTGCGAAATCGGTTATTTTGCAAAATGACGCCAATTTGTAAAACATGCCAAAAAACCCGTCGTTTTGCAAAATGATCTTAAATGTTTGCTCTCATTACAAACAGGCACGCATGCTTCTATTGTCCCCCACACCCCCCAAAAAATTTTAAGTAACCCCAAAACCCGGTAATTTTACATAATAACATGTTCCATCCTTTTGCTAATAGACAAGTTTAGGCTCATTGGTATCTTTGCTAAATAACTTGTAAACAGGCCAAAGATACCATTTATTAGCTGACTGGATACCGAAGTATCTTTTTCAACAGTTGAATCACACCTGCAGTCCCTAGGGACTTGACCTCAAGTTAACTGTATTATATTGACCTTGCTATTTTACACCCCAGTCTGTACTCACCCCTGAAGATGTGAATTACACAAAAGCGCTATCGTGTTTGTTTTTTCATGGTTATCACCATATACGTGGAGCACGCGCAAATAGAGTGACTTATTTGAATAATGGATTCCACTTCGACTTCTCAACAAGCTGCCCTGCACTGTCTCCCTTCGTTGCTGAATACTCCTCTTCAATAATCAAGGCCAATAAAATGAAATTACATTTAAAATTTCTTCAGGAATACCTTAGTGAACAAGTCAAGGCAAGATCAATCCTCCCACAACGTGTTTTGCAGAAGTCTGACCGCTCTTTTGATGAATTCCAGTAAATCACACAAAAAGAAGCACATTGAAATAAAGAAGATTGGGAGTGCTTTGTTGACGAAGCCGCCTTCAGCCGTTCTAGATGTGGCCATCGACGCCTTTGTTCAACCATGATTAATTTACTTACAGAATTCACGTGAAAAACAACACTGATAATTGCGTCCTGGCCACCATCCGTATCTCATATTTCCCACATTTGGCAACAACGGGATCCACATCAGTTTGTCGGTAGGGCACTGCATAGTCCTGCATTGAAATGGACAGATTCTACCTGTAATGTAAATTTCTTTTAATTTCGCAGACTTTCAAATTTGTCCTTTGCCACTCAGCTTACACAAGGAAATAGTAATGGCAAAGGGTTTTCCAAAAAATCTTCATTGACACTTACATTGACAAGTAACTCTCACAACTCCTACTCCCAATGTAACAGTGGGAAAACCTCTTACTTATACCTTTCTTACTGTACTCTCTCTGTCTTAACTCTGACCTGTGGTAGCGCGGCTCGAGGGTAAGACTTGTGGGGGACCCGTGGAACTGTAATAATGGCACCAAGATATGGGGAAGAAAATAAAGGTGGTCACTGTAGGAAAATAATACCCCTAACATACAATAAAAATGGTTTATTACAAAAATGCTAGACTTCAGACTACTTCCAGTACACACATCTACCATGAGTAACACTCATGTACTTTTCAACAATGTACAGTACACTGGAGTACCAAACAATACATTTCTTGTATATAAACTACACGGATCACCTTCATGGATCCACCCATGGTACTTCACAGTAAGGTACAATACAACTTCCAGTATACAAACAAAAGGTGTACTTTCACAAACCACCCAACACTATAGTACCCTGGAGCATCAACCGAACAGGTTACCTGAAAATGTAGCTTGTAAATAGTAATGAGACTCTGCAGTAGCACCACAACTAAATTCCTGTAGAGCTACGTGGTTACAATTTGCAAAGAACAAGTGGCTTACCTCATACTTTTGTTAGGTCTAAACATACATAGCACTGAGGAGAATATACATACGAATTCTCGGACAAATAACACAGCCAAAGTAAGCTGTACTTAGCGGTGAACTCATACATCCACTGCATGAAAAGAGTCATGTTTACATGATGGGCGAGCAACAAGTGGATGGCGAACACGTCCTGGCTACCTCCCCTCAGTGGCTTGCTTAGGCCTGGTGCGTGAGATCTCAGTTCACTCCATAGCTGTGTTGGCGACGATATCCGACCTTATTGACGTTCATCCAGCTCCAAATACTAGTGTGACGTCGTCCCGGGTCGACAAGACCAGCTTGGCCTCTCTCTCTCTCTCTCGCTCTCTGTACGGATAGAATTCGTGGCTTAGAGTGAAGTCAGGTCAGGACTTGAGAGACGGTCTACCAACCGTGAGTTGTCAAGGCGTCACTTACACAAAATATATTGACAGACTAAGTTACTCTACACAGTGGCATTTGAAATTGAGGCTCCGAACTCATTTCAAGCATGTAAAGTTTCCCTTCTCAAACTAAGTAGTGACTGAGCTCTCAAAAACAGAAAAAAAATGACGACAAATACTCAGAACGGCAATGCGCGGGAGGCGGGAGGCAGATAACTGAGACGTTTTGTGTGTTTACATTTCAGGCAATTATCTATCTTCTGCAAAACAAGACTGACAACACTTTCAATGTTTCCATCGGATTCTCTGATATATATATATATATATATATATATATATATATATATATATATATATATAATATATATATATATCAAAACAAAATGACTTTAGTAACGAACAGCCGCCTTGTAAGAACACATGGTACATAAGATTCACAGCTGGTAAACAGAGTACTCAACACAATTTTTTTTTTACGGTGATTAGCCCACCCGGGCACAGGTCACTGAGACACATAATATCTTAACACAAAATACGCTACAGGGGCGCCGGTTGGTAGAACGTCACCGCTCTTGCCTTGCAAGCGAGATGTCACGGGTTCGATTCCCGGGCCGGTGGAAAGTTGTTCGGACACACTTCCCATCCTCCCTTGGTCCCTGTTCACCTAGCAGCTATGTAGGTACCTGCTGTAAATCGGAAGTTGCGAATTCGTATCCAGGGACAAGTTGTTGGAGCTTTCAATAACTTACTTAGACGTAAGCCATTGACTCTTCAGGCTTCTACACCCTTGACTCTTCAGGCTTCTACGCCCCTAACTCATGAGACATAAAGGCAAGCATGAACTTAGCATGCTTCCCTGTTGGGCACTGTAAACGTTTCACCTTACACAAGGATGTAGGGGGGCCAATAAAAAAAATACTCTACACACAAGACGCCTTCCCTACACTCAATACATCTAGAGTCTTTCCTCTTACTGCGGGTGTACAAACTTGACTGTATAATAAATTCATGCACTCACAATTTTAAATTCCCTGAACATCCTGAGTTAATTAAAAAATACCCTCGTCCTTAGCGAGTACACAAAAAGAAAACGGAAGAACTATGACATTCGGAAGTGGATAGAGAACAGACGTCTCTATTGGAGAGGAGCAAAACGTTTCACATGTTTAGTGGGCACTGTAGCATAATATGAATAATTAAGTGTTGAACGGACTAACTACACAGACGTTATAAGAGCTTGGGACTCTTATAACAACTTTTACGTTAATACTCTGACTTGTGGTAGCGTGACGAGAGAGGTAGGCCCATGGGTACATGTAATTATAGTATCAAGCATTAGGAAAAGAAAAACGGTGAATACTATAGGTGAATAATAGACCCAACATACAAATACAATGTTTATTAAAGACACAAAATGGTTAGAGAAAAGACGTTATATGCACCAAATAGGAACTCCTGGT
This sequence comes from Homarus americanus, assembly GCF_018991925.1. Lineage (NCBI taxonomy): Eukaryota > Metazoa > Arthropoda > Malacostraca > Decapoda > Nephropidae > Homarus > Homarus americanus. The sequence goes on along the minus strand of NW_024755047.1, from coordinate 26,727 downwards.
ACTAGCCCTCAGGCTCAATTCACTTACACCACGACTGGGTGTACACACACAATAACACACATAAACTCTCACAGCACCTTAGCACCATTAAAACCAGTGGCAACTGCCAGTACAACACTCAACACCCCTGGAGTAATACTCAAGCGGCCGCCATGGGAGTCTCGTCACCACATGGCACCTTCCAACAAACTCGATAATTCCGGTGGAATCACACAACACCCAAATACCCCTACAGGCTATGGACTCATCCACCAATGATGGGGGCTGGTAGTTGTTGTGGGGCTTGATGATCCGGGGTCACCACGTGGGCAGAGCATTAGGGGAAGACTGGCCAGCTATGGGTCCATAGGTAGTAGTGGAGCTTCTGACGGTCGGGATTCAAGGAGATAACCGAATCTACTGGTCTTCAGACATCTCCCCAGACTAGTGGATGCGTCATCCACGCTACAGACACAGCCGAGGCAGCGATAGGGACCTGTGGGTGAGGATCGTGGGGCTTACTGACTGTTGATAACGAACATCAACGTTTCAAAGGGACGTTAAGGACGTAAAATACTTCACTCAAAGCACATCAACTACGTTACTGTAACACTTGCACAATCAAACTATTAATTGGGTCAAATGACTTACCTGTGGGTGAGGATCGTGGGGCTTACTGACAGTTGAAATGCCCGCCACACTCTCACCCACACCAAAGTCACGGATTCCACCTACTTAACCGTTTCACTGCATTACGTTACTGTACACTCTGACATTTGAAACTGAGACTACGAACTCAGTTTCATTCCCCAATATTCTCGTTACAAACAATGCTCTGACTGATCTATCAAAAGCAAGAATTAAATTGATCACAAAAGGTTTTGGATGGTAATCCCGGTGAGCAGGTCCCAACACGCAGTGCCCCACTCCAAACATGAAGACGCTGGTCTAAATGTTCCTTTCACGAAAATTAACTAATTCCTTAGTTAATATCCCTACAACAATTTCACTATGATTATCAGGGTCTCTGATATTCATAGGTGAAAAAGGGGTTTACAGGTCTCGGTAGAAGAAAGAGTTTACAAACTCGGTCAACAAACTACGACATCTCGATGATATCATCAAAGAAACAGAAAACGGACGACATTTCCACTGGGAGGATTCAGAAGGTTTTGTGGACGTGTAAGCGTAATATGAATCATTAGGTCTTAACAGGCTAGCCGTCATTACGATCATGACAACGTGACCATGACACCAATTACTACATTAATAAAGCTATCACCGACTTCATTATTACATGCAGTTCAACTTCTCTCTGGACAACATTAGCGCACCGTCATCAAATTGTCTTTTAGTGTTAATATGTTGCTGTGTCAATAATTAGCATGGACAAAAGTTTAAATTTTCTGTACATTGGTGTTTCTATTTCTATACAGTGCTCTTGGAACATCACTTGGACAGCGTAGCCTAATTATCCATGACAAATCCAAGGTAGACACAGGGATGGACATCTTGACATTTAATCTTCTTTCTTAGCTGACGTTTCTGTTACTGCAGTAACCATCATCAGAGTAATCTATAGATAATAAACAACAATATAATACTAAGGACGCACAAGTAAAGGACTTATTAAATATTCAAACAACAGCAAATTAAACTATGAGTATAATTAATGACATTGTCTTAATCTTATCCGGAGTGAGAGAGAGAGAGAGAGATAGAGCAAATTAACAATTATTTCTTTGGACGTGGGCTGGTATCCCAACTTCTATCATTATGTATTAAGTATGCACACTGAGAAGAATAAATAAATAAAAATAAATAAGATATAAGGTAAAGAACGTGAGACTAAAAATAAGTTTATGTAGAAGGAAATGTTGAATATAAACAAATGGAGTAACAAAATATGTTAGCGAATTAAAACAAGAAGAAGAAATAAGGGAACGCTGAAAACGAATGAAAGGCACTTAATATTGAGTGCCACTTGTACAGAATAATGCACAGCTTTTTGCGGCATTAATGTAAACTGAAGATGCAGTAGTTAAGATAGTTTTTCTTTAGGTTTACATTAATTAAGCTCGGTGCGACTAGAAGATGACTTTAGTTGAATTATATTAAAACTGAAATGATCATCGTCAGGGGAAATCTGAGGAGGAATACAGCATATAATGTTGATTCCTCGTATTTTGAAATTCTACTACGAATGCCCTAGAGTTCGATAGAATTTTGACTGATTTATTACTTATAAAGTTGACATCGATATCAAACGTGAATTTTTTTTTCATGTAATTTCCATATACAGTACAACGCTTCCTGTTACTTACCCCCTGAGACAGTTGGGCTTTGTAGAAACACTCAAACAGCAACTAAATTTTTTTTTTTTATCAAAGATATTTGATTCCTTTGATTGCGCTTTAAAAATAATATCAACTCAAGCGTAAATATTTATTGCTCTAATAACAGTATTTTCTTTATTTGTAAGGTTCAATTGTTGTGTCTTTCTCGGTTGTCTCAGGAATCTCTTTGCATTGAGAGCTAATATATATTCCTTTCAAGAAGTAACTTATTGAGATGTAAAATACAAAGTATCAATAATTTTATTAATGACATTATAAACATCTCAAATTCATATTAAGAACAACAAATATTCATCACTGAGCTCGCTGCTAAAGTTTCTCTGCTTGTTATGTTTTGGAAGCACGAAAACATATATTATCACGTTGTCACCACATAGTAACATTCAAAGATATCTTTACTATACGACAGACATACAGCAGATGACATACACTACTCAAGATTTTTTTTAACACTTATATAAGACAACGGTTAAGTATATAATTAAGACAAATGATATGCTATCCAGTTAGCAATGTTCTTTTTAAATAGGTGTTTCAATAAAAGTATATATTCAGTGTAATTTTAATATTTTTGATGATGAATTTCTCTGAAATAATTCACTTAAACATTACTTTCATTGAACTTAAACTAATTAGTCCAATGGCATGAAGGATAATTCCTTTACAGCAAATAATTATAGCTAATGGAGAATAATCATAATACGTTCAAATGATTTTATATTTAGAAACAAACATCATAATTTTGACAATGTAATATTATTTTTTCAAATTATTTAATGATTTTCGTCAAAGAATATCTTCACATGTGACTTTAATATTAGCAACATCATGGAAGACTCTGTTCATCAGGAATGCTATGTTCTAATGGGTAGCCCATGGGCTTCTTTTGTCTGGGTATTTTCACCATGGGAGCCACATTGAGTGGTGCCGCCGTGTTCGTCAGTCTCGGATGGTTCAGACTTTATCCTCATCACCGTTGGTCACAGCCACAAACAGGCGAAGTCCATACTGTTGACTTTTCCTTAGGCAGGAGCAATTGGCAGGAAGACCACATGAACTCGTACTGTGCAGGTCAAGCTCAAGTTGCCGCTGACTACGGCCTGGCTGGTCCTTTCCTGGTTCTGCTAAGCTCAAGTAATCAGAACAGTCAAATGAGACTCGGTAGACTTTGTACCGATCTTGCTTCTGATCCAGTGTTTACTGTGGAGAGAGAAATAAATTATATAATCTTCTATTGTGTTCAGATCAGGCGACACTTAAGATTTTAAGCTTTGTCAAATATATATTTAAGCAAATTTCATCTAAAAATTTGTAGTCGTGTATATATATATATATATATATATATATATATATATATATATATATATATATATATACACTTCTATTTTTAGTCCATAACACGCGGACTTTGGAACATATAATCAACAACCTTTCACCAGCAAGGAATCGAACCCCGACTTACTGGGTGTGACTAGAACGCTTACCGGCTAGGGCCACAAGGACATATAAAAGCAGTTCTAGACCTCTGTTATACTACACAAAGTTTCGTCTATCGAGCTGATGGCGCCGTGAACCTCATTGGGAAACTGCCCGTGCCTCTTATGTGGTGTCAGTAGCATTTTACCGAATCCAGCTGGTAAGGAAACGCAGTAGGTCGAGGGTTCGATTCCTTGCTGGTGAGGTTGTTGATTATATGTTCAAAGTCCGCGTGTTATATGGACTAAAAATGAAGTATATATATATGTGTGTGTGTGTGTGTAAAGTCTGAGAAATTAAAGGGGACTCACGTTGCTTGTAGAACTTGTCCATCTCAATGCAGGACCAGTGTCCTTCTGACAAATGAATATGGATGCCGTTACTGTCCTGCGTGGGACATAGGAAGATGCGGACAGTGGCCAGCACTCCATTTTCATTGCTATTTTTTACCTGAATTTTGTAAGTAAATTCTTCATGGTTGAGACGGTGAACATAGGCGGTACGGACACATCTTGAACATTAATGATTTATCCACAGCATTGCCGAGACTGAACTCACCATCGAAGAATGTCCTAAGCTGCCCAATAATTTCAACTTTTTCAACCGCGCCACACCAGTAAACTCAATGTCAGATTTGGTGTATGAGGAAGTGAGTCTTTGTGTCTTCTTTGAAGATGTTATCCATGTATTTTGTGAAGTCTGGAAGAAACTTCTGGGTCGCGTGGGTAGCCCTCAAAGTGTTCCATCACACCGAGGCATGTTGAACTTCTGCCATGGGGGGATCACTTTGTCGGCCAAGCATTATGTGAAGCTGTGTTGTGTAGTGCACCATAATACTGGGCGTTGGGGCTGCACACGGATGATCCAATGATGTCCCCGAGGATGTCAATACCGTGATCGTTCCTGATGTTGATGTGGCGGCTATCCCCACGGTCACGCCGTAACCGTGAGCAATGGCGTCACGAATGCGACTTTCGATGATAATCATGTCACGCACATGAGCTACACCGTCTACGTCTTCAAAGTGAACGTTGTCAGACGTGAGGGAACCTCACCACCATACTTGTAGCTGGTATGTGGTGCAAACCTTCATGAATAGTACGCCCCAGTGTAGCTCGTCAACTGGCCCAGCCAGGTTAGAGAGGCGCTCAGCGTCAAAGCGTACAGTGAGTTGATGATGGGCCCAGGAAGAATAGCTCGCCCTGGTGACCAAGACAATTCATAGGAGTCCTCCACCAGAAGGGAAGTCCATGCCAAGTAACGTGGTGAATATTGGAGGCCACGTCTCACCGAAGTAGGCCACTCTTTTGTTCCTTGTTCTTTTTCGTCCCTGTGAAGTTCATTCAAACCTGCTCTGTGTCTGGGTCATCTTGGCAGTGTAAGCCTTGTGATGATTTCAAGCAGCAGGAACATATGGGAGTGATTTCATAGAGTGGAGGTACGCAATCCCGTGTCCCAATTCAGAGTGGATAACTGCTGCATAGAGTGCGGGGCGAATTCCCTTCCATCTACACGTTCACGGAAGAAGGCGGCATTGTCAACAAAAGCACTCCCCAAGACTTGCAGTGCATCAGACATCAAAAAGCATGAGAGCTTCCTCACGCTGGCGTGGTTAAAAAGAGAAAACCAATGATGCTGCTCCAACACCCAGATCATTGAGTTTTCCATAAGATGATGGCGGCTGCGCCACCATCTGTGGTTACATGGAAGTGTCAGCCTCAGGGCTGAAGGTGTCGGAGACGGCTTCAGGTCGGAATAATGAAGATGGTCGTAAAATTCGTATCCAGCAGATGGTTGACATCCTGTTGTCTCTGGCTGTACTGTCACCTACAAAGGAAAAAGTATGAACTACGTCAGTATTATAAATTCGGAGCTATCTGTACTTATTAAAGCAAACAGAATGAAATGTTCTGTTTAGGGAATATAATATTTTTCTTTATCTGCTAGAGTGGCAGTCCATTACAGCAACAAGCCTGTGTTTAGTTTTTGACAATGAAACATCAGCGCCAAATCTTAATTATATGGACACTGTATAAAGTTGCTGCTCCCTAATGTTAATCAAACCCATTTCACTTAGCTATAAGAATGACTATAATTATAATTTCATTTATATTACAATGCCTCTATGCATTTTATGATTTTTTTTTTGTAGTTTCTACAAAACTTCATGTTTTAACATTGTTTTTGTAATAAGTGCTTATTTTTTATTAGAACTATATGAGCATTAGTTTAGGGTACGTTAGGTATTTTATGATTTTTTTCATTTAAATGCACTTTTTTTCATCTACATAATCATAGACGTTATTGATATAGGCAAGTCTGCTAATGTTTTTTAGGAAAGTCTTCGAGGTAGTAGATAATGACGAAAATTACGATGTTTTATACTTACACTTTAGCAAAGCGATTGACAGAGTACCGCATCAGAGGCTTCTGAGAAAAGTTAAGGCCCATGGTATCGAGGGGAAAGTTTAAATTGATTAAATCATGGCTCACCGATAGAACACGGAGGTTCAGCGGAGATGGTGTTAAATCAGAGTGGGGCTGTGCAACCAGTGGGGTTCCCCAGGGGTCAGTACTGGGCCCACTCTTGTTCATAATCTACATAAACGATCCAGATACTGGGATCAGCAGTGACATAAGCAAGTATGCGGATGATACGAAAATAGGTCGGCAGATTAATTCTGGGCAGGATACATATGCAGGAATGGTCAGTAAAATGAAATTGAACACCAGCAAGTACAGCGTACTTAATATTGGAAGAACAAATACTGTTAATGTATACAGACTTCACAACCTCAACCTAAAGAAGTCGGCTTGTGAAAGAGACTTAGGGGTACTTGTAAGCCCGGACCTACGGCCTAGAAAACAGTGCTTCAATGTTCGAAATACGGCAAACAGAGTATTAGGTTTTATATCTTCTAGAAGTGTAAGTAATACGAGTGCAGAGGTCTAATTGCAACTATATCTTGCGCTAGTCAGGTCGCACCTCGATTATGCGGTACAATTCTGGTGCCCTTATTTTAGAATGGATATCAATTCACTGGTGCTACGAAGGATGGCGAAAATGATTCCGAGACTTAGAAACGTTGCATATCAAGATAGGTTAAGAAAACTAAACTTGCATTCCCTAGAAAGACGAAGAGTGAGAAGAGATATGACAGAAGTATTTAAGTGGGTAAAAGGAATCAATAAAGGAGATATAGATAAAGTTCTTATAATATCCGAGCAAGATAGGACTCGTAGCAACGGATTTAAGTTGGATAAGTTTAGGTTTAGGAGGGAGATAGGAAGGAACTGGTTCCCAAATAGGGTGGTGGACGAGTGAAACAAGCTTAGCAACTTTGTAGTAAGTGCTGGAACGCTTGAAAGTTTTAAAAGGAGGCTAGATAGATTCATGGATGATAGAGAGTGGTAGTAACTATCGACAGGAGCTGCCATGCACAGGCCAACCGGCCTGTGCAGACTCCTTATCTTCTTATGTTATGTTATCCCTTTTTAGCTTGATATATATATATATATATATATATATATATATATATATATATATATATATATATATATATATATATATATATATATATATATATATATATATATATAAGTAAATCACTGTAAGTGCACGTGATCCATGTCTATGTTGACAACCACAAGGACACATAAGAACATAAGAACATAAGAACATAAGAAAATAAGGAGTCTGATATGGAAGGCTTCTAAGTCCCGGAATCATTTTTGTCATTCTTCGCTGCACCGACTCTAGTGAATTTATATCCATTCTATAATAGGGGCACCAGAACTGAAACCATAATCGAGGTGGGGCCTGACTAGCGCAAGATATAGTTGCAATAAGACCTCTGCACTCTTGTTACATACACTTCTAGATATAAAACCCACTACTCTGTTTGCCTTATTTCGAACATTAACGCACTGTTTTCTAGGCCGTAGGTCCGGGCTTACAAGTACCCCTAATATGTAAACATGTAAATACAAAGTTCCCAAGCGTTTTCGTGTAATTCACATCTTCAGGGGTGAGTACAGACTAAGGAGTAATACTTGACAAGGCTAATATATACAGTAGAGGAGAGTGAGGTCAAGTTCCTAGGGACAGCAGGTCTCCACAATGCTCCGGTCATAAGACAGTGACCCTTACTAATCTTCTTAATCCAGAAAATTGACCATGCCATCTCTAAGCACAGCAGCTGTCCGTAGTCAGGTCATAGGGTAAGATGACCCAACCTTCTCACCTGGTCACAAATCTTCTTAATCACAAACTTATCCAGTTTGTACATACCCTTACTCAAATTCATGCTGACAGATGCGGTATGTTTAATGAGACTGGATTCTATAATGTTCCTACTGACAATTGAATTATAAAGTAATATTGAGGAGGCATTATCCCAGTCAATGCAATGCATATTATCTCTCATATGAATGAACAGAGCATTGGATTCCTGGCCTGTCCTAACACTGTATTTATGCTGTTTAAGTCTTGCCTGAGTAGAACATATTATATTCCTTGCAAGGAACCTTGTAAATGCAGCCGCCAGCAGTGTTGGGGGTGTTCTTAATTAACATTTGTTTTACAGTGTATGAGTTTTTAAATGTCACATTAACGTTCCAGGTTTTCAGTTGTATAGGAATTTGAGAGAAATTTTTGTTAAATGGTAATACTAAGAGATTCTTATTGTCATGGGTTCGCTTAGGATCAGTTCTATAAAAAAAAGATTTCTTTGTAATGTTAAGCCATTTGTCTATAAAAGACCTAGGGTACTTAAGGTTCAAGCCAATATTATAGATATATTTATATTCCTCATTAATGAATTCCGGACTGCATATTCTTAGAGCACGTAAAAACATTGATGAAAATACTGACTGTTTGACTCTAATATGGTGGGCAGAATAATAATGAATGTATGAACACACTTTAGTAGGTGTTACTTATTCTGTGGATAAGACAGTCTAGGAATGGTAATTTGCAGTCATTCTCTAATTCCACAGTGAATTTGATCGAGGGGGCTAAGTTGTTAAGTTGTGGTAGAAAAGCTTTTAGGTCCTCATTACATGGCCAAAGACATATTACATCATCTACATATCTAAACCAGACTGGTGAAGGTGGGAAAATATTACTTTATAGTTTTTTCTCAAAGAATTCGGCCAGCTCACTTGCTACCTGACCCAGCTTGGAGAAGGTCAAAGCCCATGAGTGCTCCTGTTAGAGACCAAGGAAAATGGCCGCCTTGGATCGTTGTGGGGTCTTGGGGAAGAGGAGGAGAGTGTGGGGAAAGATCAACCTCTGGGCTATGCTGTTACAAGCAGCTGGGGCAGTTGAGGAGTGAGGTTGGACACTCTAAAGGGGGAAAATGAAGCCCTCAGGACGGAACTAGTAGGTGTCTCGTTTACAGGACACTCTGCGAAGGAGGAGCAGGCAGAGAGGGGTTGTCTTGGTGGGGACTAGGGGTCAGGCTCAGGAAAGCTGACCAGGTGTGGGAGGTGTAGTAACCCTTAAGAGGTGCTGCAGGAAGTTGGCGAGGAAGAGAAGAGGCAGGACGGTATGGATCAAGGAGGAGAAAGGGCAGTTGTATGCAAAACCCTGCCCACAGGTAAGGTCGTAGTTGGGGGATAGCCAGGTGAGGTTTGTAGATAGGGCTTTTTGTGCGAGAGATAGGAAACGTAGACCAGGGTGTTTTCCTGCTGATAGGCATGTAGCCGAGAGGTTAGGACAGGGTTTTGTGGAGGGTACCAACCAGTAGTGTCTTAGTGTGGAGGAAACGACATAGGTAAGGTTAGGAGGAGGAAACTTTCAAGGTAGGAGGCGCTGGGGAAGATAGAGATAGGGGAGGATCCCGATAGCATGTGGTGTCTTGCTTAGGAAGAGGTTGTCGAATGTGGATGTCCAGGCAATTGCTATAAATTGCCGACTGGAAAAAAATTAAAAACAATGGGTTAAGCATTCATTGATAACTGGCAACGATTCTATGGCAACGACTACCCAGAAGGTCAGCAGACGGAGTACACTTGTCACGTGAGGGAGTAAAGACGTTGTCTGCATCCCTGAGCGTGAAATTGTCACCTGAAGGGGGTTTTGCCAGTAGAGAGAGGTCGTAGTGAGCTCTGGAAAAACAAGCAGGTCCTGTGAAATAGAATTAGCGTTCAGACAAGGGATAAAACAGGACCAGGAAGGGGGTAGGTTTAATGTATACGCGCTAAACAGGAAGAGCGTTAGAAATAAAATTAGACTTGCTGAGAGCGGTTGTATGTATCGAGAATGACGTCATCATAGCAATCACCGAAACTTGATGTAAATTCCGCGAAAGCAAAATTTTTTATCAGAGTCCCCTATAGAAGGGTACAACCTTTTTTTCACAAAGACAGGGAAGGTAGGGAAGGAGGGGTCGCACTCTTCGTCAAGGATACATTAAAATGTTGTACTGAATAATTCAATAAAGGGTGAAATAGGAACCGAGGCCTGTGGGTAGAAATCACGGAAGGAAGAGAAAAACTAATTATGGGAGTGATTTACAGGCCCCCAAGCCTTAAGTAAAGAAGCAGCTCAGCCCATATGGCAGGAAATGAGTAGGGCAGCAAAATATAACAACCGATGACATATAGATTTTAACCCCAGAAATATTGACTGGGACAACATTGTAGGCGACTATGAATCTGGAAGACTTCCTAGACGCAGTATAGCCAATTTTTGAAACAACTAATTACAGAACCTACTAGAGGTGACAATATATTAGACCTAGTATTAACAAATAAAGAAAATATTATCAGAGATATCACAGTAGGGAAGGAAGAACTAGGTAACAGTGATGACAGAGAAATCAGGTTCACCCTAAACTGGGAAACGAAAACAATGACACATGGTCAGAGTCCCAAATTTTTCGGTTGGCGGATTATCAGGGGTTAAGAAGGCAATCTAGGTGAGGTCACTTTCAGAACAGTCACGTCAGTCCTCAGTAGGAAGGGATGAGGTCATAGAGCATTAACAACAATTGATCATGACTATAATATATTCACTAGTATACTAAGCATAAAGCATAAGAACAAAATATACCATACAGAAAAATTAGGGTCAAATAAGAATGAGCCAAGGTGGACAGAAAACTTAAAACATGACATAGGAATAAAGAAAGGAATATATAAGAAAATTAAAGGAGGAGGAGCAGCTCAGAAATAGGTATAATGAACTATCTAGGAATGTTAAGAAAAAATGTAAGGAAAGCAAAGAGAGACTATGAAATCAAAATAGCAAGAGAATCTGGGCGAATCCTACAAAGGATTTTTTCCAGGAATATAGGACAAAGCACAAGGACAAAGTTGGGCCTTTAAAGTCAGAGAGGGGAGAAGTGTGATAAATGGCAGAAGAAATAAGCAAAGCATTGAACAGTTACTTTATCAGTTTTCACAGAAGAAATTTATGGCGAAATTCCAGAGGTGGAACTGGATATTTAAGGAAAGGAAGAAGAGAAATTAAAGAATATCCCTATCAGAAAAGAGGATGTTCTTAAGAAGATAAATAAATAAAAGAAACAAAACCCAGGGATAGGTGTTTTGTATTTTCCTAGCCTTGAAAGAGTGTAGGAACAGATTAGATGGACCCTCAGAAACTTATTTACAACTATTAGACACTGGAGTTGTGCCAGACTTGTGAAACAGGCATAAGTAGTAAATCTATATTTAAAAAAAGGAGACAGAGCATCAGCGTCAAATTACCGGCCGATCAGTTTGACGTCAGTGTGGGGAAATTTCTGAATCAATTCAGTGATAGCATCCGAACGCATCTAGAGAAAAAGGAATCTACGACTCTCAACATGGGCTTTTCTACAAAGGGAAAATATTGTCTAACAAATCTGCTAACGTTTTTAGGAAAAGTTCGAGGTAGTAGATAATGACGAAAATGATGTATTACTTAGACTTAGCAAAGCTGGACAGAGTACCGCATCAGAGGCTTGAGAAAAATTAAGGCCTGGCGGTATCGAGGAAAGTTTTAATTGATAAAATCATGGCTCACTGATAGAACGCAGAGGGTCATGAAGTGCAGGGAGCAATCTGAGGGGGCCGTGTAACCAGTGGCCCCCAGGGTCAGTACTAGGCCCACTTGTTCATAATTCATTAACGATCTAGGTTACTGGGGATCAGCAGTGACATAAGCAGAAAGTTTGCGGATGACACCAAAAAATAGGCGGCAAATTAATTCAGGCAGGAGGTAAAATGCATTACAGGAGGATCTAAATAAACTGCAGGGGTGGTCTGAAAAATGGCAAATGAAATTCAACACCAGCAATGCAGCGTACTAAATATTGGAAGGACAAATACTATAATGTATACAGCCTTAACAACATCAACCTAGAGACCTGGGCCTTGTGAAAGAGACCTAGGGTATTTTGTAAGAGCGACCTACGTCCTAAAAAAACAGTGCGTTAATGTTCGAAATACAAACAGAGTATTGGGTTTTATATCTAGAAGTAACAAGAGTGCAGAGGTCTTTATTATTGCAACTAAGGAGCCCAGCAAGCTAGTCACGCCAGCACCTCGATTATGCGGTTCGCCTGGTGCCCCATTATAGAAATGGATATAAATTCACTAGAGTCGGTGCAGCGAAGAATGACAAAAATGATTCCGGGACTTAGAAACCCTTCCATATCAGATAGGTTAAAGAAACTTAACTTGCATTCCCTAAAAGACGTGAAGAGTGCGGGGACATGATAGAAGTTATTTATGTGAAAGGAATCAATAAAGGGATATAGATAAAGCCTCTATATATCCGAGCATAGACCTGGAGCAACGGATTCAAGTTGGATAAGCTTAGGCTTAGGAGGAGACAGGAAGAAACTGGTTCACAAATAGGGTGGTGGACGAGTGAAACAAGCTTAGCAACTTTGTAGTAAGTGCGGAACTCTGGAAAGTATCAAAAGGAGGCTAGATAGATCCATGGATGATAGGGAGTGTATCCTCGACAGGAGAGCTGCTATGCGCAGGCCAACCGGCCTATTGCAGACCTCTTATTTTTTATGTTCTTCTTATATAAGTTGCTTAATACTGGTGAAAACCCCTGAAGATGTGAATTACACGAAAGCGCTTTGGGAACTCGTGTGTATATATATATATATATATATATATATATATATATATATATATATATATATATATATATATATATATATATATATATATTGTTTTAATACACATGTGCAGACTGGAAGGGTCTCATGCCTTAATAATATACATGTAATATGTACTCTCTCAAGTTTCCCACATTTAGTTTTTATTTAAATTAATGATGCATACTTGACTTTAATTACGATGTGATTGAGTTTTGATAAATAATGGTGTAGTTGAAACATGTCCTTGTGGATCTGTGCATATTATTAACGTATATGCGTTTGTATCTATGTGTATGAGTATGCGTGTTTAAATATATTATTTGTGTGCATGTACTGTATGTGTGTGAGGGGAAGGGCATAAATATTTGAAAATGTGATTATAAACAGTCGTTCAGGGATGTGTATGTGTTCGACTATGAGTTTGTACACACTACTATACCATTTGTAAATAATTTTGCCATTAATGCTACTGTGTGTTTGTGAGAGAAGTGTAAGTGTAAAAGCTGAATTAATACACGAAGTAATGGAGTAGGTTTAGAGTGTATAAGTACAATATGAGCTCACCTGAGGCGTCGTTCTGGTAGCTGAAGCTTGGCCAGGCGGCAGCCGCGGCCACCAGTGTGCACAAGATGAGGACCTTCATGGTGATGGTGGTTGTAAAGTGTCGTACCACCCTCTTATATACTACTCCTCACTCGTCCAGATAGTTATCTCTTATCAACTCTGAGAACTTTTTTTCTTGTAATCTGCTTGAAAACACGTTCATATTTCTAGCCTCAGTCCCTGAAGTTCTATTGGTACTTGTTGCTAAATGATTTCTCGTCATCTGAAATATTTTCGTATATATTCTTAGCCCTCTGTGTTCTTCATTCTAACCTTATGATTTAAACTTTCTCTCGTACGCTAATTCGTACCAGCACAGAGTCGCCCACTTACACAGAAAGATCTCGTCATCGTTTTCTGGTTTTAATAAAGACGTATTAAAAGAGATTCTCTTTGTTTATCTTTTAAGATTTTTATGGCAGATGGAATTCTAAATATCTTTTATAAATCCCCAAAGAAATAAAAACAAGATAAAGAGCCATAGTGCTTCATTTATCATATATTTTCTGTTGTCATACAATTCTCACTTAAGAGGTTCATTTACATATAACTTTTGGAACACACACACACACACACACACACACACACACACACACACACACACACACACGCACACATATATATATATATATATATATATATATATATATATATATATATATATATATATATATATATATATATATATATATATATATATATATATATATTTTTTATTAGCTACCTCTGGTGTAGTAGCGCCTGTCACAGTCATGGGCTTGAGGGTTGATTATATATATATATATATATATAAATATATATATATACAATCAACACCTCAACCTGCCAGGACTCGAACCCATGGCCACGAGCTATGGCGCCGTGAACTCTAGGGACTCTATATCACGAGGTGGTCAGAGTAACGTTTTACTAAATCCGGCTAAACACGAGGATATTTCATTAGCCCAATACACGATTTACATACAATCAACACCTCAACCCGCCAGGATTCAACCTGCGCCCACGAGCCCACAGACCATACCAACGTTTCATCTGGATACAAAGCACCAGACTTTGTTATATTTCACACAAAGCCTGTTCAACGAGCTTATGGCGCCGTGAACCTCTAATGCTACCCGTACACGAGGTGGTCAGAGTAACGTTTTACCAAATCCAGCTTCGAAAGAGGATCCATATATATTTCATTAGCCCAATAAAACGCAGACTTCCATACAACCAAGAGGTTCACGGCCATAAGCTCGTTGAACAGGCTTGTGAAATATATCAAAGTCTAGGACTGCTTTTAGTATCCTGGGCCCAGAGGTAGCGCCTCGGTCCAGTCGGGCTCGATGGGTTTGAATCCCAGGGTTGAGATGTTGATTGTATGAAGTCCGTGTTTTTATTACATGAAATATATATATATATATATATATATATATATATATATATATATATATATATATATATATATTTCATATAGAGCCACTATGGAACGTGAATAAGATAAATCTTGATAATATCACACAGGGAAAGGGGAAATAATGGAGCACCTTAGCTTACGTCATTATTCAAGACATCTTCAGAGGCAACTGAATTACATGGACGGATCTCATGTTTAGTAAGGTCACCCTGAGTACTTAAGCCTTCTCCCATGTAATTCAGTTGCCTTTGAAGATGTCTTGAATAAAGACGGTGCTAAGGTGCCCATTGCCTCTCCCCATATATATATATATATATATATATATATATATATATATATATATATATATATATATATATATATATATATATATATATATATATATATATATATATATATATATATATATGTATATATAAGGCAGTGACCCAACCCTTACTAATCTTATTTATCAAAAATTGACCATGCCATCTCTTAGCACAGCAGCTGCCTGTAGTCACGTCATAGGGTAAGATGACCCAACCCTCTCACCTGGTTACAAGTTTTCTTAATCACAAAATTATCTAGTTTGTACATATCATTACTCAAATTCATGTTGACAGATTCGGTATGTTTAATGAGACTGGATTCTGTAATGTTCCTACTGACAATTGAATTACAAAGTAATATTGAGGAGGACCCAGTCAATGCAATGCTTATTATCTCTCATATGAATGAACAGAGCATTGGATCTTTACCCGTCTGGCCTAAGTAGAACATATTACATTCCTTGCAAGAAACCTTGTAAATGCAGCCGCCTGCATTGTTGGGGGAGTTCTTAATTAACATTTGTTTTTACAGTGCATGAGTTTTTAAATGTCACATTAACGTTCGAGGATTAATCTTGTCATCGTCCTGTGTATGCTTGCTAGGTATTCTGTTTCCATTCTGTAGTATGGTGACCAGAGCTGAACCGCTTAATCTAGGTGGTCTCCTTATGCAACTATCACCTGGTAACTAATAGAACGCAAGTACTTTTTTAGCATTGTTTCGTGCAAATACGCATTGTTGTCTTTGTTAAAGCTTAAGATTCCTCCTTATCATTACTCTAATGATTTTCACCAAACAAAGTTGTTCATCTGATATTAGGTTTCTCTGTTTACATCTTCTATACTAAGTACTTATCATTTTTGTCCATATTAAATTTCATCTGCCATTTTTCAGACCATGCGAAAAATTTGTTAAGATCTTCCTGTAGTTTTGCCGAGTCCTCATCAGATTTAATTACACGGTCTATTTCAGTGCTGTCTACGCCGGTGTATGTGTCATTTATGTATATAATAAATAGTAATGGTCCATGTACTGAGCCTCGGGTACTCCACTAGTGACGTTACCCCAATCGGATTTAATATAATGGTAACTCGCTGTTTCCTGTCCTGTCTGACAAAGGCCCCCTAGGACAAAAGCCCCTAGGACAAAAGCCACCGAGGAAAAAGCCCCGTGACAAAAGCCACCGAGGACAAAAGCCTCGGACAAAGTCCCCAAGGAGAAATAATAAGAATTTAAATATTTATTCTATATTTTACAGTTTATGAACACTCTAACATAACCTAGCCTTCAGGAATTCTGGTATAGTTATAAAGAAGTATACAAGGAATGTTTATTAAATCTGCAATGACGTATGTTTGGTCTGCGTAATTACTCCCCTGACATTCAGTGACTCACTGGGCCCTAGGGTCACCTCAGTAAATATAGAATGAACATGAAGGTAAAATATGTCGTCTTTTTTCTTTTCTATTTATTTGATAATGTTCTATATGAAAATTGAAAGAGTTATAATATTCTAAATATTTAAATTGGAATAATTTCATATTTAAATCAATATATTTTTTATATTTCCAATGACCCTCTCTTTAACATAAAAACAGGGGCTTCCTATTTTGCACTTTTACTGTGGGGCTTTTGTCCTAGGGGCATTTGTCCTAGGGGCTTTTGTCCTAGGGAGCTTTTTTTCCGGGCCCCACTGTAACCAAGGCCTCATCCATTTTAGGATATTTCCTCCAATTCCATGACCCACCACTTTTCGTATTAGTCTTTTGTTGAGGACTCTGTGGAAAGCTTTGCTATAGTCGAAGTAGTGTCCGTCATCCACTGATCTTGAAACAGTTGAAAAGTATGTTAGTGATTTATCCGACATGCAGCCGCTTGTGAAGCCATGTTGGGAATCATTGTTCAACTTGTGCTTTTGGGGTGATTTCAAGAATAGATTTTGAAATTATTGCTTCAGCAATTTGCCTACAATTGATGATTGGTGTTATACTGAGTGGACGGTAGTTAGAGGATAGTATTCTATCTCATGAAAATCGGTATTACATAACAACATGGAACATAATAATGGAGGATACTGCAAAGGCCTATTGTACATACTGGGCAGTCCCTTTTTACACTAACCCTATTGCTCATATCAACCTATGTTTGGCGAAGCTATCAGCGTAGCCCTAATTAACCATAGCAATCCAAAGGTGAACACAGGGATGGACATCACTTGACATTTAATCTTCTTTCTTAGCTGACGTTTCTGTTACTGCGGCTAACCATCATCAAGTAATCTACTAGATAATAAGCAACAATATAATACTGGGACGCACAAATAAAGGAGTTATTAGGGTCAAACAACAGCAAATTAAACTATGAGTAAAATTTATGACGTTATATAATCTTGTCCGGAGAGAAGGGCAGTTCAGCCTGGCTTTCAGCGTATATCGACTGAATGAGTGTGCAAAGGGATGCACAAACAGAAAAATAAAGAACAAATTTGAAATAAAATAAGAGGAGCATTGAGAGTAAAATAAGTCTATATAGTAGGAAATGCTGAATATAAACAAGCCGAGTAACAAAATATTTTAGACAATCAGGAAAGAAATAAAGGAAAAGTTGAATAAATAAATTGAAAGAGGCGCGGAAATTGAGCGCCACTTATTACACAGCTTTTTGTTGCATTAATGTAAATTGAAGATGTCGTAGTTAAAATAGTATCTCTTTAGGTTGACATTAATTAAGCTCGGTACGACTGGAAGATGACTTTAGTTGAATGATATTAAAACTGAAATGGTCATCGTCAGGGGAAATCTGAGGAGCAATACAGCAGACAATGTTGGTTCCATGTATTTTGAAATTCCACTACGAATGCCCTAGACTCTAGGGCACTTTCTTTTTCCTCTCAATATTTTCCCTATACAAAGCTTCCTGTTACTTGTCCCCCTGAGACGGCTGAGTTTTGTAAAAACACCCAAACAACAACCAATATCTTGCTTTTTACCCAGGATATTTGATTTTATTGATTGTGCTTTAAAAATAATATCAACTCAAGCGTAAATATTTATTGCTCTAATAACAGTATTTTCTTTATTTGTAAGGTTCAATTGTTGTGTCTTTCTCGGTTGTCTAAGGAATCTCTTTGTATTGAGAGCTAATATATATTCCTTTCAAGAAGTAACTTATTGAGATGTAAAATACAAAGTATCAATAATTTTATTAATGACATTATAAACATCTCAAGTTGTAGAACAACAAATATTCATCACTAGGCTCGCTGTAAGTTTCTCTGCTTGTTATGTGTTTTGGAAGCACAGCTTACAGTTATTATCACGTTGTCACCACATAGTAACATTCAAAGATATCTTTACTATACGACAGTATCATTACAGTCATGATGACATACATCACCACTAAGATTTTTTTGAAAAATACTTATATAAGACAACGGTTAATGTATAATTGGTGACAAATGATATAAAAGTATCGAGTTAGCAAAGTTCTTTTTAAATAGATGTTTCAATAAAAGTTTATATTCAATTAATTTTAATATTTTTGATGAAAAATTTCTATGAAATAATTCACTAAAACATTACTTTCATTGAACTTAAAGTAATTAATCCAATGGCATGAAGGATAATCTCTTTACAGCAAATAATTATAGCTAATGGAGAATAATCATAATACCTTCAAATGATTTTAAATTTAGAAACAAACATCATCATTTTGACAATGTAATATTATTTTTCAAATTATTTAATGGTTTTCGTCAAAGAAGCTCTTCACATGGGCGACTTTAATATTAGCAACATCATGGAGAGGAGCTTTCGTTCATCAAGATGCTACGTTCTAATGGGTAGCCCATGGAGGCTTCTTCTAATCTGGGTATTTTTCACCATAGGGAGCCACATTGAGCACAAGGTGCCGCCGTGTTCGTCCAGTCTCAGGATGGTCTGTGACTTTATCCTCATCACCGTTGGTCACAGCCACAAACAGGTCGAAGTCCATGCGTTGACTTTTCCCTTAGGCGGGAAGCAATCTGGCAGGGGGAGACCGAACGCTCGTACTCGTGCAGGTCAAGCTCGCTGCCGCTGGCTGCAACCTGGTCAGTCTGAAGTTCTCCACTGAAAACAGTAATCAGGAACAGTCACCGTAGACTCGGTAGACATTCGATCTTGTTTGATCCAGTAATTTACTGTGGAGAGAGAAATAAATTATAAAATCTTCATTATGTGTTTAGATCGTATGACACTTAAGATTTTACACTTTGTCAAATATATATTTAAGCAAATTTCATTATAATTTTTTGTGGTCGTGTTTATATATATATATATATATATATATATATATATATATATATATATATATATATATATATATATATATATATATATATATATATATATATATATATATATATATATATATATATATATATATATATATATATGTGTGTGTGTGTGTGTGTGTGTGTGTGTGTGTGTAAAGTCTGAGAGAAATTAAAAGGGGACTCACGTTTGGCAGCAGAACTTGTCCATCTCAATGCAGGACAGTGTCCCTTCTGACAAATGAATATGGATGCCGTTACTGTCCTGCGAGGACATAGGAAGATGCCGGACAGTGGCCAGCCTCCATTTTCATTGTTGTTTTTTACTTGAATGTTGTAAATAAATTCTTCATGATTTGAGACGGTGAACATAGGAGGTAATGGCCACATCTTGAACGATATCAGATTTATCCACAGCATTGCCAGACTGAACTCAAATTCATCGAAGAATGTCTAGCTGCCCAATAATTTCAACTTTTTCCAGCCGCCACACCAATGACCAATGTCAGATTTGGTGTGGGAGAGGTAGTCTTTGTGTTCCTTGAAGATGTTATCTATGTATTTGTGAAGTCTGGAAGAGCTTGGGTCTTGGGTGGCAGTCTCAAAGTGTTCCATCACACCGGGAGGCATGTTGAACTTGCCATGGGGATCACCTTGTCGGCCAAGCATTATGTAGAGCTGTGTTGTGCAGTGCACCATAATACTGGGCGTTGGGCTAACCACGGATGATTCAATGATGTCCCCGAGGATGTCAATACCGTGATCGTTCCTGATGTTGATGTGGTGGCCATCCTATCGGTCACGTAACCACCGTGAGCAATGGCGTCACGAATGCGACTCTCGATGATAATCATGTCACGCGAGCTACACCGTCCCACATCCTCCAAAGTGAACGTTGTCATGTCGTGCGAGAACTCACCACCATACTTGTAGCTGGTGTGGTGCAAAACCTTCTTGAATAATACTCTCCCAGTGCAGCTCGTCAACTGGGTCTGCGCCAGATTAGAAGGCGCTCAGCGTCCAAAAGCGTACAGTGAGTTGATGATGGGCCCAGAAGAATAGTTCGCCCTTGCGATCAAGATGGTAACCATAGGAGTCCTTCCACCAGAAGGGAATCCATATGCTGCAAGTAACGTGGTGAATATTGGGGCCAATGTATCCTCACCAGTAGGCTACTCGTTGTTCCTTGTTCTTTTTTGTTCCCTGTAGATTTCATCTCAGAGTTGCCTGCAATTGTCTGGGTCATCTTAGCAGTGTAAGCCTTGTGGATGATTCGCTGTTGGTGAACATGTGAGAATTGATTTCATAGAGTGGAGGTAATACAATACCTTGTCCCAACTCAAGTGGATGACTGCTGTATAGAGTGCGTAATAATTCTCCTTCATTCATACGTTCACGGAAGAAGGCAGCATTGTCAACAAAAGCACTCCCCAAGACTTGCAGTGCATCAGAACATCAAAAAGCATGAGGAGCTTCTTCACGCTGGCGTGGGTTAAGAAGAACCAATAGTGCTGCTCCAACAATCTGTGATCATTGAGCTCTTCCATAAGATGATGGGCATTTGCGCCGCATCTGTATACATAGAGTGTCAGCCTCAGGGCTGAAGGTGTCGAGAGATTTGCTTCCAGGTCGGAATAAATGAAGATGGTCGTAAATTCTATCAGCAGATGGTTGACATCCTGTTGTCTTTTGGCTGTACATACCTACAAAAGAACTTTTTTTTCTTGTAATCTGCTTGGCGTTCATATCTCTAGCCTCAGTCCTGAAGTTCTATTGGTACTTGTTGCTAAATGATTTCTCGTCATCTGAAATATTTTTTCGTATATATTCTTAGCCCTCTGTGTTCTTCATTTCTAACCTTATGATTTAAACTTTCTCTCATGCGCTAATTCGTGCCAGCACAGAGTCGTCCACTTACGCATAAAGATCTCGTCATCGTTTTTCTGGTTTTTTAATAAGAACGTTTTAAAAGAGATTCTCTTTGTTTATCTTTTAAAATTTTTGTGGCAGATGGAATTCTAAATATCTTTTATAAATCCCAAAAACAAAAACAAGATAAAAGAAACCATGAATTACTTCATTTATCATATATTTTCTGTTATTATACAATTCTCACTTAAGTTCATTTACATATAACTTTTGAAACACACACACACACACACACATATATATATATATATATATATATATATATATATATATATATATATATATATATATATATATATATATATATATATATATATATATATATATATATATATATACTGATAACCACAAGGAAAGAAGAAAAACACGAAGTTCCCCAAGCGCTTTTCGTGGGAACTTCGTCATTTTCTCTTCTTTCACTAATGATTATCCTTTTCTCTAATCACAGCGCACCTATTGATTTACTTGCATATATATATATATATATATATATATATATATATATATATATATATATATATATATATATATATATATATATATATATATATATGTAACCGGTCGGAATTTGCTGGACTTTAATTTCTCACTTGACTTGGGGTTTATTAAAAATTAATAGATGGTAATGGCAGTGGAAGCGCCCCTTTGAGAAAAATCCCGAACCAGCACAAGAACACTTAAATCTACTAAACAAAATGAATTGTCCGTGACCCGTGGAAGGATAGCGTCTGTGACTGGGATGAATGAGACACACTGTAAAATTTAGACACTTATATTCCCTCCAACACTACAAACACAATCAAATAATGGTACACCAATATGCGTACCTCTTAACTTGAACTTAAAACACTACTCTGGGGAATAAAAGTTATACATGATATAGAAATTATTAGAAACTCAGGCAACAATAAATTTGAAGTATTAAGAAATGTTGCTTGCACACATGAAACAGGCCTTAAGGGCTTTCACAAAATAATATCAGTCACTTAGGAAATGGTGTTAAAAAAAAGAAATTAAATACTCTACCATGAATAGGCCTTAAGGGCTTTCAACAAAATAATATCAGTCACTGAGGAAATGGTAATAAAAAATAAGAAATTAAATACTCTACAATGAATAGGCCTTAAGGGCTTTCAACAAAATAATATCAGTCACTGAGGAAATGGTAATAAAATAAGAAACTAAATACTCTACAATGAATAGGCCTTAAGGGCTTTCAACAAAATTATAGCACCCCAACAGATGCACACTTCCTAACCTAACTTAACCACTACTCTGGGGAACAAGGTTATACCTGAGATCAGAATTATGAAGAACAATTAGATGCATTAAAAGAATCAAATCACAGGATCACTCTGGTTCCACTTAATGACACAAACATTCAAAAACAATACTATCAAAATTATTTACGACTATTAAACTACACACGTCAAGATAATATCAGTCTGAGGAATGGTGTTAACTACACCCGTAATAAGGGAGGGAAGATGTTCCTCTAGGTATCTCCTAGAGACCTAGACTCACGGTCTCAGTGTGTGACCATTAGTTTACTCAGATAGCCTCAGTGTACTCCCAGTGCGTCCATAAAGCGGAAGGGAGTGAGCCAATCAGACCTTGTACAGTTGAGAGAAACTTTAGCTTCCCGTTAGCAAGAGGGTTTCACTAAGCTGCTCGGGACATGTGGTGTTGTGCACCCGAGTGGTAAGAACTGATCACCCACTGTGGATGCTGGTCCCGTCGTTTGAGTTGTCGGAAGCACTCGTTCACTCAAGAGATCCTTTGCTACCCAGCTAAACAGTGACAGGCCTACACTGATCGGTCCAATGGCGACAATCACCACCCTCAATCATCAACGGCAGTCTCAAACGGCAGTTAATCTCTCGCAGTCAACTCCGGTTAACTCCGGTCAACTCCAGTCAAGTGGGTTCTGACGGAAACCCTGAAATGAACTCACTGTTAGCTCTAGTTTACTTTACCACTGCCCTATCTAACCCTGTCTGAGATCGAATGAGACTTACTTGTTATACTGCAATAGCGCAGCACAGGTGACTAGGCCACGTGACTATTTCTGTGACGGACGCGAAGGGACGTCTTGTCTGCTTGACTCCTCCCAGCGACTGAGGGCCAGCCAGCGTCGCGTCCTCTCAAGGCGTTAGCTTAGGCCTACGTGACATGTTTTCCGCCTAACTAATAACTCCTTGGGACACCCGTAACATTATTCAGACTGATAAACGATCTATAATAATTTCAAATTCAATAATAGTCCCTTACTTCATGAATCGCATCATTATTAATTCGGTAAATTACATTTAATATCATATAGGCCTAGTTCCGCAATCTCTCGCTATGAGCAGGCAGCGCTCTCTCCCCTCAGATGACCTTGAACGCTCAGTATCGCTAATGGCGGGGCATTTGAAATTACTCTGACATTTCTGAATATTACATATATATATATATATATATATATATATATATATATATATATATATATATATATATATATATATATATATATATATATATATATATATATATATATATATATATATATATATGGTAGACCCTGCTGCCATATGGCATCACGAAAATTGTGACCAAGTCCCAGGTTGCTGATCTGACTTTCTGCCGCATTTACACACAATTGTAGGGTCTCAATTGTTTCTATTACATGACAAAACAACACACATATAGCGTTTCTCACTGTTGAATCTTTTTCATTCTTGTATTTCTTTGTATTTATTATTATCACAGTGTTGTTATTATTATTATTACCATTAATATTTTATTTTACTTTTTAATATAAATTTTATTTACTATGAATTATTATTATTATTAAATTTTCGCTCCCCGGGCCCTGATGTGGGTCAGTGACCTGTGCCCGGGTGGGTTAATCCCCATAAAAAATAAAAAAAATATAAAATCTGTAGCCATTCTATTGGCCCATACTGGGCAGCCCCGTTTACACCGAACTCCTATCGTTTATATATCCGACCACCCTATACAGTAGTATATTTGAAGCTACCCAGCGTGTTGGAGTTATGATGAAGTTCGTTAACTTAGTTCTACTCATCCACTACTCTATTTCCAAACCAGGGTTTACCTATCTCGCGCCTAAATCAAAATTTTTGTCTAATTCAAAACCATTGCTACGAGTTCTCTCCTGGTTGGATAGTGTGAGTACATTTGTTATATAACCTTTGTTTAGCCCTGCCCTCCATTTATACACCTCGATTCTAACGCCTCTCAATCTACGTCTCTCGTGGGATTGCATATTAAGATGCTTTAATATTTCTCTGTACTCAAGGTTCCTAATGCCCCGGATTAGTCTTGTCATCGTCCTCTGAATGCTTTTTTGGGATTCTGTTTCCATTCTGTAGTATGGGGACCAGAAATGAACCGCATAATCTAAGTGAGGGTCTTCCATATGAAAAATATAGTTTTAGGATAACCTCTTTTGTCTTGTAACTAACACTCCTTTGTATGAACCCCAGTACTTTGTTAGCATTTTTTCGAGCAAATACGCATTGTTGTCTTTGTTAAAGCTTAAGATTCCTCCTTATCATTACTCCTAAACGTTTCTCACAATCGGATTTCTCCAAAACAAAGTTGTTCATCTGATATTAGGTTTCTTTGTTTACATCTTCTATACTAAGTACTTAACATTTTTGTCCATACTGAATTTCATCTGCCATTTTTCAGACCATGCAAAAAATTTCCTGTAGTTTTGCCGAGTTCTCATCAGATTTAATTACACGGCCTATTTCAGTGTCGTCATCAAATTTACTTATGTTGCTATGTACGCCTAGGTCTATGTCATTTATGTATATAATAAATAGTAATGGTCCATATACAGAGCCTTGGGGTTCTCCACTAGTGACGTTACCCCAATCGGATTTAATGCCGTTAATGCTTACTCGCTGTTTCCTGTCCTGTAACCATGACCTAATCCATTTTAGGATATCGCTTCCAATTCAATGAGCCTCCACTTTTAGTATTAGTCTTTTTTTGGGGACTCTGTCGAAAGCTATGCTAAAGTCGAGGTAAACCACATCACAATGGTGTCCGTCATCCACTGATGCGGAAACAGTTGAAAAGTATGTTAATTGGTTTTTCAGACATGTACGGCCGCTTGTGAAGCCATGTTGGGAATCATTGATCAACTTGTGCTTCTCGGGGTGATTTCGAATAGATTTTGAAATTATTGATTCCAGCAATTTGCCTACAATTGATGATTAATGTTATACTGAGTGGACGGTAGTTAGAGAATAGTGATCTATCTCCCTTGAAAATCGGTATTGTATAAGAACATAAGAACATAAGAATGGAGGATACTGCAAAAGGCCTATTGTCCCAAACTGGACAGTCCCTTTTACACCCAACCCTATTGCTCATATCCCAACCTATGTTTGAAGCAAATCCAAGGTAGACACAGGGATGGACATCTTGACATTTAATCTTCTTTCTTAGCTGACGTTTCTGTTACTGCAGTAACCATCATCAGAGTAATCTATAGATAATAAACAACAATATAATACTAAGGACGCACAAGTAAAGGACTTATTAAATATTCAAACAACAGCAAATTAAACTATGAGTAAAATTAATGATGTTGTCATAATCTTGTCCGGAGAGAGAGAGAGAGAGAGAGAGAGAGAGAGAGAGAGAGAGAGAGAGAGAGAGAGAGAAATAAGAACAAATTTGAAATAAAATAAAAGAACGTGAGAGTAGAAATAAGTCTATATAGTAGGAAATGCTGAATATAAACAAGCCGAGTAACAAAATATTTTAGACAATCAGAAGGAAAGAAGAAATAAGGGAAAAGTTGAATAAATAAATTGAAAGAGGCACTTAATATTGAGTGCCACTTGTACAGAGATAATGCACAGCTTTTAGCGGCATTAATGTAAACTGAAGATGCAGTAGTTAAGATAGTTTTTCTTTAGGTTGACATAGTCAGGGAAATCTGAGGAGCAATACAGCAGACAATGTTGGTTCCATGTATTTTGAAATTCCACTACGAATGCCCTAGACTCTAGGGCACTTTCTTTTTCCTCTCAGTATTTTCCCTATACAAAGCTTCCTGTTATTTGATCCCCTGAGACAGCTGAGTTTTGTAAAAGCACCCAAACAACAACTAATATCTTGCTTTTTACCCAGGCTATTTGATTTTATTGATTGTGCTTTAAAAATAATATCAACTCAAGCGTAAATATTTATTGCTCTAATAACAGTATTTTTTTTATTTGTAAGGTTCAA
>NW_024755046.1:212500-285371 GCF_018991925.1 Homarus americanus | reverse complement strand
TCCTTCCTGCTCCTTGAAACACTACTATGAGTATCCTTCCTGCTCCTGAAACACTACTATAAGCATCCTTCCTCAAGGTTCCCTTTAAAAACACTGTTTATAAGCATCCTTCCTGCTCCCTCGAAACACTACTATGAGTATCCTTCCTGTTCCTTGAAAAACACTACTTATAAATATCCTTCCATCTCCTTGGAAACACTAGCCACTTAAGTATCCTTCTTGCTCTTGAAACACTACTATAAGTATCCTTCCTGTTCTCTTGAAACACTACTATGAGTATCCTTCCAAGCCTTGAAACACTACTATAAGTATCCTTCCTGCTCCCTGGAAACACTACTATAAGTATCCTTCCTGCTCCCTTGAAACACTACTATACATCCTCCTGCTCCCTTGAAACACTTACTATAAGTATCCTTCCTGGGCTCTTGAAACACTACTATAAGCATTCTCCCGCCTCCTTTTTGAAACACTACTATGAGTATCCTTCCTGTTCCTGAAACACTACTATAAGCATCCTCCTGCCCTGGAACACTACTATAAGTATCCTTCCTGTTCCTTGAAACACACTACTATAGGTATCCTTCCTGTCTCTTTGAAACACTACTAAGTATCCTTCCTGCTCCCTGAAATGACCACTATAAGTATCCTTCCTGCTCCTGAACACTACTATAAGCATCCTTTCTGCCCTTGAAACACTATTACTACTATAAGTATCCTTCCCTGTTCCTGAAAAACACTACTTATAAGTATCCTTCCTGCCCTTGAAACACTACTATAAGCATCCTTCCTGCTCCTTGAAACACTACTATATAAGTATCCTTTCCTGCTCCTTGAAACATTATAAGTGTCCTCCTGTTCCTTGGAAACACTACTATAAGTATCCTTCCTGCCCTTGAAACACCAATATAAGTATCCTTCCTGCTCCTTGAAACACTACTATAAGCATCCTTCCTGCTCCTTGAAACACTACTATAAGTATCCTTCTGGGTTCTTTGAAACAGTACTCATAAGCATCCTTCCTGCTCCTTGAAACACTACTATAAGTTATCCTTCCTGTTCCTTTTTGAAACTCTACTATAAGTATCCTTCCTGCTCCTTGAAACACTACTATAAGTATCCTTCCCAGTTCTTGAAACACTCTCCTTCCTGTTCCTTGAAACACTACTATAAGTATCCTCCCCGTCTTGAAACACTTCTATAAGTATCCTTCCTGCTCTGAAACACTACTATAAGTATCCTCTGCTCCTTGAAACACTACTATAAGCATCCTTCCTGCTCCTTGAAACACTCCTCCTTCCTGCTCCTTTGGAACACTCACTATAAGTATCCTTCCTGCTCCTTGAAAACACTACTATAAGCATACTTCCTGCTCCTTTTGAAACACTACTTTCAAGTATCATCCTTCCTGTCTTTTTGAAACACTACTAGTATGAGTATCCTTCCTGCTCCCTTGAAACACTACTATGAGTATCCTTCCTGCCCTTGAAAATTTACTCACTATGTTATCCTTCCTGTTCCTTTTGAAACACTACTATAAGTATCCTTCCGGTCTTGAAACACTACTATGAGTATCCTTCTTTCTGGTTCTTGAAACACTACTATATGTGATCCTCCTGCCTCCCTGAAACACCACTATAAGTATCCTTCCTGCTCCCTGGAAACACTACTATAAGTATCCTTCCTGCTCCTGAAACACTACTATAAGTATCCTCCTGCTCCTTGAAACACTACTATAAGCATCCTTCCGTCTTTTGAAACACTACTATAAGTATCCTTCCTGATCCTTGAAACACTACTATAAGCATCCTTCCTGTCTTTGAAACACCACTATAAGTATCCTTCCTGCCCTTGAAACACTCTCCTTCCCAAGGTTCCTTGAAACACTAATTATAAGTATCCTTCCTGTCTTTGAAACACTACTATAAGTATCCTTCCTTCGTTCTGAAATTACTATAAGTATCCTCCTGCTCCTTGAAACAGCAGTACCATAAGTGTCCTTCCTGCTCCCCTGAAACACTACTATAAGTATCCTTCCTGTTCCCTTGAAAACACTACTACAAGCATCCTTCCTGCTCCCTGGAAACACTACTTATAAGCATTCCTTTCCTGCCTTGAAACACTACTATAAGCAGTCCTTCCTGCTCCTGAAACACTCTCCTTCCTGCTCCTTGAAACACTACTATAAGCATCCCTTTTCCTGCTCCTTGAAACACTCTCTTCCTGCTCCTTGGAAACACTACTATAAGTATCCTCCTGCTCCTTGAAACACTACTATAAGTATCCTTCCTGCTCCTGAAACACTACTATAAGTATCCTTCCTGCTCCCTGAAACACTACTGATAAGTATCCTTCCTGTTCCTTGAGACACACCTTCATGCCCTTTTGAAACACATCTCACGCTCCTTGAAAACACTACTCTTAAGTTTCCTTCCTGTTCCTTGAAACACTCTCCTTCCCTGCTCCTTGAAACACTACTATAAGTATCCTTCCTGCCCTGAAACACTACTATAAGTATCCTTCCTGCTCCTGAAACACTACTACAAGTATCCTTCCTGCCTTGAAAACACTCACTATAAGTATCCTTCCCTGCTCCCTTGAAACACTACTATAAGCATCCTTCCTGTTCCTTGAAACACTACTATAAGTATCCTTCCTGCTCCTTGAACACTCCTTCCTGCTCCTTGAAACACTACTATAAGTATCCTTCCTGTCTTTTTGAAACACCACTATAAGCATACTTCCTGCTCCTTGAAACACTACTATGCTATCCTTCCCACCTTGGAAACACTAGGCATGAATATCCTCCTGCTCCTGAAACACACTACTATGAGCATCCCTTCCTGCCCTTGAAACACTACTATAAGTATCCTTCCTGTTCCTTGAAACACTACTATAAGTATCCTTCCTGCCCCTGAAACACTACTATGAGTATCCTTCCTGTTCTTGAAACACTACTATAAGTATCCTTCCTGTCTTTGAAACACTACTATATATCCTTCCCGTTCTTGAAACACTACTATAAGTATCCTTCCTATTCTTGAAACACTACTATAAGTATCCTTTCTTGTTCCTTGAAACACTACTATAAGCATCCTTCCTGATCCTTGAAACACTACTTCATAAGTATCCTTCCTGCTCCTGAAAACACCACTATAAGTATCCTTCTGGCTCCTTTAAACACCTCCTTCCTGTTCCTTGAAACACTACTATAAGTATCCTTTTCCTGCCCTTGAAACACTACTATAAGTATCCTTCCTGCTCCTTGAAACACTACTATGAGTATCCTTCCTGTTCCTTGAAACACTACTATAAGTATCCTTCCTGCTCCTTGAAACACTACTATAAGTATCCTTCCTGCTCCTTGAAACACTCATTACTATAAGTATCCTTCCTGCTCCTTGAAACACTACTATAAGTATCCTTCCTGCTCCTTGAAACAAACACTACTATGAGTATCCTTTCCTGCTCCTTGAAAACACTACTATAAGTATCCTTCCCAGATCCTGGAACACTACTATAAGTATCCTTCCTGCTCCCTGAACACTACTATGAGTCCTTCCTGTTCCTGAAACACTACTATAAGTATCCTTCTGCTCCTTGAAACACTACTATACATCCTTCCTACCTGAAACACTACTATAAGTATCCTTCCTGCCCTTGGAAACACTACTATGAGTATCCTTCCTGCTCCTGAAACACCTCACTATGCATCCTCCTGTTCCTTGAAACACTACTTCATAAGTATCCTTCCTGCCCTGAAACACTACTATAAGATCCTTCCTGCTCCTTGAAAACACTACACACTATAAGTATCCTTCCTGCTCCTTGAAACACTACTATAAGCATCCTTCCTGTCTCTTGAAACACTAATTATAAGCATTCTTCCTGTTCTTGAAACACACTACTATGAGTATCCTTCCCTGTCTTTTTGAAACACTACTATAAGCATCCTTCCTGCTCCTTGAAACACCACTATAAGCATCCTTCCTGTTCCTGAAACACTACTATAAGTATCCTTCCTGCTCCTGAAACACTACTATAAGTATCCTTCCTGCTCCTTGAAACACTCACACTATAAGCATCCTTCCCTGCTCCTTGAAACACTACACTCCTGCTCCTGGAACACTCACTATAAGCATCCTCCTGTTCCTGAAACACTACTATAAGCATCCTTCCTGCTCCTTGAACACCACTATAAGTATTCTGCTCCTTGAAACACTACTATAAGTATCCTTCCTGTCTTTGAAACACTACTATAAGGTCCTCCTGGTTCTTTGAAACACTACTATATATCCTTCCTGCTCCTTGAAATACTACTTATAAGTATCCTTCCTGCTCCTTGAAAACACTACTATAAGTATCCCCTTCCCTGCTCCTTGAAAACACTACTATAAGTATCCTTCCTGCCTCTTGAAACATCTACTATAAGTATCCTTCCTGCTCCTTGAAACAGCAATTATAAGTATCCTCTCCTGCTCCTTGAAACACTACTTTATAAGTATCCTTCCTGGTTCCTTGAAACACTACTATAAGTATCCTTCCTGCTCCTTGAAACACTACTATAAGTATCCTTTCCTGTCTTGAAACACTACTATAAGTATCCTTCCCTACTCCTGAAACACTACTATAAGTATCCTTCCTGTTCTTGAAACACTACTAAGTATCCTTCCTGCTCCTCTTGAAACACTCTCTCTTCCTGCTCCTTGAAACACTACTATAAGTATCCTTCCTGCTCCTTGAAACACTACTATAAGTATCCTTCCTGCTCCTTGAAACACTCTCCTTCCTGCCTTGAAACACTACTATAAGTATCCTTCCTGCTCTGGAAACACTACTAAAAGTATCCTTCCTGCTCCTTGAAACACTACTATAAGTATCCTTCCTGTCTTTGAAACACTACTATAAGCATCCTTCCTGCTCCTTGAAAACACTAGTATGAGTATCCTTTCCTGCTCCTGGAAATGACTACTATGAGTATCCTTCCTGTCTTTTTAAACATCACTATAAGTATCCTCTGTTCCTTTGAAACACTACTATAAGCATCCTTCTGCTCCCTGAAACACTACTACATATCCTTCCTGCTCCTTGAAACACTACTATAAGCATCCTTCCTGCCCTTGAAACACTACTATAAGCATCCCTCCTGCTCCTGAAACACTACTATAAGTATCCTTCCTGCTCTTTTGAAACACTACAATATAAGCATCCTTCCTGGTCCTGAAACACAATCCATAAGTATCCTTCCTGTTCCTTGAAACAGTACTATAAGATCCTTCCTGATCCTGAAACACCACTATAAGTATCCTTCCTGCCCTTGAAACACTACTATAAGCATCATTCCTGCCCTTTGAAAACACTCCTTCCTTGAAACACTACTTATAAGATCCTTCCTGTTCTTGAAACACTACTATAAGCATCCTTCCTGTCTTTTTGAAACACTAATTATGAGTATCCTTCCTGCTCCTTGAAACACCACTATAAGTATCCTTCCTGTTCCCTTGAAAAACACCACTATAAGCATCCTTCCTGCCCCTGCTACTTTCATGAGTATCCTTCCTGCTCCTTGAAACACTACTATAAGTATCCTTCCTGCTCCTGAAACACTACTATGAGTATCCTTCCTGCCCTTGAAACACTACTATAAGTATCCTTCCTGCTCCTGGAAACACTACTATAAGTATTCTTCCTGCCCTTGTTCGACTACTATGGAGTATCCTTCCTGTTCCTGAAACACTACTATAAGTATCCTTCCTGCCCTTGAAACACTACTATAAGTATCCTTCCTGTTCCTTGAAAACACTACTATAAGTATCCTTCCTGTCTTTTGAAACACTATGCATATCCTTCCCTGCTCCTTGAAACACTACTATAAGCATCCTTCCTGCTCCTTGAAACACTACTATAAGCATCCTTCCTCCTTGCAAAACACTACTATAAGCATCCTTCCTGTTCCTGAAACACTACTATAAGTATCCTTCCTGCCCCTTTGAAAACACTAACATAAGTATCCTTCCTGCTCCTGAAACACTACTATAAGTATCCTTCCTGTTCTTGAAACACTACTATAAGTGTCCTTCCTGTCTTTGGAAACACTACTATAAGCATCCTTCCTGCTCCTTGAAATACTTCACTATGCATCCTTCCATGCTCCTTGAAACACTACTATAAGTATCCTCTGCCCCTTGAAACACTACTATAAGTATCCTTCCTGTCTTGAAACACTTATAAGTATCTTCCTGCTCCTTGAAACACTACTATAAGTATCCTTCCTGCTCCTTGAAAACACTACTATAAGCATCCTTCCTGTTCCTGAAACACTACTATAAGTATCCCTTCCTGCCCTTGAAACACTACTATAAGCATCCTTCCCTGCCCTTGAAACACTACTACAAGTATCCTCCTGCTCCTTGAAACACTACTAAGCATCCTTCCCTGCTCCTGAAAACACCACTATAAGCATCCTTCCTGCTCCTGAAACACTCTCCTTCCTGCTCCTGAAAACACTACTATAGTTATCCTTCCTGCTCCTTGAAACAAACACGCATTATAAGCATCTCTTCCTGCTCTTGAAACACTCTCCTTCCTGCTCCTTGAAACACTACTATAAGTATCCTTCCTGCTCCTTTGAAACACTACTATAAGTATCCCTCTGCTCCTTGAAAACACTACTATAAGTATCCTCTTGCCCTTGAAACACTACTATAAGCATCCTTCCTGCTCCCTGGAAACACTAGTGAGTATCCTTCCTGCTCCTCGAAACAATACTATGAGTATTCCTCTGCTCCTTGAAACACTACCATAAGCATCCTCCTTCCTGTTCCTTGAAAACACTACTATATATCCTTCCTGCTCCCTGAAACACTACTATGAGCATCCCTTCCTGCTCCTTGAAAACACTACTACAAGTATCCTTCCTGCTCCTTGAAAGCCACTTACTTATAAGTATCCTTCCTGCTCCTGAAACACTACTATAAGCATCCTTCCTGCTCTTGGAACACTACTATATGATCCTTCTGGTCCTTGAAACACAACTATAAGTATCCCTCCTGTTCCTTGAAACAGTACTATATGGTCCTTCCTGGATCCTGAAACACTACTATAAGCATCCTTCCTGCTCCTTGGAACACTACTATAAGTATCATTCCTGCTCCTTGAAATTTCCTCCCTGTTCTTGAAACACTACTATAAGTATCCTTCTGCTCCTGAAACACTACTATATATCCTTCCTGCTCCCTTGAAAACACTACTATGAGTATCCTTCCTGTCTTGAAAACACTACTATAAGATCTTCCATGTTCCTTGAAAACACTACTTATAAGTATCCTTCCTGCTCCCCTGGTGTTACTACTATGAGATCCTTCCTGCCTTGAAACACTACTATAAGCATCCTCTCCTACCCTTGAAACACATCATGAGTATCCTTCCTGTCTTTGAAACAGACTACACTATAAGATCCTTCCACCTTGAAACACTAATATGAGTATCCTCTGCCCTGAAACACCACTGTAAGCATCCTTCCTGCTCCTTGAAACACTACCAAGCATCTTCCTGCTCCCTGAAACACTCTCCTTCCTGCTCCTGAAACACTACTATAAGCATCCTTCCCAGCTCCTTGAAACACCATAAGATCTTTCCTGCTCCTGAAAACACTACTATAAGTATCCTTCCTGGGTTCCTGAAACACTACTATTATAAGCATCCTTCCCTGCTCCTTGAAACACTACTTGACAAGCATCCTTCCTGCTCCCTGAAACACTATAAGCATCCTTCCTGTCTTGAAACACTACTATAAGAATCCTTCCTGCTCCCTTGAAACACTACTATAAGGTATCCTTCGCTCCTTGAAACAATTACTATAGCGATTCTTCCTGCCCTTGAAACACTACTATGAGTATCCTTCCTGTCTTGGAAACACTACTATAAGTATCCTTCCTGCCCTTGAAACACTACTATAAGTATCCTTCCTGTTCCTTGAAACACTACTATAAGTATCCTTCCTGCTCCTGAAACACTAATATAAGTATCCTCCTGCCTTGAAACACTACTACAAGTATCCTTCCTGCTCATTGAAACACTACTATAAGTATCCTTTCTGCTCCTTGAAACACTCTCCTTCATGCTCCTTGAAACACTCTCCTTCCTGCTCCTTGAAACACTACTATGAGTATCCTTCCTGCTCCTTGAAACACTACTATAAGTATCCTTCCTACTCCTTGAAACACTACTATGAGTATCCTTCCTGCTCCTTGAAACACTACTATAAGTATCCTTCCTGCTCCTTGAAACACTACTATGAGTATCCTTCCTGCTCCTTGAAACACTACTATAAGTATCCTTCCTGCTCCTTGAAACACTACTATAAGTATCCTTCCTGCTCCTTGAAGCTCCTTGAAACACTACTAAGTATCCTTCCTGCTCCTTGAAACACTACTATAAGTATCCTTCCTGCTCCTTGAAACACTACTATAAGTATCCTTCCTGCTCCTTGAAACACTACTATAAGTATCCTTCCTGCTCTTTGAAACACTACTATAAGTATCCTTCCTGGTCCTTGAAACACAACTATAAGTATCCTTCCTGTTCCTTGAAACAGTACTATAAGTATCCTTCCTGATCCTTGAAACACTACTATAAGTATCCTTCCTGCTCCTTGAAACACTACTATAAGTATCATTCCTGCTCCTTGAAACACTCTCCTTCCTGTTCCTTGAAACACTACTATAAGTATCCTTCCTGCTCCTTGAAACACTACTATAAGTATCCTTCCTGCTCTTTGAAACACTACTATGAGTATCCTTCCTGCTCCTTGAAACACTACTATAAGTATCCTTCCTGCTCCTTGAAACACTACTATAAGTATCCTTCACTGTTCATGAAAACGCTACTATAAGTATCTTCCTGCTCCTTGAAACACTACTATAAGTATCTTTCCTGCTCCTTGAAACACTACTATAAGTATCCTTCCTGTTCCTTGAAACACTACTATAAGTATCCTTCCTGCTCCTTGAAACACTACTATAAGTATTCTTCCTGCTCCTTGAAACACTACTATGAGTATCCTTCCTGTTCCTTGAAACACTACTATAAGTATCCTTCCTGCTCCTTGAAACACTACTATAAGTATCCTTCCTGTTCCTTGAAACACTACTATAAGTATCCTTCCTGCTCCTTGAAACACTACTCTAAGTATCCTTCCTGCTCCTTGAAACACTACTATAAGTATCCTTCTTGCTCCTTGAAACACTACTATAAGTATCCTTCCTGCTCCCTTGAAAACACTACTATAAGTATCCTCCCTGCTCTTGAAACACTCTCCTTCCTGCTCCTTGAAACACCACTATAAGTATCCTTCCTGCTCCTTGAAACACTGGCTACTATAAGTATCCTTCCTGGCTCCTTGAAACACTCCTCCTTCCTGCTCCCTGAAACACTACTATGAGTATCCTTCCTGCTCCTTGAAACACTACTATAAGTATCCTTCCTGCTC
This sequence comes from Homarus americanus, assembly GCF_018991925.1. NCBI lineage: Eukaryota > Metazoa > Arthropoda > Malacostraca > Decapoda > Nephropidae > Homarus > Homarus americanus. Next base: position 275,884 of record NW_024755046.1, on the reverse strand, counting down.
CTTGAAACACTACTATGAGTATCCTTCCTGCTCCTTGAAACACTACTATAAGTATCCTTCCTGCTCCTTGAAACACTACTATAAGTATCCTTCCTGCTCCTTGAAACACTACTATGAGTATCCTTCCTGCTCCTTGAAACACTACTATAAGTATCCTTCCTGCTCCTTGAAACACTACTATAAGTATCCTTCCTGTTCCTTGAAACACTACTATAAGTATCCTTCCTGCTCCTTGAAACACTACTATAAGTATCCTTCCTGCTCCTTGAAACACTACTATAAGTATCCTTCCTGCTCCTTGAAACACTACTATAAGTATCCTTCCTGCTCCTTGAAACACTACTATAAGTATCCTTCCTGTTCCTTGAAACACTACTATAAGTATCCTTCCTGCTCCTTGAAACACTACTATAAGTATCCTTCCTTCTGTTTAATATCTGTTAGTGGTTAACCTTTAAACAAGTAGAAGTTAGCTGTGGGGACGGTGGTCATCATCAGTGTAAGTTAGCTGTAGGGACTGTGGTCATCATCAGTGTAAGTTAGCTGTGGGGACGGTGGTCATCATCAGTGTAAGTTAGCTGTAGGGACTGTGGTCATCATCAGTGTAAGTTAGCTGTAGGGATGGTGGTCATCATCAGTGTAAGTTAGCTGTAGGGACTGTGGTCATCATCAGTGTAAGTTAGCTGTAGGGATGGTGGTCATCTTTAGTGAATGTTCTATGTTCATTACATTCCACTGCTTGCATATACATGGGTGAAGTAGGGAATGCTTAGCCATCAATTAAGGGTTAAAGGATTTGTTAGTGTATTCAGAAGATTTTTTGACATTATTCAGGAGCAAGACGACAGGGCGGCAGTATCCTGGCTCAGCTGGACTCTCTTCACGAGTATCACCATGAGTTAACAGCAAAGACTCAGCAGCTCCAACAAGTGGAACAACAGTTGAAGCATCTCCAGGTGTGTGAAATATCTCACTCTCTCTCTCTCTCTCTCTCTCTCTCCAATACAGTACAGTACTGCACCATACAGTACAGTACTACACAATACAGTGCAGTACTGCACCTCACAGTACAGTGCTTCACCATACAATACAGTACCATACAGTACAGTACTGCACCATACAGTACAGTACCGTACCATACAGTACTACACCATACAATACAGTACTGCACCATACAGTACAGTACTACACAATACAGTACACTACTGCACCATACAGTACAATACTGCACCATACAGTACAATACTACACCATACAATACAGTACTACACCATATAGTACAGTACTGCACCATACAGTACAATACTACACAATACAATACAGTTCGACATCATACAATACAGTACCATACAGTACAATACTGCACCATACAATACAGTACCATACAGTACAGTACTGCACCATACAAACCACTACCATACAGTACAGTACTGTACCATGCAATACAGTACCATACAGTATAGTACTGCACCATACAAACCACTACCATACAGTACAGTACTGTACCATGCAATACAGCACCATACAGTACAATACTGCACCATACAATACAGTACAGTACTGCACCATACAATACAGTACTGCACCATACAATACAGTACTGCACCATACAGTAAAGTACTGCACCATACAGTACAGTACTGTACCATGCAATAGTTCCCAGTATAGAAGTGCACCATGCAGTACTACACAAATACAGTACTGCACCATACAGTACTATCGTGCACAAAAGTCGTGTCCACTACCCAGCCAGTGAGGTTTCGAATAGCCTTGAGTCTGAAGTTTCGAAACAGCTGTGGTAAATGCTATGGTCGGCCAACAGATGTCGCCCACTGTAGTGTGTGTGTGGGGGAGGGGGGGGGGGATAGAGGAGGTGGAGGCTGGATGAGAGGCAGGTTTATTTATTATTTATACCACCATAATTTCAAGCTGCCTTTTTAACTACGTTTTGTCTTACAGTTGTTTCTTTATGGTTACGAATTCATGGAACAGGTGCAGTGCCCTGGGTGCTTATTGCCGCTCAGGTCACAATGATACTTTAAAGAATGGAATATATTAAGGATAAAAGTGAAATATGCAAGGATCAGCTAGTTTTACTCAGCGACCACGTCACAATTTTGTTGTTATTCCGACAAAGAGATTATGGTAATATTTATTTATATTCCACCCATCCTTTGCTTAATAAATATTTGTGATAATATGCAATATTATATAATTATATACTTATGTTAAAAGAGTGGAGTGAAAAAGTTATCAGTATTGTAAAATAGTATTCAGATTTAATCTACTTCCAATTCTTCCAAGTTCCAGTGCTTAAACACCCCACCACAATATGCAAGCTTCATATATTTTGGAGTGTGCTCAGTTACCGTTAATATTGTGTGGTGAACATCATGAGCATATCAATGATGGTAGCAATGTAACTATGTAATTATATTGTGTTATAAGACAACACATTCCATGACGTGTCATACAGATCATTGTATACCACACAATACATAATTTGTGGCTGTTAAGTTACTTTGTTATGAATTTTCATGCGATATAGTTTAAGACATCACTAAGGACATGGATTTAAGATAACACTGTAGGTGAGTTCATATATATTAATTGTATTTACAAACAATACTAAAATCCAAACAATACACCAATACCAACATCTTAGTATTTGGTCCAGCCACCCATTGCATTCAGGACTTCATCAAGGCGATTAGGGATGGAGTTGACCAGCTTCAGGCACACCCCTAGTCGTCGACGTATACTCTCCCACACGTCGTAAGCTTTGGCCTCTATTGCTGCACAGGTTCGCTGCTCCCCAATATCCCAATCACGTTTCATCATGGCCCAAATATGTTCAATCGGATTAATATCACATCCCAGTGTTGGCCAGTCGATGACCTCAATTTCAGGGTGATCCAGGAGGTAGTCCTTCACTATGTTGCTGGTATGAATGGGACTTGTCATGAACCAGCCTGATAGTGTGGGGGGCTGGAACTGCCATAGCCCAGACTGTAGGAATTAGCACTTGCTCCAGGATGTCTACATACTGCTCACCAGTGAAAAGGTCATTAATCTTGACCTGTTCACCTGGCCCATGTGCCCACATCCACCCCCAGAATGACACTGACACCCTTCCACTCACTGCACGATGTTGAATGTGTTTCTCTGGGGGGCCGCCAGCACTGCCGTGCTTCGGCTCCCACTGACCTGAACACCATTCCATCGGTAAATATAATGGTTCTCTATGTGGAAGGTGTTCCAATGCAAAGCCGAGTCGACACTCCTTGTGAGTAGGTGTTCGCCACCCTTTGTGAGCTGGAATATGGCAGTCGATCCCGGCTTCGTGTCTCGTCGTCATGTGATGGCAGTTGAGGCCCAAATTTCTTGTATGCTCCACTGATGTTCGCATTGGATATGCCGTTGCAGCTGCCACAATCATGGCGTCCATCCTTGCTGACGTTACTCGTGACCTCCCGCTTCGAGGTTTCGTCTCCACTGAGCCCTCTTCCTCCCACCGGCGGATCCACCTCCTAATCGTCTTGGTGCTCCTCCCCACTTCGACAGCATTGTTCGGCACAGTTGCCCCGGCTCTCCACATCCCGATGATTTGGCCTCGCTCAGCAATCACTGCCGACGAATTTGCTCGTCCTGCAGGCATATCTGAAATGGCAGAGTAATATTATGTTGTGGTAACTGATGCAGGCTTTTATATACTAGAGTAAATTAATGGTATTAGTAACACCTAGGTTAAGTATTATTACTCTGACATAACGTTTTGGTAAATCTTTTTGGATCAACTGCCCAAGAAACCCTTCCTATTTCATGTATTCATAGTGAACTGCAAGTGGATCCTCCCCCCCCCCAAACCTCCACCACCACCCCTGCGACTGTAGAGTGAACATTCGCCGATAATCATCATCATCATCAAGATTTAGTTTAACCAGACCACTGACACCCATTTGAGTCTCTCCTAGGGCTGGCCAGAGGGATTAGTTAACATATATTTGTGTTTCTATAATTTAGTGTTATATTGTTTGGAGGAGATTACAGTATTTCAAAAAGGTCAAAACTGAACTTAGGAAAATTTTGGGGTCTCTGCTAAAATATCTTACATTGTAGGGTTAGTGAAGCACATTGTTCGATACCGATTATAAATAGGGCATTCAATGAGAATATGTTGGACTGTTATTTGTGTTCAGCAGTTGGAGCATATAGGTGGGGCTCCATTAGGGGAAGACATGAGTTGGCCATGCGTCAATCGCGTATGCCCAATTCTTAGACGATTCAGAATAGTTTCGTGATGTCGAGAGGATTGCTTTGATGATGACCAAGGATAAACTGATGATTTGATAATTTTTAGCTTATGACTTGTTGGTTCATTTTCCCAGGACTTTTGCCAATCGTCAAATATTAATTGTTTATAGGTAGTTAGCCTTGCCGATAATCAAAATATATGGTTTTCCACTGCTTTACATATTTCTTTGACAATTTTCAACTATGACATACTTATCTTCTATGAATAATTCATTTAAAATTTATTTTTTTACAAAGAATATTCACTGGTTCCAGAATGTATCTAAACTTACGCCAGTGATGGTCAAGTCTGGTCTTAAATAAGTTCATACTTGGTGCTATCACAACACTACCGGTAACTCTAAATACAAGGGGGAGGAGCCATGTCGTCGGTTCTGTGAGTGTTCATTACAGAAGTGCAATTCGTCGCCATGGGTAGAATAGGGGGAGGGGGGTTGGGGAATGCAGGGGAAGGTAATGTGATGAGATGGAATGTTCGATTGACGTTAGTCTTGGGGGAGGGATGAAGGGAAGAGGTGGGGGAGGGAGTGGAGTGGGGGGGATGGTGGTGTGAGGGAGAGAGTCGATTGTGTTTAGGTGTGGTAACCCACGATGCTCAAATTATGAGGTTTAATAGTTGGGTGGGTAGAGGGTGGGGAGGCTAGGCGCGGAGTTGGAACTCGTGAACGTATGATGTTGTTTAATGCAAGTTATGGAACATTACAGTATCTTCAAACGGGTTTTCACGCTATTAATAGGCCTTATGTAATCCACCAATAAGGATTACAACAGCACACAGTATGGCTGCAATTGGTAAGAAAAATAAAATATAACATGGCAAAATTTTTGCCCTGCGTAATTTTTACAACCCACCTCACGCCTAAAGTAAACCGAAAAATGCTTATGTGTATAGAAGATTTTCAACTCAATATCACATATTCTTTCACCTCTACAAATATCTGCTGTCACTCATGGGACACCCTGCAATAGTATAAGGACGACGGGCTATGCTGACAAATTAATGTGACTTACCTGTTGGTGACAACGATGGTAGGAATGAGACCTCGGCATGTTTCAGTGTTCGATATCACCTCCTTCCCCTGGTGTGGGTGGCGCCAACCTTGGTAACAACTTGTGTATTCTCCATTACTACCATTACTGGTAGTCACGGAGAATTAATTACTGGTGTGCCCATCAGTCTCACCGTCGTAGCCATGAACGGCAGAGATATGCTCGTTGTAGTTCTTTTATTTACCCGTTATACATGTCTCACCATGCTTAATAATATTAACTATCTTCATGACATTCTTATTGTTATCAGTGTTTGTGGAATTCACGAAGAAGTCTGTTTAAGAAAACTTGGGCGATAATCTTGCCAGCTACAGAGAGCAGCAAGATCCCACGGTAGTTGCCACAGTCTGACCGATCTCCTTTGTTGTTATAAATATTGACAATGGAGGTGTCTTTAAGAGCTTGGGGGATTTCCTCATTTTCCCATATATTCTCGTGGGTCAGCTCTGGATGCTGAGGGACCTGCTGGGTATTCAGGACATCCACATCGGTGTTTCGGTTGAGCAGTGAATGGTAATGCTCTTTCCATTGCTAAAGGAGGCCTTCATCGTCTTTAATTAGGGAGTTACCGTCTGATGAGCGAAGGGGGGCTGCGCCATGAGTGATTGGCCCATAAAATGTTTTAGTGGAATTGAAAAATTCGTGCATCTTGTTCTGATCTGCAAAAATTTCTGTTTCACATGCTTCATTTTTAAACCAGTCGTTCTTTAGATTGAGAATTTCCCGCTGGGCCGCCACTTTCTTCTTGTGGAAGGTATCAGCTTTGATCTGAGACTGAGGGATGTTCTGTGAGTCAGTTAAATCAGCACGTTTATCCTAGACGAGTACATTGATTGCCAGATCATTTTCATCAAACCAGATTCTTTCGATCTGGCCGAGGGTCACTGCAGGTTTTTGTCATGACAGTGTTGAGAATATCTCATTTGGCACTGGGATTTGGGTTGTTTATCAGCCCATGTTTGAGCTCCTCTCTGAAAGTACATACTACCGCTGGATTCTCCAGATACTTAGTATTAAAACCTCTTTTGGAGGATTGCTGCCTTCGCCGTTTTGGGATGATGTGAAGTGAGAGCTTGGCTCTGACGAGTCAATGATCAGTGTCGCAGTGGTCTGAGCTAAGCATGGCTCAGGTGATGAGGACATCTCAGCGATCACTTTCTCTAATAATAATGTAGTCAATGAGAAGCCAGTGTTTGGATCGTGGGTGTTCCCACTAACCTTTGAACTTGCCGGGCTGCCTTAACAATGTATTGTTGATAGTGAGGTTCTGTGCAGCACTCTTGCTGAGGAGGAGTAGGCCGTTGGGATTACACTTGCCTAGTCCATTTCTCCCAATGGTTCCCTGCCAAATGTCAGCATCACTGGCAACTCTGGCATTGAAGTCACCAAGGAGCACAATCTTATCTTCTCTGGGGAGAGAGGTTATCACTCCGTCAAGGTCGGTGTAAAAGGTCTCCTTGTGGTCATCCTCTGCATCCAGTGTTGCACTGATGAAAAATGCATCAAATGAGTGATTCAGTGGGACTCGGAGCGTCATGAGGCGCTCGTTGTTCCCAATAGGCATTTCAGTTAGCCTGTGTAGGATGCGTTGGCGGATGGCAAAGCGATTTTTACAAATGTGGTTTCTCTCCGCAGCAGGCTTATCCTTCCAGAAGAAGGTATAGCCAGACCCCCGTTCTGTGAGTTGGCCCTCATCTGGGAGCCGGGACTCACTAATGGTTGCTATGTCGATTTTGTACCTAGCCAGCTCTTTTGTCTCAAAGGCAGTTCTTCTTTCAGGACGCTCATTTATGCCAGTTTCCAGAAGGGTCCTGATATTCCATGCAGCGACCTTAAGAGGTTGCTTTGTTTATTTTTGTTTGAATCTGTGATTTTGATTGTTTTCAGCTGCATAAGGATGACCTTACTGGGTGAAGTTGCCCAGTCAGGTTGTTTTTTTTAGGCAGGTTTTGTTTAGGGCACCTTTTCTAGCCCTCTCCCCATGTGGGGTGAGCAGAGTGGCTCCTCGAAAGGGCTGCTCAGTCGTACACACAGGGCCAGATTACACTGGTGCCTAGACCCTAGTGCCTAAACGACCATTTTATGTATTCCGCCCATGTGCAGAGCTGTGACTATAGACTCCTGGCAGTCATCTCTGCCTGTCCCCGTTGCCACTCGTCCATCATCATAGGACTTTTGAGGTGTATATGGATTTTGATGATGATGATGAGAGGTATGATGAGCTGGATGATGGTTGCTCCTGAGTTGATTTATGTGGTGAGGCAGGAGTGCAGGCTGCAACCACACATCTTAGCTTTCCTGTTTCCTGATTCCAGGGCTGCAAGTGTTGCAATGACTGGGGAGAGGGAGAGCTGCAATGGACTGCCAATAGCCCAGCTTGTTGGGTTTCGTCTTAGTAGCCTGTCCATCATGCATTGACTTCGTCCGCCGGTATATTCATTGCGTTTTCATGGTGGTCACCTCTTCCTCTTTTACCGGCGCTGGGGTTTTGTTAGAGTTCTGTAAGCATGTCTGCCTGAAGTAGGGCTCCTCCACAGATTTTTCATTTGGAGTTTACTCCCGTAGCCTTATACCTACCAAGGTTAATCCGCAAGGCAACGGTTGGAAAGAGCCAGGACGTGTCCACATGCCAGTGGGCCTATGTGCCGTCCCTCTGGGGCCCACTGCTACTCCGAGATCCCCTGCTGGTCTAGCCTGGGCCCACCAGGCACCCAGTTACCGTACACACAGTGCAGTTGGCAAGTTGTCCAGTCTTCTCGGACTATTCCTTGACACTGGGTCATGCAGCTCTTTAACTCAGGGTGTGGTTGTTGTGTGGGCGTCAGCTTCTACACCTTAAACAAATTCACGCCTAGGTGGCCCTTTGGCCGGTCATCCTCTTTAAATGAGGGGCAACCATTATACACACACAGACACACATCAAAGTCTCATCTGGATAACATCACCTGTGGTTCTCAAGGCTACAAAGGCCGGTTTTCAGCATCAATAATCTATTTTTGTCTTCTTGTTCCATTTGCCTGACCTATTCCTCCACCCATGGGAGGTTGGGAGAGGGTGCTAGGAGGAGGGATCAACAGGATGAAAGTGCAGTAGTAATATACCCTGTATCTTATACCTTGCACAACTTAATCAGCCTTTGCCATGTCTGATAGTTTTCCTTTTTTTAACTGAATGGTGTAGACTTTCACGATTCACAAGAAAGGTTGCATCCCACTCGGTCGATTCCCAAATACTGTACAATAGAACGTCGATATAATGCGAGATACATTCCAAGAGAGGTCACTTTAAACCGAATTCGCACTAAATCGAAGTGTTTTTTCAATAGAATAATTTAGTTCGGTACATGAGAGAAACACAAAATACTAAAAAGACTGAGAGTCTTCCCAGATGCACCTCAGCCCATCTCTTAGAATAAACAAAACATTGTTTTTTGTAGTATTATGTTAAAACAAACACTCATAAATCAACACAGCTAAAATTAAGGGACGTGAAATGGTCTGTTTACTAGCTGGGAATATGGGGGAGGAGGTGAGATGATATGTTTGACATTTGATGCCAAAGTCTAGTGCTTATTTATTTATCTGTCCTTAAGCGTGACTTCAAGTATTTCTCTTATAAAATGTCAATGAACTGACCTGGGAGAATATAATTAACATTGCTGGAATTCTTACGAGATAGTGATTAGTTTGAATATATACATGCAATACAGTCTCCGCGACTTACGATATACAGTGATTCCTCGGTTAACGAACACCTCGGTTAACGAAATTTCGGTTAACGAATTACCTTCCATAAGATTCTTCACTTCGGTTAACCAAAAAATTTCGGTTAACGAATTCCTTACGAATTTTTCCCAACATGTTTTCGCCTGCTCACCAACTGTAGTATTAGTCCGCCAATACAGTAATTGGTTTTAGGGCTTAAATTCGTTACCATTTGAGTAAATATCAAGAAGGTTGTACTATTCAATAATTTCCCAAGTCTTATATTAAAGTTTTTAGTGATTTTAACAATTATTTAACATAATTGAAGTGCAGGGAACTAGTTTTTAGCGTGCCAAACAGCCACTTGACTCACCCAAAATGGCGTCACTGTGTGTCCCTGCTCAGTGGAGGAAGCATCTTGCTTGAGACTCTCTTGAACATAAACTATTTTTATGTTTTTACAGTACAATTATTGATCATTCAGAAGTTTATTTTACATATTGACAATATATAATGCAGTGCAGTGTTAATTTAAAGAAAATAATCTTGAATTACACCAAGTGAACTAAAATTTATGGTGAAATGGCAGCATGGGGTGACTTCTCTTTCACCCCAATGCATTCTCAAAGTAAGTGTAATTTACTGCATTTATTTTTAGTTTGTATGTAATTTTCGGTGAGCTGGAACCAATTACCCAAAAACCCATGGAAACAATGGTTTCGGTTAATGAAATTTTCGGTTAACGAACGACCTTCTGGAACGAATTGTGTTTGTTAACCGAGGGACCACTGTATTCGACTTACTACAACCCGGACATACGACGGCCATGGTCGTATAAAATATTTTTCACATTACGTATTTACAAGTCCCAATGTTAGTGATTGTGCTGTGTACTGAGAAATTTTTCGTTTGTAATTCCCTTTAAAATGGCTGGTAAGCGTAAAAGTGAGAGTTCTGGTGGTACTGAGAAGAAAAAGACACCCATTTTAGAATTTCTATGTAATATTTTCGCCTTTTCAACTTACGACCTGGTCGTCGGGACGGAACCCGTCGTAAGTCGAGGAGAGACTGTAGTTCGCATTCATAAATTTTATTTTTTATTGATTTTATGACAAATGGCTTAAATTTTTATCTCTTGTGCAAAATATATAACATTTATATTCAAATTATTCGCTGTCTTTCAAGGATTCTAGCAATGCAAAATATATTCTCCTAACTTTATTCTATGATATTATATAAGATAAAAACTGTAAGCCTAAAACAACCAAACCCTGGCTAGGAAGGTGTGGGAGGGGGGGAGGTGACAGTGACATGTTTGACAGTTAGCGCCAAGGTCTAGTGAAGTATTTATTTGTTTATTTATGTCCTTTAGATTGAATTTTTGTTTTTTGTTTATAAAATGTCACAGAGGTGACCGAGGAGAATATAATTTACGTTACTGGAATTTTTATAAGATAGTGATTAATTTGAATATAATCATGCTATAGTTTGCACTAGACAAAAGTTTTAGTAATCATTTAGTACATTATTTTGAGTACATGTACAGTACAGCTTTGCCCTTAGGACAGTGTAGCGTGCCCAGAGAAACATTAGGCGCAAATTTTAAAATATAATGCTCCAGATTGACTCACGCAAAATTGGAAAGATTCTCTTTAAATTAAAACATTGTCCTCAATTGTGGGTGTCGCTTTTAATCAATAATCTTAAATTGAATCGCTTTAAATCTACGCTCTACTTCATAATTTAAGAATACAGGAATACCTTGCTATTTGAAACCCTGCTCATCCGTAATTGATATTTTAACGTCCCTATTCGCTATTCGTGAAACATACCCCACCTGTTAGCAAATTACAATACCCAACAGTAATATTTCAAACAAATCGGTCCAGCCACAGCTCACATATTCTGACCTAAGGTGCCCGTTTTACACAAATTTGTTTGAAGTAGACCTCAGTAAAGCCTGACGTAATGAACATATATGTGTGTGTGTCAATCACCGTCACTACCTCTCCCTCTAGTGGGCCAACTTTCAGTTGCATTGTTTTTACGTTTTAACTCATAATTTTCAGTAGGTGTACATATTTTTATTAAATTTATTTTACTTGGTTACATGCACACATGATTGTTCATACAGAATATGCCAAAAAAATTAATGAAATGATTATCTAAAGGTAAAAAAAAACAGTAGGTAGTAGGCAGCCCCCAAACAGGGAGGTACTACTGCCTGGGAAGATATTGGAAGCATAATGTGTTGTCTAATGGTAGACCCTGCTGCCATATGGCATCACAAAAATTGTGACCAAGCCCCAGGTTGCTGATCTAACTTTCTGCCTCATTTATACACAATTCCAGGGTCTCAATTGTTTCTCTTACTATTGACATACATACAGTATATAATTTCTCACTCTTGATATTTTTTTAATTTTTGTATTTCTTTATGGTTCTTTATTATTATTATTGTGTTAATATTATCATTATTATTTTATTTTCAAATTTGTATTTATTATAAATTTTATTTACTATGAATTACAGTATTATTATTATTATTATTATTATTATTATTATTATTATTATTATTATTATTATTACAGTACAACATTTCGCCCCATGCCCGATATGGGTCAGGGACCTGTGCCAGGGGCCTAATCCCCCAAAAAAAATAGTCCGTAATAGTTAATGTGTGATGGAATGTGGGGGAGGGGCAGGAGGTCATGTGAGTGTGGTGGTGTGAGGTAGTGATGACTGGTGGTCATGGGAGTATGGTGGTGTGTGGTGAAGTGGTGGCTGAGTGGTCTAGGGTGTGGTGGTGTGTGGTAGTGATGGCTTGGTGGTCATGGGAGTGTGGTGGTGTGTGTGTAGTGGTGGCTGGTGGTCATGGGAGTGTGGTGGATGTGTGGTAGTGATGGCTGGTGGTCTGGGGTGTATTAGTGTTAATATTAAAGTGGTGGCTGGTGGTCATGGTAGTATGAATAGTGAAAGGCTGGTGGTCATGGGGTATGGTGGTGTGTGTTAGTGGTGGCTGGTGGTCATGGTAGTTTTGGTGGTGGTGGCTGGTGGTCATGGGAGTGTGGTGGTGTGGAGTAGTGATGACTCATGGTCATGGGTGTGGTGGTGTGTGGTAGTGGTAGCTAGTGGTCTCATGGGAATTAATGGTGGTGTGGGGAGTAGTGATGGCAGGTGGTCATGGGTGTGTGGTGGTCTTGAGTAGTGGTGGCTGGTGGTCATGGGTGTGGTAGTGTGTGAGGTAGTGGTGGCTGGTGGTCATGGGTGTGGTTGTGTGGTAGTGATGGCTGGTGGTCATGGGGTGTGGTGAGTGAGGTGGTGTTTGGCTAAGTGGTCATGGGAGTGTAATAGTGTGTGAGGTAGTGGTGGCTGGTGGTCATGGGTGTGTGTGTGTGGGTAGTGATGACTGGTGGTCATGGGTGTGTAGTAGTGTGAGGTAGTGATGGCTGGTGGTCATGGGGTGTGGTGGTGTGGTGGTGGTGTGGTGTCACTGGTGGTGGGTGTGGTGGTGATGGCTGGTGGTCATGGGGTGTGGTAGTGTGGGGTGGTGACTGGTGTGGTCTGGGTTGTGTGAAATGTGTGAGAGTAGTGATGGCTGGTGGTCATGGGTGTGTGGTAGTGTGAGGTAGTGATGGCTGGTGGTCATGGGGTGTGGTGGTGTGGTGGTGTGTGGCTGAGTGGATGTGGTGTGGTGGTGTGAGGAAGTGGTGGTGGCTGAGTGGTCTGTGGGGGTGTGTGTGTGGTGATGTGGTGGTCATGGGGTGTGGTGGTGTGAGGTAGTGATGGCTGGTGGTCATGGGGTCTCAGCCAGTGGTGTGTGAGGTAAGTGATGGCTGGTGGTCATGGGGTGTATGTGGTGGTGTGAGGTAGTGTGGCTGGTGGTCATGGGAGTGTGGTGGTGTGAGGTGGTGATGGCTGGTGGTCATGGGAGTGTGGTAGTGTGAAAGTAGTGATGGCTGGTGGTCATGGGGTGTAATGAGTGTGAGGTAGTGATGGCTGGTGGTCATGGGGGTGTGGTGAACATGAAGTGAAGTGATGGCTGGTGGTCATGGGAGTGTGGTAGTGTAGAGGTGGTGATGGCTGGTGGTCATGGGTGTGGTAAAGTGTGAGGTAGTGGGCTGGTGGTCATGGGGTGTGTGTGTAGAGGTAGTGATGGCTGGTGGTCATGGGAGTGTAGTAGTCAGGAGTAGTGATGGCTGGTGGTCATGGGAGTGTGGTAGTGTGAGGTAGTGGTGGCTGAGTGGTCATGGAGTGTGGTAGTGTGAGGTAGTGATGGCTGAGTGGTCATGGGAGTGTAGTGGTGTGAGTAGTGATGGCTGGTAGTCATGGGAGTGTGGCCAATTAAGTGGTGGCTGGTGGTCTATGGGAGTGTAACAAGTGTGAGTGGCTGGTGGTCATGGGAGTGTAGTGAGTGTGGTAGTGATGGCTGGTGGTCATAGGAGTGTAGTAGTGTGAGAGTAGTGGTGGCTGTGGTCATGGAGTGTAGTAGTGTGAAATGTGATGGCTGGTGGTCCTTGGGAGTGTAGTAGTGTGAGGTGGTGATGGCTGGTGGTCATGGGAGGTGTAGTGGTGTGGGAGTAGTGGCACCCAAATTGGTCTTAAGGGTGTAGTAGTGTGAGGTAGTGATGGCTGGTGGTCATGGGGTGTGGTGGTGTGAGGTAGTGATGGCTGGTGGTCATGGGGTGTAGTGGTGTGGGGAGTAGTGATGGCTTTAGTGGTCATGGGAGTGTGGTAGTGTGGTAGTGATGGCTGGTGGTCATGCTGGGGTGGTGGTGTGGTGTGATGGCTGGTGGTCATGGGGTGTAGTAGTGTGTGAGGAGTAGTGATGGCTGGTGGTCATGTGGGAGTGTGGTGAATGTGGTAGTGGTGGCTGGTGGTCATGGGAGTGTGGTAGTACTGAGGTGGTGATGGCTGGCTGGTCATGGGGTGTGTGTGGTGGTGATGGCTGGTGGTCATGTGGGAGTGTGGTGGTGTGGGGTGGTGATGGCTGGTGGTCATGGGGTGTGGTAGTGTGTGGTGGTGATGGCTGGTGTCATGGGAGTGTAGTGGTGTGAATGTGTGGTGGCTGGTGGTCATGGGTGTGTGTGTGAGTGTGGGGTATGATGGCTGGTGGTCATGGAGTGCTGCAGTGTGTGGGAGTGATGGTGGCTGGTGGTCATGGGGAGTGGTGGTGTGAGGTGAAAGTGATGGCTTGGTGGTCATGGGGTGTGTGGTGTGTGGTGTAGTGGTTGGCTGGTGATTAAGCCATGATTAGCATTGGTGTCTATTGGTAGTGATGGCTGTGAATTAGTCATACTGATTATTGGTGGTGTGTTGGTAATTGGTGGCTGGTGGTCATGATGGTGTGAAATTAGTGAAGGCTGAATTGGTCATGGGATTATTGGTGATTGATATGTAGTAGTGGTGGCTGGTGGTCATGGTATTGGTTTTAGGTAGTGGTGGCTGGTGTTAAGAGATTAACGGTGGTGTGGGGTGGTGATGACTGGTGGTCAAGGGTGTGAATTGGTGTGAGGTAGTGATGGCTGGAGTGGTCATGGGAATTAATGGTGTGAGGGTAGTGATGGCTGGTGAAAGTCCTGGGGTCTTGGTAGTGTGGGGTAGTGGCTGGTGGTCATGGGAGTAGTAGTGTGGGAGTAGTGGTGGCTGGTGGTCATGTGTGAGAGTAGTGATGGCTGGTGGTCATGGGAATGTGGTGTGTGAGGTAGTGATGGCTAGTGGTCATGGGGAATTAATAGTAATTATTGAGGTAGTGATGGCTGGTGGTCATACAGGAGTGTAATATTAATTAATGAGGTAGTGATGTTTAAGGTGGTCATGGGGTGTAGTGGTGTGAGTAGTGGTGGCTGAGTGTGGTCATGGGTGTGTAGTAAGGTGCAGAGTAGTGTTGGCTGGTGATCATGGGTGTGTGTGGTGGTGTGTGGTAGTGGTGGCTGGTGGTCATGGGAGTGTGGTGGTGTGAGGTGGTGGTGGCTGGTGGTCATGGGGTGTAGTAGTGTGCTGAGGTGGTGATGGCTGGTGGTCATAGGAGTGTGGTAGTGTGGTGGTGATGGCTGGTGGTCATGGGGTGTGGTGTGATGTGGTGGTGGTCTGTGGGGTGTGGTGGTGTGGGGTAGTGATGGCTGGTGGTCATGGGGAGTGTAACCAATGAGTGTGGGGAGTAGTGGTGGCTGGTGGTCATGGGTGTAGTGGTAGTGTGGGGTGTTGGCTGGTGTCATGGGTGTGTCGTGTGTGGGTAGTGGTGGCTGGTGGTCATGGGGTGTGGTGGTGTAGAGTAGTGGTGGCTGGTGGTCATGGGAGTGTGTGGTGTGAAGTAGTGATGGCTGGTGGTCTCACGGTGTGGTAGTGTGGTGGTGATGGCTGTGGTGGTCATGGGAGTGTGGTGGTGTGATGTAGTGGTGGCTGGTGGTCATGGGGAGTGTAGTGAGTGTGGAGTAGTGATGGCTGGTGGTCATGGGGTGTGGTGAGTGTGGTAGTGGTGGCTGGTGGTCTGGGTGTGGTGATTGTAGAGGTAGTGATGGCTGGTGGTCATGGGAGTGTGGTAGTGTGAGGTGGTGGTGGCTGGTGATCATGGGGTGTGTTGAGGAGTGAAGTGATGGCTGGTGGTCATGGGGAGTGTGGTGAGCCAGTCTGAGTGGTGCTGGTGGTCTTGGGTGTGTGTGGTGGTGTGATGTGGTGTGGCTGGTCATGGGTGTGTGTGGGGGGTGGTGACGGCTGGTGGTCATGGGTGTGTGGTGCAGTGGCTGTGGTGGTGTGGGGTGGTGGTGGCTGGTGGTCATGGGAGTGTGGTAGTGTGAGTAGTGGTGGCTGGTGGTCATGGGGTGTGGTGTGTGGTGGCTGGTGGTCATGGGGCCTGGCCAGGTGTGAGGTGGTGGCTGGTGGTCATGGGAGTGTGGTGGTGTGGGGTGGTGGTGGCTGGTGGTCATAGGTGTGTGGTGGTGTGAGGTAGTGATGGCTGGTGGTCATGGGGTGTGGTGAGTGTGAGGTAGTGGTGGCTGGTGGTCATGTGGTGTGGTGGTGTGGGGTAGTGGTGGCTGAGTGGTCATGGGACTGTGGTGGTGTGGGAGTAGTGGTGGCTGGTGGTCATGGGTACCCAGCAAGGTAGTGGCTGGTGGTCATGGGGTGTGGTGGTGTGAGGTGGTAGAGGGCTGGGTGGTGTTCATGGGGTGTGGTGGTGTGGTGAAGTGGTGGCTGGTGGTGTGGGTGTGTGGTGTGGTGGTGGTGGCTGGTGGTGTGGGAGTGTGGTGGTGTGAGGTAGTGGTGGCTTTTGGTTCTGGAAGGAGCTGTAGGCCCCTGTTATTGTAGGTCTCCGCCCGGCAGGTGTCGCCTCCTAATTATTATCAATCTGGGTGTATTTGGTCAGGTGTGTGTTTGCTGGCTGGAGGCAGTTTCTTAGATTAACAAGATCATGTCACCTGTTCTCTCATCACACGGGGCCAAGAACTCCTTTTACATTCGTGACCCTGATTGGGTCAGGCCCTAATCTCGTTCCATTACTGTAGTGTGGGTCAACTTACGTGGGTATTTACCTGCTCATCTAATCACTGTTATATGTTGTTCTTCTCTGGGCTGGATGCTCTGGTGTGATAGTTAATCATTATATATTTAACAGAGGAATGCTGAGAAATATTTATCAGTAAAGCAGCAGTTCACCCTGAGATCCCATGAGCTACAGTTGTGCCAACAAAGGATGCAACAGAGCTCCCACTACCAGCAGCAAGGAGAAGTAAATGCCTTGGAGAACACCATGAGTCAGTATTACTCACTAACTTTCTCCTATATTTTTTGCCCAGATATAACAATACAGTACAGTACAGTTCTGAAATATTTATTGTCCCTAATTTATATTATTATAATGAAGTGTTCTATGGCCCCTGTAGACTTATGTTGGAGTCTTCCACTTCACAATTAATTTAAATTTATTCTTGCATGTTGTCTTCCTATATAGCTATATTTTTTTCAGCAGGTATATCCTCATTTTCTTCATTTGTTCTCCCCTGTATCTGGTCATAAAAACCTTTTTTGTTATATTTACTCACAGCTAGACAAGTTGTCCCTATATTTTAGTTAAAGAACAGGAAGAACCTGATGGTTGAGATAATGAAGTTACAGGATATACACACCACACAAAAGGGTCTGCCATGGACACTACCCACACATAAAGGCCTGCCATGGACACTACACTATACCACACATGCGGGACTGCTATAGACACTACACTACACATGAAAGCCTGCCATGGACACTACACCACACATGAGGGCCTGCCATGGACACTACACCACACATGAGGGCTTGCCATGGACACTAAACTAAACATCAGGGCCTGCCATGGACAATACACCACACATGAGGGCCTGCCATGGACACACTACACCACACATGAGGGCCTGCCATGGACACTACACACACCACACATGAGGGCCTGCCATGGACACTAAACCAACATCAGGGCTCTGGACAATCACACCACACATGGGGCCTGCCATGGACACTACACCACACACATCAGGGCCTGCCATGGACAATACACCACACATGAGGCCTGCCATGGACACTACACCACCATCAGGGCCTGCCATGGACACTACACCACACATCAGGGCCTGCCATGGACACTACACACATGAGGGCCTGCCATGGACACTAAACAGAAACATCAGGGCCTGCCATGGACAATACACCCACACATGAGGGCCTGCCATGGACACTACACCACACATCAGGCTGCATGGACAATACACCACATGAGGGCTGCCATGGACACTACACCCTCAGGGCCTGCCATGGACACTACACCACACATCAGGGCCTGCCATGGACACTACCTACACACATCAGGGCCTGCCATAGACACTACCTACATCACATGAGGGCCTGCCGTGGACACCTGCATGGACACCTCACTACATCACACATCATGTCCTGCCATGGACACTACACCACACTTCAGGGCCTGCCATGGACACTACACACACATCAGGGCCTGCCATAGACACTACACTACATCACACATGAGGGCCTGCCGTGGACACCTGCCATGGACACCTCACTACATCACACATCATGTCCTGCCATGGACACTCACACCACACTTCAGGGCCTGCCATGGACACTACACCACATCAGGGCCTGCCATAGACTACTACATCACACATGAGGGCCTGCAATGGACACTACAATACACATCAGGGCCTGCCATAAACACTACACTACACCACACATGAGGGCCTGCCGTGGACACCTGCCATGGATACCTCACTACATCACACATCATGTCCTGCCATTACTTCACACATCAGGGCCTGCTGTAGACACTACATCCACACATGAGGGCTGCAATGGACACTACACTACAAATCAGGGCCTGCCATGGACACTACACTACACCACACATCAGGGCCTGCCATGGACACTACACCAGACCACACATCAGGGCCTGCCATGGACACACTACACCAGACCACACATCAGGGCCTGCCATAGACACTACACCACATCAGGGCCTGCCATGGACACTACACTACACCACACATCAGGGCCTGCCATGGACACTACCTTCACCACACATCAGGGCCTGCCATGGACACTGCACTGCACACACTAAGGCCTTCCATGGACACTACACTACACCACACATCAGGGCCTGCACCATGAACACGGCACCACATCAGTGCCTGCCTTGGACACTACACTTCACCACACATCAGGGCCTGCCATGGACACTGCACTGCACCACACACTAAGGCCTTCCATGGACACTACACTACACCACACATCAGGGCCTGCCATGGACACTCACACCACACATCAGGGCCTGCCATGACACTACACTACACCACACATCAGGGCCTGCCATGGACACTATACTACATCACACATCAGGGCCTGCCATGGACACTACACTCACATCACACATCAGGGCCTGCAATGGACACTACACTACACCACACATGAGGGCCTCTCATGGACACTACACCACATCAGGGCCTGCCATGGGCCTACACACACCACACATCAGGGCCTGCATGGACACTACCTATATCACATCAGGGCCTGCCATGGACACTACACTACACCACACATCAGGGGCCTGCCATGGACACTACACTACATCACACATCATGTCCTGCAATGGACACTACACCACCACACATCAGGGCCTGCCATGGACACTACTACACCACACACCAGGGTCTGTGGACACTACACACCACACACCAGGGCCTGCCATGGACACTACATCACACATTGGGGCCTGCCATGGACACCTCCTACATCCACATCATGTCCTGCCATGGACACTACACTACACCACACACCAGGTCCTGCCATGGACACACACTACACACACCAGGGCCTGCCATGGACACTACACCACACACCAGGGCCTGCCATGGACACTACACTAAACCACACATCAGGGCGCCATGGACACTACACTACACACCAGGGCCTGCCATGGACACTACACACACATCAGGGCCGCCATGGACACTACACACGCACACCAGGGCCTGCCATGGACACTACACACACCACACATCAGAGCCTGCCATGGACACTACACTAAACCACACATCAGGGCCATGGACACTACACTACACCACACACCAGGGCCTGCCATGGACACTACACTAAACCACACATCAGGGCCTGCCATGGACACTACACTACACCACACACCAGGGCTTACCATGGACACTACAATACACCACACATCAGGGCCTGCCATGTACACTACACTACATCACACATCAGGGCCTGCCATGGACACCTCACTACATCACACATCATGTCCTGCCATGGACACTACACTACTCCACACATCAGGGCCTGCCTTGGACACTCACACCACACATCAGTGCCTGCCATGGACACTACACTACACACCAGGGCCTGTGGACACTGCATTACACCACACATCAGGGCCTGCCATGGACACTACACTACACCAGGGGCCTGCCATGGACACTACACCACATCAGGGCCTGCCATGGACACTACACACCGCACACCAGGGCCTGCTATGGACACTACTACACCACCACACATCAGAGCCTGCCATGGACACTACACTAACCACACATCAGGGCCTGCCATGGACACTACACTACACCACACAGGAGCCCCATGGACACTACACTAAACCACACATCAGGGCCTGCCATGGACACTACAATACACCACACATCAGGGCCTGCCATGTACACTACACTACATCACACATCAGGGCCTGCCATGGACACCTCACTACATCACACATCATGTCCTGCCATGGACACTACACTACACCACATCAGGGCCTACTCCGACACTACACCATACATCAGTGCCTGCCATGGACACTGCACCACACATCAGGGCCTGCCATGGACACTACACTGCACCAAACATCAGGGCCTGCATGGGCACTACACTACACCACACACCAGGGCCTGCCATGGACACAACACTCCACACTACACACCAGGGCCTGCCATGGACACTACACCACACCACATAAGGTCCTGCCATGGACACTTCACCACACACCAGGGGCTGCCATGGACACTGCACTCACACACCAGGCCTGCCATGAACACTACACTACACACACATGAGGGCCTGCCACGACATTACACTACACCCACACATCAGGGCTCTGCCATGGACACTACACCAGACCACACATCACACACTACACCACACATCAGGGTTTGCCATGGACACTACACTACACCACACATAAGGTCCTGCCATGATACACTTCACCACACACATCAGGGCCTGCCAGGACACTGCACTGCACCACACACTAAGGCCTTCCATGGATACACCACACCACACTCCAGACCTGCCATGGACACTACACTGCACCAAACACGGGCCTGCCATGGGCACTACACTACACCACACATGTGGACCTGCCATGGACACTACACCACATGGCACATCAGCCTGCGACACTACACTACATCACACATTAGGGCCATGGACACTACACTACACCACACATGAGGGCCTGCCATGGACACTACACTACACCACACATGAGGACCTGCCATGGACACAACACTTCATGGCACATCAGGGCCTGCCATGGACACTACACTACACCACACATCAGGGCCTGCCATGGACACTATACTACATCACACATCAGGTCCTGCCATGGACACTACACAACATCACACACGCCTGCCATGGACACTACACCTCACATGAGGGCCTCTCATGGACACTACACTACACCACACATCAGGGCCTGCGGACACTACACCACCACACACCAGGGTCTGCCATGGACACTACACCACACACCAGGGCCTGCCATGGACACTACATCACACATTAGGGCCCATGACACTCACTACATCACACATCATGTCCTGCCATGGACACTACACTACACCACACCGGGTCCTGCCATGGACACTACACTACACCACACCAGGGCCTGCCATGGACACTACACTACACCACACACCAGGGCCTGCCATACACTACACTACACCACACACCAGGGCCTGCCATGAACACTACAATACACCACACACCGCCATGGACACTACACACACCACACCAGGCCATGAACACTACAATACACCACACCTCAGGGCCTGCTGGACACTACATACACCACACACCAGTGCCTGCCATGGACACTACACTACACACACACACCAGGGACTGCCATGGACACTACACCACACATCAGTGCCTGCGACATCTACACTACACACCAGGCCTGCCGTGGACACTGCATTACACCACACATCAGGCCACGCACTACACAACACAGCCTGCCATGGACACTACACCACACATCAGGGCCTGCCATGGACACATACCACACCACACATCAGGCCTGCCATGGACACCCACACATCAGGCCTGCCATGGACACTACACTGCACCAAACATCAGGCCTGCCATGGGCACCACCACACCACATGTGGACCGCCATGGACACTACACTACATGGCACATCAGGCCCTGCCATGGACACTACACTACACAACACATTAGGGCCTGCCATGGACACTACACTACACCACACATGAGGGCCTGCTGGTCACTACACCACACATGAGGACCTGCCATGGACACTACACTTCATGGCACATCAGGCCTGCCATGGACACTACACACACCACACATCAGGGCCTGCCATGGACACTACACCACACCACACATCAGGGCCATGGACACTATACTACATCACACATCAGGGCCTGACTACACCTCACATGAGGGCCTCTCATGGACACTACACTACACCACACATCAGGGCCTGCCATGGATGCTACACAACACCACACACAGGGCCTGCCATGGACACTACACTACATCACACATCAGCCTGCCATGGACACTACACTACATCACACATCAGGGCCTGCCATGGACACTACACTACATCACACATCAGCCTCTCATGGACACTACACTACATCACACATCAGGGACTTGGCCACTACACCACACATCAGGGTCTGCCATGGACACAACTACACCCACACATCAGGGCTCTCATGGATGCCTCACTACATCACACATCAGGGCCTGCCATGGACAGTACACTACACCACACATCATTCCAGCGACACTACACTACATCACTCATCAGGGCCTGCCATGGACACTACACATCACTGCCTGCCATGGACACTACACTACACATCAGTGCCTGCCATGGACAGTACACTACACCACACATCAGGGCCTGCCATACTAACCACCACACCAGTGCCTGCCATACCACTACCACACCAGGGACTGCCATGGACACTACACCACACATCATGCCATGACACTACACTACACACCAGGCCGCCGTGGACACTGCTTTACACCACACTCAGGGCCTGCCATGGACACTACACTACACACCAGGGCCTGCCATGGACACCACCACACATCAGGGCCTGCCATGACACTCAACACCAGGGCCTGCCATACTACACTACACCACATCAGAGCCTGCCATGGACACCAAAACCACACATCAGGGCCAGGACACACACACTACCACACCAGGGCCTGCCATGGACACTACCTAAACCACACATCAGGGCCTGCCATGGACACTACACTACACCACACCAGGGCTTACCATGGACACTATACCACACATCAGGGCCTGCCATGTACACTACACTACATCACACATCAGGCTCATGGACACCACTACATCACACATCATGTCCTGCCATGGACACTACACTACACCACACATCAGGGCCTACCTTGGACACTACACCATACATCAGTGCCTGCGACACTGCACCACAATGGGCCTGCCATGGACACTACACTGCACCAAACATCAGGGCCTGCCATGGGCACTACACTACACAACACCAGCCTGCCATGGACACAACACCACCACACCAGGGCCTGCCATGGACACCTACACCACACCACACATAGGTCCTGCTGGCACTACACTTCACCACACATCAGGCCTGCCGACACTGCACTACACCAGGGCCTGCCATGAACACCACACTACACCACACATGAGGTCCAGCATCGACATTACACTACCGACACATCAGGGCCTGCCATGGACACTACACCAGACCACACACTGTAGACACCACATCAGCCATCACCACACATAAGGTCCTGCCATGACATCACCACACACATCAGGCCGCCGCGACATGACTACACTACAACACATCAGGGCCTGCCATGGACACTGCACCACATCAGCCTGCCATGGACACTACACTGCACCAAACATCAGGGCCTGCCATGGGCACTACACTACACCACACATGTGGACCTGCCATGGACACTACACTACATGCAAGCCACCGCGCACAATAGCCTAGCTGCGGACACTCACACCACACCACATTGAGGGCCTGCCATGGACACTACACTACACCACACATGAGGACCTGCCATGGACACTACCGCGCACATCAGGCCTGCCATGGACACTACACTACACCACACATCAGGGCCTGCCATGGACACTACCACACATCAGCCTGCCATGGACACTATACTACATCACACATCGAGGCCTGCCATGTACACTACACTCACATGAGGCCTCTATCAGGCATGCGATGCTACACAACACCACACATCAGGGCCTGCCATGGACACTACACTATCACACATCAGCCTGCCATGGACACTACACTACATCACACATCAGGCCTGCCATGGACACTCACACCACACATCAAGGCCTGACACTACACTACATCACACATCAGGGACTGCCATGGCCACTACACTACACATCAGGGTCTGCCATGGACACTACACTACACCACACACTGGGCTCTGCCATGGATGCCTCACTACATCACACATCAGGCCTGCCATGGACAGTACACTACACCACACACAGGTCCCCATGGACACTACACTACATCACACATCAGGGCCTGCCATGGACACTACACATCACTGCCTGCCATGGACACTACACTACACATCAGTGCCTGCCATGGACAGTACACTACACCACACATCAGGGCCTGCCATGGACACTACACTACATCACATCAGGCCTGCCAAGGACACTACACTACACCATGCATCAGGGCCTGTCATGGATACTACACTACATCACACATCAGGTCCTGCCATGGACACTACACCACATCAGGGCTGGACACCCTTGCATATACTGTACAGTAAGTCCTCGCTTAACGTCGGCCCACTTAACCTTGTTTCGGTACTACGTTAGCAAACCTTAGAGACCAAAAATTCGTTTAACGTCCCAGTGACTCGGTACCAATTCGTTTGACTCATCATGGACAATTTTCTACTGCGCATCACCCTCGCCCTTAGGACAAATATTTCACTTACCTTTTTCACAATATGTATTTAGGATGGTGTGTGCATGTAAATGAGTAAATATAAATGAAGAAAGTTACTCTATCGACTGAAAAATAAGTTGAAAATACATGTATAGTACAGTACTTAAATGTACTTAAGGGACTAAAAGTTTTATATCTTGTGGTAAATATATGATGTCTATTTTTATATTATTCGCTGTCTTGCAAGGATTCTAGCAATTTATATTCTGCTAACTTTAGTCTGTTACATTTTATGAGAGCTTTAAGCTTAAAAACCACAGTCACTTTTACTGGAAGTCGGGGGGTAGTTGATTTATTATGACAGGGGAGTTAATGTAGTATGACCAGGGGAGGTTGTAGTATGTCAGGGGAGTTAATGTAGTATGACAGGGGAGGTGATGTATTTTGACAGAAAGAGGTGATGTAGTATGGACGGAGGTGATGTATTAGAGAGTGGAAATTGATGAGTATGACAGGGGGAGGGATGTAGACAGGGGAGGTGATGTAGTATGACGGGGGAGGTGATGTAGTATGACAGGGGAGGTGATGTATTATGACGGGGAGGTGATGTAACAGACAGGGGGAGGTGATTAAGACAGGGGAGTATGTGTGAATGACAGGGGAGGTGATGTAGTATGTCAGGGGAGTTAATGTAGTATGACAGGGGGAGGTGATGGTTATGACAGAAAGATGATGTAGTATGACAGGGGAGGTGATGTAGTATGATAGGGCGGAGGTGATGTAGTATGACAGGGGAGGTGATGTATGACAGGAGGTAGTGTGTATGACAGGGAAGGAAGTGACAGGGGAGGTTATGTAGTATGACAGGGGAGGTGATGTGTAGTATGACAGGGAGGTGATGTAGTATGACAGGGGAGGTGATGTAGTATGACAGGGGAGGTGATGTAGTATGATAGGCGGGAGGTGATGTAGTATGACAGGGGAGGTGATGTAGTATGACAGGGGAGGTGATGTAGTATGACAGGGGAGGATGTAGTATGACAGGGGAGGTGATGTAGTAGACAGGGGGAGGGAGGTAGTATAGGGGAGGTGATGTATGACAGGGGAGGTGATGTAGTATGACAGGGGAGGTGATGTATTATGACAGGAGGAGGTGATGTGGTATGACAGGGGAGGTGATTTATTATGACAGGGGGATGGATAGTATGACAGGGGGGTGATGTAGTATGACAGTGGGAGGTGATGTAGTATGACAGGGGGAGGTGATGTGTTATGACAGGGGAGGTGATGTGGAAAGACAGGGGGTGATGTATTAGACAGGGGGAGGTGATGTAGTATGACAGGGGAGGTGATGAAAGACAGGGGAGGTGATGAAGACAGGGGAGGTGGAAATGACGGGGAGGTGATGTAGTATGACAGGGGAGGTGATAGACAGGAGGTGATGGTAGACAGGGAGGTGATGTATTATGACAGGGGAGGTGATGTATTATGACAGGGAGGTGATGTAATATGACAGGGGGATGTGATGTAGCATGACAGGGGAGGTGATGTACAGACAGGGGAGGTGATGTAGTATGACAGGGGAGGTGATGTATTATGACAGAGGAGGTGATGTAGTATGACAGGGGAGGTGATGTATTATGACAGGGGAGGTGATTATTATGACAGGGGAGGTGATGTATATGACAGGGGAGGTGATGTAATATGACAGGGGGATGTGATGTAGTATGAGAGGTGATGTATTATGACGGGGGGTGATGTAGTATGACAGGGGAGGTGATGTGTTATGACAGGAGGAGGTGATGTAGTATGACAGGGGGAGGTGATGTATTATGACGGGGGAGGTGATGTATTATGACAGGGGAGGTGATGTAGTATGACAGGGGGTGATGTAGTATGACAGGGGAGGTGATGTATTATGATGAGAGGGAGGTGATGTAGTATGACAGGGGAGGTGATGTAGTATGACAGGGGGTGATGTATTATGACGGGGAGGTGATGTATTATGATGGGAGGTGATGTATTATGACAGGGGAGGTGATGATTATTATGACGGGGAGGTGATGTAGTATGACGGGGAGTGATGTGTTATGACAGGGGAGGTGATGTATTATGACAGGGGAGGTGATGTGGTATGGCAGGGGAGGTGATGTAGATGACAAGGATGTATAGGGAGGGATATGACGTGATTATTAGACAGGGAGTGATGTAGTATGAGACGGTGATGTATATGACAGAGGTGATGTATTATGACAGGGGAGGTGATGTAGTATGACAGGGGGAGGTGATGTGGTATGACAGGGGAGGTGATGTAGTATGACAGGGGAGGTGATGTAGTATGACGGGGGAGGTGATGTATTATGACAGGGGTAGGTGATGTATTATGACGGGAGGTGATGTAGTATGACAGAGGTGATGTAGTATGACAGGAGGTGATGTATTATGACAGGGGAGGTGATGTATTATGACGGGGAGGTGATGTATTATGACGGGGAGGTGATTTATTATGACAGGGGATGTGATGTAGTATGACAGAGTGTGTGTATGACAGGGAGGTGATGTAGTATGACAGGGGAGGTGATGTATTATGACAGGGGAGTGATGTATTATGACGGGGGTGATGTAGTATGACAGGGGAGGTGATGTAGTATGACAGGGAGGTTATGTATTATGACAGGAAGGGTGATGTAGTATGACAAGGGGAGGTGATGTGGTATGACGGGGGAGGTGATGTATTATGACAGGGGAGGTGATGTAGTATGACAGGGGGAGGTGATGTATTATGACGGGGAGGTGTGTGCATGACAGGGAGGTGATGTATTATGACAGGGGTGATAGACAGGAATGACAGGGGAGGTGATGTAGTATATGAGGGGAGGTGATGTGATGTATTATGACAGGGGAGGTGATTTATTATGACAGGTGGTGATGTGGTATGACAGAGGTGATGTATTATGACAGGGGAGGTGATGTATTATGACAGGGGAGGTGATGTATTATGACAGGGGAGGTGATGTAGTATGACAGGGGGGTGATGTAGTATGACAGGGGAGGTGATGTAGTATGACAGGGGAGGTGATGTATTATGACGGGGAGGTGATGTATTATGATAGGAGGAGGTGATGTGTATGACAGTGATTAGTATGACAGGGGAGGTGATGTATTATGACAGGGAGGTGATGTATTATGACAGGGGAGGTGATGTATTATGACAGGGGGAGGTGATGTATTATGACAGAGGGGAGGTGATGTAGTATGACAGGGGGGTGATGTATTATGACAGGGGAGGTGATGTATTATGACAGGGGAGGTGATGTAGTATAGTGAAGGGAGGAGGTGATGTATTATGACAGGGGGAGTTTATTATGACAGGTGTGTGATGTAGTATGACAGGGGGTGATGTATTATGACAGGGAGGTGATGTATTATGACAGAGGTGATGTATTATGACAGGGGAGGTGATGTAGTATGACAGGGAGGTGATGTAGTATGACAGGGGAGGTGATGTAGTATGACAGAGGTGATGTGGTATGACAGAGGTGATGTATTATGACAGGGAGGTGATGTATTATGACGGGGTGATGTAGTATGACGGGGGTGATGTAGTATGACAGGGGTAGGTGATGTATTATGACAGGGGAGGTGATGTGTGTAAGGAGGTGATGTATTATGACAGGGGAGGTGATTTATTATGACGGGGGATGTGATGTAGTATGACGGGGAGGTGATGTATTATGACAAGGGGGTGATGTAGTATGACAGGGGGTGATGTATTATGACAGGGGAGGTGATGTATATGACAGGGGAGGTGATGTAGTATGACAGGGGAGGTGATGTGAGTATGACAGGGGAGGTTATGTATTTTTGGAGTGATGTGACAGGGGGAGGTGATGTATTATGACAGGAAGAGGTGATGTAGTATGACAGGGGAGGTGATGTAGTATGACAGGGGAGGTGATGTATTATGACAGGGGAGGTGATGTAGTGTGACAGTGGGAGGTGATGATGTATTATGAGGGGAAGTTGATGTAGTGTGACAGTGGGAGGTGATTTATTATGGGAGAAGTTGATGTGAGTATGTGGGAGGTGATGTAGTATGACAGGGGAGGTGATGTGTAGTATGACAGGGGAGGTGATGTAGTATGATGGGGAGGTGATGTATTATGACAGGCGGAGGCGTGTATTATGACAGGGGAGGTGATGTATTATGACGGGGGTGATGTAGTATGACAGGGAGGTGATGTATTGACAGGGGTGATGTATTATGACGGTGATGTGGTATGACAGGGAGGTGATGTATTATGACAGGGGGTGTGATGTAGTATGACAGGGGGAGGTGATGTATTATGACAGGGGGAGGTGATGTAGTATGACAGGGGGAGGTGATGTAGTATGACAGGTGGAGTGTGATTTAGTATGACGGGGGGAGGTGATCTATTATGACAGCTGGTGCCAGGCCGCTGGTCAGTAAAGATTACCTAATGGAATTTATATGTCATGTGGAGGAGTTTTAAAGGTTTTCTCTTTTAAATCTCAATGAATGTGAGTTTATAGTAATGTATACAAGCACCTCGCCAGGCATCACATAAGTAGCTTTATATGTAATGTATTTCATGGGGCAAAGGGAGGCTCAGGAACGTAACTCCTGTATTTTATCTATTTCTTATGGGGAAAATTGGTCCGCTTAACGTTGATTCGTATAACGTCGCATTTTCACGAACATAACCCCGACGTTAAGCGAGGACTTACTGTAAGTTGTCTTAGAGGCTCATAAAAGTTTTTCTCGGGGGGTTAGGGCTTAACCGTGCAAGTGAACCGCCCCTCTAGCACTGTAAAATGATCGTCTACTGTAATACTGTACAGGTAAAGAAGATGTAGTGGTTGTCATAATACTCTACAGTATAGTACAGTACCTGACTAGCTTGACCTCACAACTGTGTTTTGATTCTTGACAGAGGAGTGTATGGCAACTGTTGAGCGGTGTAAGCAGGTAGATATTGAAGGAGAAGAAAAGGTGAAGGAGATTGAAGACAAAATTAAGAATTCCAAGGCATTAAAAGAAAAAGAGCTGAAGGCAGCCAAAGTAGCATTAGAAAAGTGCAAGAAGGTGGCAGAAGAGACAAGAAGTAAATGGAACCTCAAAAAACAGGCAAGTTGTGTGCATCTCCTGAGGGAGGCAGAATCCTGTACAGTATTTGGAGTGAGTGTGGTAGAAGTTAATGAATGATATAGTGACTAAAATCCCTTACAAAAAATAAAGTTCCTGTAAAATAAATATTTTTAGCACTCATAGGGAGCTAGAAGTGAAAATGTGCTTACATTCCTTGCCTCTGTAACTCAAGGGTTATATTGCCAAACAACACTGCATTGTACGTGAGAATAATTACATTATTGAAGATGTGTTCCCCTCCCACATGCTATAGACACTGTACCATTGAAAACTAAGCCTGAGAAATAGGATATTATTATTTAGGATTGAGAAGTGAAAGAAACAAGAGAATTAAACGAGTAAATATTTGATAACTAATTTAATAGGTTGGCAGTGATGGTGGAGGGGGCGGATTGTACCAGTCAGTCGTGGTAGTGAGGGGCCGCTGGCTTGATTCCTGTTTTAATCGTTGAAACATTTTCCCAGTTTCATGTGAGTTGCTGCATCAGGTGAAGGCTGTGTAGGGCACTTGGCAGCTGTTAAAACACAGAAATTATATTTATAAAGCAATCAAATGTCGCTTTCACCTTTATTTGAAAAAAAATGAATATGCAAGCGTTTGACAAGGTATAGAAAGACCTCAGTACATATATTTTCTTTGTAATTCTTAGTACACTGTATTAAAGACTTTCAAAGATTACATAATTATTATTTAGGCTTTATTTTATTTTTTAATGTTACATAACACTTCTTCTGACCCCCCCCCCCCTGTAACACCTGGCTTGATACCCCTCCCCCCTCTACATTACGTAATTTTTTAATGGCCCCTTAGCAGGTGCAATACCTTGAATTATTGGATGCTGAACTAGTGAGGTTCAAGTGTAGTAACATAATGTTGACAGTACTGTTTGTATTTGTACCCCTTGTTATGGAGTTTGTATAGTGTCTCTCCTTGAGCAGTGGATGGTATGATGAGGGAGCAGTGAGTGTTATAGCTAAATGTGTTTGCCAACACAGTCTAATATTGTAGAGGACACTATACAGCAGACAGTTATGAGGGCTGTTAGGTACTGAATGTGCTCGGTAACAGCATTTTAGGATTAAACCTTTCTTCTGGAGAGGCCTTTAAAGATTCTAACACCAGACTGATCCTTGGAACCAGTTTTAAAGGTGAATGAATGGCTTCTATGACAGTTATTGTGAGCCTCAGACAAGTTAATTTTGAAAATACAAATTCTTAGATTGGGTTCCTATTCCTAGGTCTGTCACTACTCTGGGCTAGTCTCCCTGCTTGAATTAAATTGATAGCTAAAAAACACACACCATTGTTTAGACCAAAGTCCATTAACTTCCCAACAAAGATACTCTTCATTCCTTCTCCCAATATGTAGCTACTGTAGAATTGTATGAAAGGCCAAGAATGACACGGGAAGAGTTAAGAACCTGACAAGAGAAACTGCAAGAGATTGTGCAGTAAGTGTGTGTAAAATGGCTGTAAAACATTGATGATGATGATGGTTAGTAACTAGTTGAAATATATTCTTCTCTGAAATCTCTGAGTCATAATTAAACCTTGTAAGATATATGTAGCTACACCTCAACTGTGATCACTGGAAATAATAAGTCTAGACAGTCAGAATGAATGTCAAGATTTAAAGACTTGAATGGAATCGCTTCTCCATTGTTACCTCAGTGTGAGGACAGACTTGCAGAACTGTGTACCATTGGTTTGTCTTTAATCTACATAACAACCTTGTGTCTTATGTTACGGAAACTGAGCAATCAACAAGGCAAATGTCTTAAGTTTCTTTACTTTAACTTTTACTGTTTATTTTAATTTCAAAATTTAAATGATTTCTTTACCTGTGTGTGTCTAGGGTCTCTTTGGTTGAAATGATTTAGCTATAATACCTTGTAATACTCATGCCCAATTACATAACAAATGACAATCTGTTTGTACAGTGGTCCCTCGGTTAACGAGCGCCTCGGTTAATGAGATTTTGGTAAACGATTTACCTTCCATAAGATTCTTAACTTCAGTTAACGAGCAATCCCTCGATTAACGAGTTTTTTACGAGCCGACTTCAACAAGTTTTCGCTTGCATTTGGCGGTCCACCAGCTGTAGTATTAGTCCGCCGATGCAGTAATCGATTTTAGGGCTTAAATTCCTTACTATTTTAGTAAATATCAAGAAGTTTATACTATTCAATAATTTTAAAAGTTTAATATTAACTTTTTTAGTCATTTTAACAATTATTGAACATAATTGAAGGTAAAGAAACTAGTTTCTGGCGTGCCATCCAGCCTGTTAACACACCAGACAGGCGTTAGTCTCTCTCTGTTTTCAGTGGAGGTAACATCTTGCTTGAGACTCTTCAACTAAACGCTTTTTTTTCTGTGTTTCCAAGCAAATTATTGGTAATTTTGAAATATATTTTACATATTGACAATATATAATGCAGTGCAGTGTTGATTTAAAGAAAATAATCTTGAAATACACCAAGAGAACTAAAATTTTATGGGTGAAATGGTGCCATGGGGTGACTTCTCTTCCACCCCAATGCCTTCTCTTCTTCCTTCTCCTCCACCCCCATTCTAATTCCCATTATCATCATCATCATCATCATCATCCAGGAGCCTTCTACATACACACCTCAAAGTAAGTGTATTTTTCTACCTTTTTTGTTGAATTTAGGCAATTTTCGGTGAGCTGGAACCAATTACCCAAAAACCCATTGAAACAATGGTTTCGGTTAACGAGCAACCTTCTAGAACGGATTGTGCTCGTTAACCGAGGGACCACTGTATTGTGAACTTGCCTAGTTATATTTTACTGTAGGTTTAGTTATTATAGCATTATTTTATTTAAATGAATATTTGATACCACACTCATGTTGACATGACAGTACCCAACACAGTATAAATAGTAGGATTTGAAAAATATGCAAGTGATTATAAAGTAATATTTTTAAAACAAAATCAACACAAAAACATATATACTGTACAAGGGTGAAAAATAATCTACTGAGCTGTACTAATACACGTTAAAAACCACATTCATTTTGACAAGTTCATAAACATTTTCACTAAGAGAAGATGCTCAGGCTTGGGGTGAAACCAGGTAGAATCTGATTTATTTGTTTATTAAAACCACCAATAAATCTCATGTGTACTTCCTAAGCTTGAGCATCTACTTGAGAAAGGCTTCAGTGTCCTTGAAAAGAAAAAAAGAAAGTCTTGAAATTTGAGAGTGAATAAAGTGTGGAAACCTGTTTATATTGGTGCTGGAGGGTGTATCTTATGTATGGTGGAAATTACCTAAATGCTGGAGGGGGATTCTGCCAGTAGCTGCACCGTGAGAGAATATCCAGTGGAAGTAAGGCAGTACTGTTCATATAGAGAGAATAATTCTAATTCTTGACATTTGGTATTTTCAGGAGGAGGAAACCTTAAAGTTGGAAATATGTGAACTAGAACAGAGTATTGAGACTACAAAGGTTCAAATTAATTCATCAGTGGAGGTGTTGGAGCAGTATCAGGTACAGATGAAGGCCCTTGAAGAGGAAATTGCACAAGGAAAGGTTAGTGGTACTTTTACTGTCATGTTGGGAGGAAGAATTAAATACTTATGATTTAGGATGCTATCACTGTTTATCTTACCAAACACACACAATACAGTACTACTACTTCTTGAGTGTCACCCGGAATCTAGTATGATGATCATCCAGCTATAATACAATGATATGAGTTATTAGGGATGTCACCTTTGTTGGTGAGCTCTTGAGGTGACTCAAGGGGCCGATATGGGGCTGGGAGAGCTGTCCACAGATTTTGCACATGTGGAGGGCTACAACTAGTGCGGAAGGGGTGGCGGTAGCATCTTTCTGGCGTTGGCACTTGTCTGCCACACTATGCAGTCGGGCTAAATCAGAAGTATTGACACCTTCTCGTGTGGTACTCCTCCAAGTGTTACAGTGTGGAGTAATCATCTCCCAGGTGAGGCGGTCGATTTGGCACTTTTTCCAGTTTGTCTTAAACCGTAGGCTCCGGGCGACGTTCCAGAACTTGCGCCTATTCTCGCCACTGTTTAAATGCCCAGCGCAGGTTATCAGGTTCCCGTGTGACTATTTTACCTGTCACACCACACACTCGCCCACAGGGAAGCTTCCTACTTTTGTTTGTTTCATTTTCATTGTTTGTCTATTTTATCATGTTGTATCAAAGTAATATTACTGAAAGTTGTGTGCGTGTGTCGCTGAGAACTTCTTATGAAGGGTAATGCAAATAAAATACATTCTAAATTAATTATTTATAGGAAATAAGTATTATGATCAGTAAATAAATGCATTATTGGCCAACTCGGACACAAAGGCAAGCGGGAAAATGACCCCTAAGTGCGTAGTGACAGCGAGTTCTCGATTTAAAAAAAATTCTCCTTATTTGTCTCGTCACTGAGGCGCCACGTAAGAATATAGAGGGACGATGTATAGTTTTTATTGGGCCTTTTTATTGTTTTCATCATTTATAAAGTTTAAAAATTATTTTTGGAAAAGTTTATTTTTCTTGGGGGCATGGCCGGCGGCACCCTAGCCCGGGGCGTAAGGGTTAAGACTATCCTTATACCTCATCCGTCGCCCGCCAGCGTTACATTTACCATTCCTTGGGTGACTGTAAAGTACAGGGGGTCCCCGGGTTATGAATGGTTTCCATTCCTGAGGACATTCTTATCGGATTTGTATGTAAGTCGGAACACATGCTATATTCATACCGTACTTACAGAACATGTTTAAAATCCCACTATATCATAGCTTAAGTTCTTATATACACCTAAAATCACTTAACTTAAGACAGAAGAACAAGTAGAATGCCAAAATACAGTACAGTGATCCCTCGGTTAACGAGCGCCTCGGTTAACATGATTTCGGTTAACGAGTTACCTTCCATAAGATTCTTAACTTCGGTTAACGAGCAATCTTTCGATTAACGATTTTCTTACGAGCCGACCTGAACATGTTTTCGCTTGCATTTGGCGGTCCACCAGCTGTAGTATTAGTCCGCCAATATAGTAATCGGTTTTAGGGCTTAAATTCCTAACTATTTCAGTAAATATTAAGAAGTTTATACTATTCAATAATTTTAAAAGTTTAATATTAAATTTTTTAGTCATTTTAACAATTATTGTACTTAATTGAAGATAAGGAAACTAGTTTCATGCGTGCCATCCAGCCTGGCAACACACCAAACAGGCGCCAGTCTCCCTGTCCTTTCAGTGGAGGTAACATCTTGCTTGAGACTCTCTTCAACTAAATGCTTTTTTCTGTGTTTCCAAGCAAATTATTGGTCATTTTGAAATTTTTTATTTTACATATTGACAATATATAATGCAGTGAGGTGTTGATTTAAAGAAAATAATCTTGAATTACACCAAGAGAACTAAAATTTTATGGGTGAAATGGCGCCATGGGGTGACTTCTCTTTCACCCCAATGCCTTCTCTTCTCCCTTCTCCACCCCCATTCTAATTCCCATCATCATCCAGGAGCCTTCTACATACACACCTCAAAGTAAGTGTACTTTTCTTCCTTTTTTGTTGAATTTAGGCAATTTTCGGTGAGCTGGAACCAATTACCCAAAAACCCATTGAAACATTGGTTTCGGTTAACTAGTTTTTCGGTTAATGAGCAACCTGCTGGAACGGATTGTGCTCGTTAACCGAGGGACCACTGTAAATTAAATGTAAAAAATAAGTCATCAGGTAATTAAAAAACTGTAAATTTAAAGTTTAACCCTGTTCGAATCGGCCGGCGTTCGTAAGCTGGACATTTGTTAGTCAGGGATCCCCTGCAGCTGCTTTGGCAGACTACTGTCGTCCATGCAGGTAACAAAGTCAGTCCAGCGTAGTTGTTCATGGATAATGGTAGCCTTGATGCTCCTACACATGGTCTCAGCGAGATTATTGGCATTTGTTCTCTTTGTCTTCCCAGTGAACTTGAAGGATCAAATGTAGACTACGTTGGTGAAAGTTTTCAAGTGCCTTGGTGTGCCCCCTGTATGTGACCCATGTCTCACTGCTATACAGCAGGGTAGGGAGGACCACTGTTTGATATATGTGCAACTTTGTAGATAATTTCAGCTCCCTACAGCTGAAGACACGGGTATGGAGTCTGCCAAAGGCTTGAGATGCACATCTGATCCAATGTTGAATCTCTTCATCGATGTCTGCGGTTAGGGACAGGTGGGAGCTAAGGTACTGAAAGTGGGTAACATTAGAAAGGGTAGTATTGGTTTTTCGGTTGAGCAACGAATGGTAATGCTCTTTCCAGCACTGACAGATGCCTTTTTCGTCTTTAATTAGGGAGTTACCATTGGATGAGCGAAGGGGGCCACACTATGAGCAGTTGGGCCAAACATTGTTTTGGTGGAATTGAAAAATTCTCGCATCTTGTGTTGATCCTTAAAATTTTACATTTCACGCACTATATTTTTCCACCATTCGTTTTTTAGATTACGAAGTTTGTGCTGAGCTGCCGCTTTCTTCTGGCAGAAGCTATCAGCTTTGATCCAAGATTCACACACACACACACACTTTTTTTTTTTTTCAAATGGCCTCCAGCCTCCCCCAATAGCCATACCTTCGCCACCATTTTATTACCTTAATATTAAATATCCTAATACATAAGTAGCTATCCTAGGTGTGTTGAGCTAGTTGAGCCGCAGATCTATGCGGCATTCAGTGACTGTTGCCTCATAGTCAATACAGTATCTGCAACTGTTGTCGGCTTTGGGGCCGATGCTCTAGTTCCCCTGAGGCAGAGCAAAGCCGACTGAAGGAGAGAGAAGGACAGTCAACATCTCATCCAGGCTGTAACATAACTTCTGGGCTGCTGCTTCTGTTCGGATATCACCTATGACTACTGCTACTACTACTACTACTACAGTAGAACGTTGATATAACACGAGATATGTCCCAAGAGAGGTCGCTTTAAACCGAATTTGCACTAAATAGAAGTGTTGTTTCAATGGAATAATTTAGTTTGGTACTTGAGAGAAACACAAAATACCTAAAAGACTTTTATAACTAAAAAATTTGAAAAAATAACAGTATTATGATATATATGTAGCAAGCACTCATTGCAGTCAAGTTGAGAGCTGGACAGTACTGTTACTGCTTGGTACTGCACTGTACTGTCTGCTGTCTCGCATCACTGACCCTCCTCCTGCCCAGACTGAGAGTCTACCCTGATGCACCTCAGCCCATCTCCTAGAATAAACAAACACTCATAAATCAACACAGCTAAAATTTTGGATACGAAACGGTCTGTTTACTAGCGATCAGCTGATGTGAGAGGGTGGACGTGCTGTCCCCGCACACCACCGCCTCTCATCTGACACACCAAGCACTTTCACTTTCCTCTCAACTTAGGTTTTAATTACTTTATGTTTTCAAAAATAGATTTTCACTCAACTTTAGTTCGGCAATTCATCCTTTGAAGATGCAGAGCCCAACTCGACCAGCTCATCATCCACATCACTGTCTAGTGGTGTGGCTGTGGACACATCTGACACGGGGAAGCACTGGATGACGGCCATGTCTGCCCAGACGTAGATGGTCCATCTACCCCAGGAGCTGAAGGAATGGAAAACATTCATTAAGTTAATGAATTTCTACCACATAATTATTAGATATCGTATACCCAAAATTTAATGTCTATTTTTCCAAGCAATAAACACTCAGTTCCATAGCGCACAGTTTCATAACAAACTCACCTGATGAGGCTAATGGACGGAAGAATGAGGTGATTTTCTTCTGTTGCTGGGCCATAATCAGTTGATCTAGCAGCTTAGAGTACGTAGACGCAGCCCGATTCAACGCCTCCACCACTTGCATACTGTGTTCCATATCAGGGTCATGTTGCAGTGGTGGCAGAAGTGACGTGCTACATGAACTCCTTCAGCTTAGGAATTGTCAGTTCCTTCCCCGCTGTTTGGGGCTTATCTGTTGCTTCCTCTTCTTCCTCTTGTTTCTTCACCATCTCCACCATCTCCAAGACTTCATCAGAAGTGAGAGGATCCTCCATGCTGACAAGCACTTCATTCACATCCTCTTCATGGATTTCTTGAAATCCTGAATATCCTCTCACCTCCTTGACGAGTTTCATAATGTCTTTCGTGTCCTTGCCTTCATCAAATCCCTTGAAATCATGGATTACCTGAGGCCACAGATTACGCCACACTCCATTTAGTGCAGTTTCTGGCACACTTTTCCATGCAAGTGTGATGTTAGCTATGGCCTACTCCTCCTTGCTGAGGAGGAGTAGGCCAATGGGACTACACTTGCCGAGTCCATTTCTCTCTATGATTCCCTGCCAAAAGTTAGCCTCTCTGCCAACTCTGTCACTGAAGTCGCCAAGGAGCACAACCTTGTCTTCTCTGGGGATAGAGGTTAGCACTCTGTCGATGTCGTCGTAAAAGGCCTCCTTGATGTCATCCTCTTCATCCAATGTTGGGGCGTATGTGCTGATGAAAATGGCATAATGTGAGTGATTTAGTGGGACTCAGAGCGTCATGAGGCGCTCGTTGATCCCAATAGGCATTTCAGTTAGCCTGTGTAGGATGCGTTGGCAGATGGCAAAGCCAACTCCATAATGCGGTTTCTCTCCGCAACAGTCTTACCCTTCCAGAAGAAGGTATAGCCAGACCCCCGTTCTGTGAGTTGGCCCTCATCACTAATGATTACTATGTCGATGTTATACCTAGCCAGCCCTTTTGCCATAGGGGCAGTTCTTCTTTCAGGACATTCATTTGTGCTAGTATCCAGAAGGGTCCTGACATTTTATGCAGCAGCCATTAGAGGTTGTATAGTTTGTTTCTGTTTGGATCTGTGATTTTGATTGTGTTTTCAACTGCATAAGGATAACCTTAAAGGGTGTGGTTGCCCAGTCAGGTTTTTTTTTTTTTTTTTTTTTTTTTTTGGCAGGCTATGTTTAGGGCACCTTTTCTAGCCCCCTCCCTATGTGGGGTGAGCAGAGTGGCTCGTCGAAAGGGCTGCTCAGTTGCACAGACAGGACCGGATTTTTACTGCTGCCCAGATCCTAGTGCAAAAACAACCATCTTACCTGTGCTGCCCAAGTGCAGAGTAGTGACTAGAGACTCCCGGCAGTCATCTTTGCCTATCCCCGTTGTCATAGGACTTTTGGTGGTAGGAGTTTTAATGATGATGGTTGCAGGTGAGTTGATTTATGTGGTGAGGCAGGAGCGCAGGCTGCAACCACACATCTTGGCTCTCCCTTTTCCTGATCCAGTGGTGCAAGTGTTGGAACGACTGGGGAGAGGGAGAGTTGCAATGGACTGCTGATAACACAGTTTGTTTGGTTTCACCTTCGTAGCCTGTCCATCATGCATTGCCTTCGTCCACCGGTGTAGTCATTGGGTTCCGATGGTGGTCACCTCTTCTGCCTATACCGCCGTTAGGGTCTTGTTGGAGCTCTGTAAGCATGTCTGCCTGAAGCGAGGCTCCACTGCAGATTTTTCGTTCAGGGTTTACTCCCGTAGCCTTATACCTACCAAGGTTAATCTGCAAGGCAGTCTGGCAATGGTTGGTAGGTGCCAGGATGTGTCTACATGCCAGTGGGCCTATGCGCCGTCCCTCTGGGGCCCACTGCTACTCCGAGATCCCGTTGGTCTAACCTGGGCCCATGAGGCACCCAGTTACTGTATGTTGTCACTTGGAGGGACAGCAGGAGTCTTGATGGTGAGGAGGCTGTGTACTGGCAGGGGAAGACTTACGCAAGTTGCTTCCCTGTTCGCCACGAGGGCTAGCCAGCGGTGGCAGCTGAAAGCGAGAGGGAGCAAGCAGTGCTTGCACCTTAACATTATCAAAATGCTGCCACAGTAGACACATTTCACCATCCTGTGTGTGAACACACACACACACGCACATATTTTGTTCATTTATTATTATTATCAATTCATTGTCACTGCACAGGTTACCTCCTATCATAAACCCCTTTTACTTGTGTCACATCACACTAGCTAACATCACCCATTACAAGTCCACTCATCCCCTAGAACCTACTCAGTGCCATATACTCTAGTTAACCCTGCACACTGTTGCTCCCCGAATGCTCATACCCCCTACCTTTCCTATCCTCACCCACCCCCATCATATGTTCATATCCCCTCTTTACCCGCCACCCTCCAACATCTAAGACATCTCCCCATATTTCCATCCTTTTTGTGCTTTTATCTCTTTCTTTCCTCTCTGAATTATACCAGTCTCTCACTACCCATTCTCTCGGTGAGTTCATAACACCGAAGGCGACTCCGCTCCATCTCTCCTCATCGTCGTATGTTTGGGTATTTGAGTACAAGTAAAGTCACAGATAACTTGAGGTTTAGATTTTGCTCAAACATTTCTTAAAGTTTGTCATTAACTTTTATATGTCGGCAAGAAAAATGGTCTTGATTAATGAGAATGAAACTACAATAATATTCTAATTGAAACTTGTAGGTAAAATGGTGGTGAAGTTATAAGATGGTGAATGATGGTCACTATATTGAGAACAGTTCTAAGCCTTGTTGTTACATCTGGATGTTTGTGTTTGCCCATTACCAACCTTTGATTTATGTATTTAATGTTATGTATGTGTTAAAGTGATCGTTTACAACATGGTACCCTTGAGTCAGGCAGCTCAGGTAATGTACAGCTCACTGAACCTGTGGATGATTACCCCAGTTAGTCCTGAGATTAGTAACTAACTTTACAGTTGGCTCACCAACCAATCAAATGATTTTACATCAGAAATCATATGATTAATTAATTCCTTCTTATGATGTTTGGAGACCCTTCAGGGGATCAGTCAGCCAGTTAAACTAAGTTGAGTCATTTATTAAGAGTAACTTGGATTGTTACAGAAAGTCCGAGTACTCACCTCCACCCACTTTACTCTTATTGAATGACTTATACACACTGGGCAGCTTCAAGATATACCGAAGATTGCACTTAGAGATCCTACATATAATGTCCAGTTCCCATTCTGGAAAAGTGGGTTGGTGAAACTTGCTCCATATTTGCCTGATGGCAACTGGGACTCCATACCATGCAAGTGTGGAAAACATTGATGATGATGATTAACCAAGGCAGTTATTAAGTGAGATACTGTACAATAGCAAGTAGTGGGGTCAGTCTTTTGGGGGAAGTGTCGCCATGTGGATTACATTTTTTCATGAGGAAGGGACTAAGAGATACCTGGTCATGTACTTTTTACTAAAGAGGAGTTTTCAAGCCTCACCCTACCTGCTCATGTTGGTCTTGTTGTTACACCATAAACAGTAGGAGTGTGCATCCTTTAAAATAGTCTTCTCTTAAATAATATCTACTGTCTAATTATTAATACTTTTGTAACACTTACTTTATTCTTTTACCTTTATTGTACCACCAACAACACCATTATATTATATACTGTCACATAGAGGGGTAGAAATTACTATTGCAATAATTATATATTTGCCATCAAGACATGATACTGACTGATTCTGTCCCCCTTGTTTCACTTTAATACAACCCGTGTTGTATTGCTTCCACCCTTATCATATCAATGTATATCAACACCACATTAGTCAGGATTATTTATTTATTGATTCAGTATTATATTCTCATATGATTGGCCTCTTATGGTTTATGGCTCATCAAGATTAATACACCTATAACATCTTCAGTAATAGAGAAAAATACAATACTGTATGTAATTTGTAATATGACTGAAAATAAAAGGATAAGCTATATCAGAAGGTTGTTTACTCAAGATGC
Organism: Homarus americanus; assembly: GCF_018991925.1. Lineage (NCBI taxonomy): Eukaryota > Metazoa > Arthropoda > Malacostraca > Decapoda > Nephropidae > Homarus > Homarus americanus. The sequence goes on along the minus strand of NW_024755046.1, from coordinate 234,085 downwards.
ATTCATGTGAGCTTTCAGTTGACCAGCTTACAACAAGGTTCATTATAATACACTGTATAGTACTTGATATGAAGTTACCTTCCTAAAAACGTTATTTACTACCTTTGAGTGTTATATGATGACTCATTTTGGCTACTTGTACACTTAAGGCAAATGATTACTGAATAAACCAGGGTATATACAGATGCATAATTCTGTACATTATAATATTACTTATTAAGTGATGATAAATACACTACAATAGTATTTATTAAGTGATGATAAATACACTACAATAGCATTTATTAATTTATAAGTGCACTACTGTGTTGTACTCTGCTCTACTACAGTTGTACCCCACTTAACGCGGTCAATTGAACCCAGAGGGTCCCGGGCTAAGTGAAATCCGCGTTAAGTGAACAACAGAACATATGGGATTAATTCCAATAGAACCCAGCCCGACCCCCAAACTCCACTTTTTGACGACACATAACTATGTTGTAGTAAAAATTCTATCTTAACTTTATGATGGTATGAAAAAACAAGTAATATAGAAGAGGTTAGGTTAGGAAAGATAAAGGTTAACATAGGAAAAATGAAGGTTACCTAAGAGAAACTAAAAGTTAGGTGGAACACTTACGGTAGTAGAAGAGATGGGTCGGCATACGGGGATGGAGGCTGGTTCCGAGGCAGAGGGCAGATTACTGGCCCTCAGGTGAATCACCATTACTAGGTGAATCAACATCACTGTCACTTACAGTTGTCAGGGCTTCCCTGACAAATCCCTCAAAGTCAACTTCACTTTCACTATCACTGGCTTGGGCTGGCTGTGGTGGGTTGCGGGCGAAGAACTCGGTTATGCTTTGCTGACGGCTGGTGTTGATGTTGTCGTGATACACCTTGATGTACGGCTCCATAGCCTGCACCAGTTGGGTATGGAAGACTTCATAGCGTTCATCGTCATTGTCGCGGGAAAGGACGGACTTAATTTTTTCTGTAAACTCTATGACACACTTAATATCACTATGACTTAAACTAGGTTCTTCGGTGAATGACGCACCTTCTTCCTCCTCTTCACTGGCGTGTTCTTCTTCCAACATCTCGGCGGCAGTCACTTCAGGATCTTTGATCACCTCCAGGATGTCTTCGTTGGTGGTCTCGGAGAAGCCTTCAGCTGTAATATTGAGTGCAGCTTCTCTGGCAAGGTCCACTGCTACTGCAACAGTCTGAACCTCACCAGTCACAGGTTCACTCCTCCTCTCACCTGGTATGCCATGCAACACATGTCTCCATGCGTGACGAATCGTAGCAATAGTCAGCAGATCCCATGCCTCCACCAAGAAGTCTACAGCTTGTTTAACGTTAAACTTCTTCCAAAATTGTTTGACGAGAAGTTCTTGAGTCGCCGCCTCTTGTTCCTTGTCCTCGTCGCTTTTGCTCTCGCTGTCGGTGTCACCCAGCTTACGCAACTCATCCTTGGTGTTGGTAGAGTCGTTTAGGAGCTTGAACTTCTTTGCAGAGTACGCAGCTTTCACATTGCAGATCAACTCCTGGTCCATGGGCTGGATTAATGACGTAGTGTTGGGAGGAAGGAAGACCACTTTTACGTTGGGGTGACGATCCATAAGTAGGGGCGAGTGTCCAGGTGCGTTGTCAAGGAGCAACAAAATATTGAATGGAACATTCTGTTGCTCGCAGAATTTCTGCACGTCAGGAACAAAACAGTTGTCAAACCAGAAGAGGGACAGAGAAGAGGACATCCACGCCTTACGTGCGGTTAGCCAGTGGACATTAAGCTTGTTCATGTCCATATTCTTGTAGGCGTGCGGCTTGCGGGCTTTGTGAATCACCGATAACTTTGGTTTACAGGTACCGGAGGCATTGGTGGTAAACAGGACGGTGATGCGTTCCTTCTGCAACTTCCGACCCCTTACCTTGCTGGCAGACTGGACAACGAAGGTCTTGGAAGGTAACTTTTTCCAGAAAAGACCAGATTCGTCCATGTTAAACACCTGGTCGTCACTGTACTGTCCTTCCTCCATAATCTCACGTAAAAACGGAGGAAAATCTCTAGCCGCCACACGGTCAGCACTCGCTTCCTCACCACCAATGTTGATGTTGGTGATCTTGTTCCTCTTCTTAAACCTATGCAGCCAACCAGAGGAAGCATTGAAGGGTTTGGGCTCTGCAATTCCCAGTTTACGTGTCACTGCTGCGTATAGCTCACGTGCGTACTCCTGCACTGAGCGCGTGTCCACCGCCATGTTGCGTCGCGCCTGACGCACCAAATAACTCGCCAGCAAATTTTCCACTTTTGCCAGCACCCTGTTCTGGCAATACCTGATAGATGAAGCACCTGCAGACTTTGTGATTTTCATGTGCTCTTTGATCTTGGCTGCATCCTTCTTGATCGTACGAATCGTAGATTCGTTGACGCCATGCTGGCGCGCGAGATCAACTTGCCGTCTTCCTTTCTCCAAATCTTGAACAATTTGGTACTTCATCTCGTAGCTTAATGAACGTCGTATCTTCTTTGGCTTAGTGCCGCTGGGTCCAGGTAAGGAAAGGTCTCTCTCTGGGGGCGGTGGTGGTCCGGCTGAAGCCATTTTACGGAACAATGGATGCGCGTTAACCCGGGGTGGCCTAGAGGGATGAAACTGCCACGGCTAGGTCAAGCGTCGTCTCTCCTCCCTCCCTCCCTCCCCGGGGTGGTCACGTCATAATACTTTAAGCCAATTACAGCTAGCAGCAGAGGGGAGTAGGGATGCATGGCCAATCACAGTCCGATACGTCATATGACGTCAGTGATAACGCAACAAAGACACACACTGCGCAACCTTACCGCGCGGCTTGCCCAAGCGGAGGGAGGAGGAGGGAGAGGCAGGCAGGCGGGCGGGCGGGTGGCGCGTGGGCAAAATCTAAAAATAGCATCTCGAGCCGGACACTCACCGCGTATATGTGGAAAAAATCCGTGTTAAGTGAAAGTTCAGCTCTGGCAAGGCACCGCGTATATGCGAAAACGCGCTAAGTGAAACCGCGTTAGGCGGGGTAATACTGTAATTGCTAAGTGTTGAAGACAGCTGTTTGCCCTTTGTAAACAAATGATTCATGGTGATGAGTGTGTATTCTTTTTTCAGGAAATTTGATTCTTTATGATAATATGTTATCACCCTGGCACCAAATGATCCTAAATTGTATAAAAATTTGGTGATAATGTATAAAGATGTGTTAAGGAATCTTGGGGGAGGGAGCCACCCTCCCCTCTGCCAGCTACTCCCAGATAAACATTCATCTTCAACATACAATAAACTTATTTGTTCTTATTTTTATCTTTATAGTACTGTACAGTACAGTATATGGTTTTCTCTTTGTCCATAAAACAAATTGTGTGGTTACATGTAACACTTTACAGTAAATAACAACCATCTCGGTGACAACAGTTGTTGACAACCAGACTTATGTGTGTCATTTTCAACCCAGAGAGTTCTGTTTCATATTTTTTATTGTTGATGTAATATTCTTTTAATAACCTTGTTTTACTCTTAAAGATCTTAGTTTTTAAAGTGTAGATCAGTAATAACATAACATAAATTGATTTACTTTAAACAGTTCAGATAAGGAGTGTTATCTCCACCCACCCACCCCCCTCCCTCCCTCCCTCCCTCCCTCCCTATACAGTGGTCCCTCGGTTAACGAGATTTCGGTTAACGAGTTACCTTCCACAAGATTCTTAACTTCGGTTAACGAGCAATCCCTCGATTAACGAGTTTCTTACGAGCCGACCTGAACATGTTTTTGCTTGCATTTGGCGGTCCACCAGCTGTAATATTAGTCCGCCAATACAGTAATCGGTTCTAGGGCTTAAATTCCTTACCATTTCAGTAAATATCAAGAAGTTATACTATTCAATAATTTTATAAGTTAATATTAAATTTTGTAGTCATTTTAACAATTATTGAACATAATTGAAGGTAAGGTCACTAGTTTCATGCGCGCCATCCAGCCTGCCAACACACCTTACAGGCGTCAGTCTTCGTTTCTTTTCAGTGGAGGTAACATCTTGCTTGAGACTCTCTTCAACTAAACGTTTTTTTTTCTGTGTTTGCAAGCAAATTATTGGTCATTTTGAAATTTATTTTACATATTGACAATATATAATGTAGTGCACTGTTGATTTAAAGAAAACAATCTTGAATTACACCAAGAGAACTAAAGTTTTATGGGTGAAATGGCGCCATGGGGTGACTTCTCTTCCACTCCAATGCCTTCTCTTCTCCCTTCTCCTCCACCCCCATTCTATTTCCCATCATCATCATCATCATCCAGGAGCCTTCTACAAACACACCTCAAAGTAAGTGTACTTTTCTACATTTTTTGCTGAATTTAGGCAATTTTCAGTGAGCTGGAACCAATTACCCAAAAACCCATTGAAACAATGGTTTCGGTTAATGAGTTTTTCGGTTAACGAGCAACCTTCTAGAGCGGATTGTGCTCGTTAACCGAGGGACCACTGTATTTCCTTTTTGGGGACTATGGTCTGCCCTAATTAGTCCGGTTTATCAAGGTTCTACTGTACAGGTTGACAATCCCTTATCCGAAATCCTTGGGGCCAGAGGCATTTCGGATTTTAGAATTTTTCGGTTTTCAGAATTATTATTATTATTATTATTATTATTATTATTATTATTATTATTATTATTATTATTATTATTATTATTGTTATTATTAAACAGGATCTGACGAAAATATAATAAAATTATAATAATAATTATAGGTCTAGTCGGTTTTTGTCTTATTCTTGTATTTTATTATTATTATTATTATTGTTATCATTATTATATTATTATTATTGTGACGGGCAATGTATTTTTATTAAAAATTTTATTTACTATGAATAATTATTATTATAATTATTATTATTACAATTACATTTTGCCCCCAGCCCTGAGGGTCAGTGATCTATGCCCGGGTGGGCTAATCCTGTTTAAAAAAAAAAAAAAAAAAATTCTACAAAAACTTTTCTTTCAGAGTTTCGGTTTTCAAATTTCGGATAAAGGGTTGTCAACCTGTATTTTTCTGACTAAATAAACTGAGTACATCAACACATAAAAAATACAGTACATCACCAACACATACCAGTACACACTAAAATTACATCACCAACACATGTACCAGTACATCACCAACACATGACCATACATCACCAACACATGTACCAGTACATCACAACATGCCAGTACATCACCAACACATGTACCAGTACATCCCAACACATGTACCAGTACATCACCAACACATGTACCAGTACATCACCAACACATGTACCAGTACATCACCAACACATGTACCAGTACATCCCAACACATGTACCAGTACATCACCCACATGTACCAGTACATCACCAACACATGTACCAGTACATCCCAACACATGTGCCAGTACATCACCACACATGTGCCAGTACATCGCAACACATGTACCAGTACATCACCAACACAGGCCAGTACATCCCAACACATGTGCCAGTACATCACCAACACATGTGCCAGTACATCACCAACACATGTGCCAGTGCATCACCAACACATGTACCAGTGCATCACCAACACATGTACCAGTACATCACCAACACATGTACCAGATGCATCACCAACACGTACCAGTATCACCAACACGTAGCCGGTATCACCAACACATGTACCAGTACATCACCAACACATGTACCAGTACATCACCAACACATGTACCAGTACATACCAACACATGTACCAGTACATCACCAGCACATGTACCAGTACATCACCAACACATGTACCAGTGCATCACCAACACATGTGCCAGTACATCACCAACACATGTACCAGTACATCACCAACACATGTACCAGTACATCACCAGCACATGTGACCAGTGCATCACCAGCACATGTGCCAGTACATCACCAACACGTAATGCCAGTGCATCACCAACACATATTGCCAGTACATCACCAACACATGTACCAGTACATCACCAGCACATGTGCCAGTACATCACCAACACATGTACCAGTACATCACCAACACATGTGCAGTACATCACCAACACATGTACCAGGCAGGAGTGCATCACCAACATATGTACCAGGTAGGAGTACATCACCAACACATGTACCAGTACATCACCAACACATGTACCAGGTAGATGCATCACCAACATATGTACCAGGTAGGAGTACATCCCAACACATGTACCAGGTAGGAGTACATCACCCATATGTACCAGGTAGGAGTACATCACCAACACATGTACCAGGTGGGAGTACATCACCAACACATGTACCAGGTGAGGTACATCACCAACACATGTACCAGGTAGAGTGCATCCAACACATGTACCAGGTGGAGTACATCACCAACACATGTACCAGGTGGGGTACATCCCAACACATGTACCAGGTGGGGTACATCACCAACACATGTACCAGGTAGGGTACATCCCAACACATGTGCCAGGTAGGTGCATCACCAACACATGTACCGGGTAGTGCATCGCAACATATGTACCAGGTGAGTGCATCGCAACATGTACCAGGTGGAGTACATCCCAACACATGCCAGGTGGGGTACATCACCAACACATGTACCAGGTAGGGTACATCACCCAACATGTACCAGGTAGGGTACATCACAAACTATGTACCAGGTAGGGTACATCACCAACACATGTACCAGGTGGAGTACATCACCAACACATGTACCAGGTAGATGCATCACCAACCATGTACCAGGTAGGAGTGCATCACCAACACATGTACCAGGTGAGAGTACATCACCCAACACATGTGGTGGGAGTGCATCACCAACACATGTACCAGGTGGAGTACATCACCAACATATGTGCCAGGTAGGAGTACATCACCAACACATGTACCAGGTAGGGTGCATCACCAACACATGTACCAGGTAGGAGTGCATCACCAACACATGTACCAGGTAGGGTACATCACCAACACATGTACCAGGTGAGTGCATCACCAACACATGTACCAGTGCATCACCAACACATGTACCAGGTAGGAGTACATCACCAACATATGTACCAGGTAGGAGTACATCACCAACACATGTACCAGGTAGGAGTACATCACCAACATATGTACCAGGTAGGAGTACATCACCAACACATGTACCAGGTAGGAGTACATCACCAACATATGTACCAGGTAGGAGTACATCACCAACACATGTACCAGGTAGTCATCACCAACACATGTACCAGGTGTTGGTGGTGCAGGAGACTGGAGTAGTGGTGATGGACCACAAAATCATTGTGAAAAACCATGATACAACAGCACCGCCGTAAATGAACTTTTGTACTTTTTGCCCTCATTGTGTTGATGCCCCATACCATTAATCCTTTTTTTTTATGATGTGAAAAAAATTTCAAACATCTCAGGACACCTGTGTTTGGGAAGTACTGTACAAGGACAGGTACAGGTACTGAAAGTGTTCTCATACTCAAACCCACATTCCTCTTAAGACCAGCCCTTGTCATAAAATAGAGTGTCTTACCTCAATGCCTTCATTTGGAAAATAAAATATATTTATTCTGCAGAGTGAAGTAACAGCAGCTCAGGCAGCTGTAAAAGCACAGAAGGAGACACTCAGTGCACAGAACAAAGAGATCACTGCCATGTCTGCACGTAAGGAGCAGATCATAAAGAATACTGATGAAGCCCAGCTGGAAATTAAACAGCTTGATCACAAACTTTCAAAGCTTAAATCAGGACAAAGGATGCTGAAAATAAGGTAGAGTATTCCTTTATTACCTCAAGCTTCACATTATATGTTCACCTCACCCTATTTCCAATGATGCACCTTGAAGAATTTGAGTTTTTATGTTTATTTAATCCAACACTCTTGATGAAGTCAGTAGCCAGCATTATCCTTCCATGTTGTACAAATTCATCTCTTTTTCTGTGTCCAACATGGTGCTGGGTGTAGATAATATATGTTTGCTGTGTATATAACACAATATGTTCTTGGGTTATTTCAATAATTCTTATTTTCATAGTCAGTTTTTGGTAATTATAATCTCGTTTGTGTCTTTGAACATTTCCATCTAAATTTGTGAGGCTTAGACCTTAAACTGCTTTCATCCCCCCAGACCACCTGCCTAATATGCTCATAAAATAAAATATTTAGAAAAAATCTAGAGAAATTAAGAAATTATATTATAGCATGCCCTTAAAGTTTGCTGGAGTTTTGCCCTCAAAATGGCACTTTTGATTTTTTTTCATTTTGTATTTCTTTATTATTATTATTATTATTATTATTATTATTATTATTGTTGTTATTATTTTATTATTATTATTATTGTTATTACTTTTTATTATTATTATTATTATTATTCATTTTCGCCCCCCAGGCCCCGATGTGGTCGGTGACCCCTGCCTGGGTGGGCTAATCCCTAAAAAAATAATAAAAAAAAATATCATTTGCTGACCGGTTTTTTTTTTTAATACTCTTGTGCAAAGTAATATATATTCCGTTGTGTTTGCCCTAAGGACAATTATTTATTTTACCTTTACAGTAAAGTCAATAACAACGGTAATGTGAATCATTAATTACTATTAAAATAATGCAATAATAATGATATATGCTCCCAGTGTGACCTTTTCTTAACTTTTGTGTGGCTTTTACCCTTTTTCCCTCCAAAACAATACAATTAATGAAAAATGCAAACTATTCTTTAAATAATGTTTATTAATACACCTTATACAATATAAATGAATACTACTGTAATATGGTCACACAAGAGGAGATGGGACGCCATTGTTGTTGTCAGTGTTTACACCCATAATGTCACTTATCCATCTGAAACTGAAGAAAATAAAACCCTAGTTGTTGCTGTAGTAAAATTAATGTAAAAAAATATATTTGATTTTATTAATGTTATTTAATGTACAGTAATGGTAACCACTGATGTTAAAGAAAAAAAGAGTGATAGCGTAACGCTAATGTATACTTGTTCTCAAGGAAACCAGGCCATTTATCCTGTTAAGAATATGTACCTAAAAGATTCATTATTGTTTATTACTGAATATTTATTTGATTGAATTAATGTTTATACACTGGTCCCTCGATTAACGATAGGTTCGATTAACGAAATTTTGGTTAACTAATTACATCCCATAAGGATCTTCTATTCGGTTAACAAACAAAACTTTGATTAACGAAATCCATGACAAACACGTTTTATTGTGAGCATCAGCTGATCAGCTGATGGGCTAGTCTGCCAATTCAGTAATCTGTTCTATGTTTACATTCGTTTCCAGTGGAGTAAATATCAAGAAAATTGTGCTCTTTAATATTTGTGCATTTTCTATATTAAAATTTATCCATTCTAAAATTTTGCCATCCAAGCTCTGTCTACATAAAGTTTTTCAACTATTATTTTGGGCTCGATATATGTAACTTTATTCATTTATTGAAACTCGTTTACATGCACACACTGTCCTAAGGGCAAAGCTGAACTGTGTATGTTATCAAAATAATGTACAAAATGATAACTTAAATTTTTGTCTAGTGCAAACTATCGCATGTTTACATTCAAATTTATCTCTATCTTATAAGAATTCTAGCAATGGAAATTATATTCTCCCTGGTCATTTCAGGCATTTTATAAGAGAGAAGCTTAGTCACTTAAGGACTGATAAATAAACACACATTAGACCTTGGGCACCAACTGTCAAACGTATCACCTCACCTCCCTCTCCCCCATCTGCGCAGCCAGTGTTTTAGGCTTACAGTTTTTATCTTATATAATATCTCAGACTAAAGTTAGAATATAATTTGCATAGCTTGAATCCTTGTAAGACAGCAAATAATTTGAATATAAATGTCATATATTTTGCACAAGAGATAAAAATTTATCACCTGTATCACATTACAGTAGTGATTTAAGAGTAAGAGAGTATATGTACGTATATAAATATAGTGATTTAAGGGCTATTTAGGGGAATTTTAGGAGTGTTTCTGACTTTATGCATTTTTGGCTTTACTTTGTATGTACTTTTCTGTGAGCTGGAACCAATTACCCAATATCCCATTGAAACAATGGTTTCGGTTAACAAACGACTCTGTGGAATAAATTGTGTTTGCTAACCGAGGGACCACTATATGTATGTCATGTTCAATAGTCAACTCTAACATGTAATTTATCTTTAAGAAATGGAAATAGGTCATTCACTGGTACTAGTGAAAAGTGAATTGACTTCAAAACTTATTAATTCATATGGCTCATTGTGTTTCTTGGGTCTATCAATTAAATCACTGCTGTTGTGTATACAGTGGTCCCTCGGTTAACAAACGCCTCAGTTAACGAAATTTTGGTTAACAAATTACCTTCCATAAGAATCTTCAATTTGGTTAACGAAAAAAAATTTGATTTACGAAATCCTCACGAAAATCACGTTTTGTTATGAACATCAGCTGATAAACTGAGGGGGTACTCAGCCAATTCAGTAATCTCTTCTATGTTTACATTCGTTTCCAATGGAATAAATATCAAGAAAATTGTGCACTTTAATATTTGTGCATTTTTGTATACAGTATTAAAATTATTGGTCATTCTAAAATTTAGCCATCCAAGCTCTGTCTACATAAAGTTTATCAAATATTATTTTTGGCTCGATATATGTAACTTTATTCATTTATTGAAACTCATTTACATGCACACACTGTCCTAAGGGCAAAGCTGAACTGTACATGTAATCAAAATAATGTACAAAATGATTACTAAAATTTTTGTCTAGTGCAAACTATGGCATGTTTACATTCAAATTAATCACTATTTTATAAGAATTCCAGCAATGTAAATTATATTCTCCCCGGTCACGTCTATGCAAATTTATGAGCAAAAAACAAAAACTCAATTAAACAACATAACTAAACAAATAAATACTTCACCAGACCTTTGGCTCTAACTGTCAAACATGTCACTGTCACCCCTCCCTCCCTCCCAACCTCCCCAGCGAGGGTTTGGTGGTTATACAATAGGCTTTAAGTTTTTATCTTATATAATATCACAAACTGAAGTTGGGTGAATATAATTTGCATTGCTTGAATCCTTGCAAGACAGTGAATAATTTGAATATAGACGTCATATATTTTATACAAGAGATGAAAATTAATCACCTGTATCACATTACAGTAGTGATTTAAGAGTAAGAGTATATGTACGTATATAAATATAGTGATTTAAGGGCTATTTAGGGGAATTTTAGGAGTGTTTATGACTTTATGCATTTTTGGCTTTACTTTGTATATACTTTTCTGTGAGCTGGAACCATTTGTCCAGTGGTGGGCACGGTTCCGCTAATTAGCGAAGCTAACTTTCTCGTTAGCGGATTAGAGTTTTCGCTAACTTTGGGAACCATTAGCGGACCAATTAGCTTCCGCTAAATTTAGTTCCGCTAACAAAATTTATACATGTTTGTTCCTGTCTGTTGTAAGTGTGTGATGCCACGATGCGTGTCTCCAACAGCCAGTCAGGCACGCTTGGTTGACTGCATGTTAGTACGTGTAAACGTACAACGTATAATGACTAAGACGAACAATAAGTTATATAAAAATGCACTGGTATAATGTGTATGTGGTTGGTATTGCATATTTACATGAATAATGCTGATAGGTTGTATGAGAATGCAAATTAATTATTTGTGAAATTGTGTACAGTGTACATTTTGATAAATTGATCATCATCTGATCTTGGCATGATGCTATTTGCTACCTAAGCTATACAGTACAATAGTTTTTGGATTCGTTTAATACTTTCTGTCTTTTCGTACAGTAAATAAAGATTATAAAGTGTACAGTGTGTTGAAACTTAAATGTATATTAATGTTTAATTTCATTTGTTCATTTAATTATTTGTGTACACCTTGATCATCATCTGATCTTGGCATGCTATACCTTTTTGGAAAGCTCTATGTCTAAGCTGCAAGACAACATATGAAAATTTCAGCTCTCTAGGTCTGTTTTTAAGGATTTTAGAGCCCCCACGAAAAAAGAAAAGAAAACGAAGCTAATTTCATATAATAAAAGTTAGCGGTTAGCGTTAGCTTCTGCTAATTTTTTTAGCGGTTTAGCGTTAGCGAAGTTAACTTTTTAGTTAGCAGATTAGCGGTTAGCAAAGCTAACTTTTCGTTTAGCTGTGCCCACCACTGCAATTACCCAATATCCCATTGAAACAATGGTTTCGGGTAACGAACGACCCTCTGGAATGAATTGAGTTCGTTAACCGAGGGACCACTGTATGTGAATTAGATATTTGACCTGTAAGAGGAGATAGCATCCTAACTAACCACTTGGATAATTTGTAACAGAACTCACGATAGGACGTAATGGATTATTTGGCTTATGTGCTTTGATGAATCCATACATATAAGGTAAAGTGGGATTAACTTGAGAGAATTGTTTGATGAGATCTGGGTTCTTTTTCAATAACACCTTCATTTTAGAATTAGATAAATTATTAATATTTTCCAGGTGATCTCTTGTAAACTCACAACAAGAGCTTTCATCACTCAGTAATGAATTCATCTTATCGTTATAATCGTTTTTATCCTAAATTACAATAGCATTGGACGTATCAGCCATAGTAATATGGATATTTTCATTAATATAAAATTTTTTTAAGGCTGTTTCAAATCTTTTTGGAATGATTAACACCATATTCTTATGTAAAACACTATGTTTACAACCTTTAGCTATGGAAATATCTTTATTTGTAACATCTCTCAACTTATTCTTTTCCAGTTTGATTATACCTTTAGCAATAGTAAGTGGATTAACGGTGCGCTGAGCAATATAAAACTTCCTACCAAAACCAAGCACAAGTTTCTCATTTGTCGTTACCTCATAAGATGATAAAATTTATGAACAAATTTGGATCACTTAGTTTAGTCCAGTAACTCTCATCAAACAAAGCATTTAATTTAACATTAAATCTCCTTTTTGGGACTTTTATCACTTTTGCTAAGTAATTGATTTACAAAATCACAAATACTGTAATATACAACCACACAGGACAAGGGAAACACTGGAGCACTGGTGAAGCTGTTGAGAGTAAACAAAATGGGCAATATAATAACAAAAGGAGTCGTGTATAGGGTCCCATATAATGACTGTAAACCAACATGTTATGGAGAAACTGGATGTGGACTGACTTAAAGGAATCACAGTGCATGAAGCTGATTAAGATGGCCAGTGTTCTCGTGGTGCCAAATTGTATTGATAACAAAATGAGGAAAGTGCTAGAGGCTGCACATATTAGTATGGGGGATTCCACCAGTAATAGAGTGGGTTTCATTAGTTTGCCAGAGATGGCGGCAAGGGTAGCCACAGGTGAGTGGTCAGAAGGAGTGGGATCAGTGAGCTGGGAGGTGGTGTGGCATCCTGATGGGTGATTGACACTTGTATATATAGTCCTGTAATTTATTGTTGGATTCTCCTTGAAGAAGATTCTTATGAAGTCAAATTTTCAGGAATAAACCTATGAAGTCAAATTTTCAGGAATAAACCTCAGCACAGACTGTTACTTTCATACCATCCTCCCTCTTGTGCTTATGTGTTGTTATTATTACTCCCCTTACTGATGAGCACCATAACTGTATGCTTTTTTACCTGTATTAGAGATACTGTGACATAACTGCAAAAAAAGTTTGTGAATTAGTGTACCTGATGCATACCCTGCTGGCTAGGAAGACAGGGAAGAAAACTTGGTGAATATCCAGCCAAATAATGTGGTGGTAAGTATAATATAGTATTGCTGGATGAGCACCCCTCACCCATAGACTACCATGCAAAGGGATAAATAAATCCTCCTGGTCTTATACTTTGTGCAGTCAATTTGTTTCTTCTTCTTATGATGAGTTTAACTTGTAACTCACCTCATCTACTATCATGCATTATATTAAAATACCTTTCAAACTGTTTATATTTTAGGTGGCCCAGATGCTATCAGAACACGAGTGGATAGTTGAAGATCGCAAATTCTTCGGACAGCCCAACACTGGTTATGATTTCACTGCTAATGATCCTGTGGAAGCTGGACGCAAGATCACCAAACTGGAAGAACTCAAGGCTAAATTGTCCAAGAATGTGAACATGAGAGCCATGAACATGTTGGGGAAAGCTGAAGAACAGGTAATGTGTTATGGAAGCTACACATCTACAACATTGCTAAGGCTGCCTCTCAAAAGCTGAGAATGCTGTAACAATGGCAACATTTACATAATTTTCTCCTCAGTATTGTGTGGGGTGGCAACACTGCCCTCAGACAATACCTGGCATGTTCTTCAGCTTGGTGTAGCAGAGTGAGTTGCTGTTGGGAGATGATGCCACAGTGCTTGAATTTTGTGCTTGATGATTTATCTGCTCTTGTGCCATACCTGAGTGACTTTATGTATAAGATCAATTATTATGCCAATTTTTTAATTAATTTTCAAATGTGACAAATTAGTTACATTTGTCTGTTGATAAAAAAGAAGAATCACTTCAACAGAGATGATAATTACCACTTTTATGAATTTTGGACAAGAGTGAGATGTGTAGTGTATCTTTCCAGACCATATTAATAGTGACTTGAGTTTCTTGAAAGGTGGTCATCATTTTAACTTTGTATGGGTACAATTTTACTTTCATTGCCAAGCTAAGATCTATTACAAAGTCAAAATTTAATGTCCTGTTAAAGAAAGAATTCTTTCCTTTTCTTTTTAAATCAGGATAAATGTTGAATCTGAAGAAAAAAAGTATAATATCACGAAAAAATATCGATTCCTTTTCTTGTATAAAATCAGAAAAAAATCTTTCATGTACTGTTGTGTCACGTCTTACGCGGTTGGTTACATTCTGAAGAGGGCGCATAAAGGCTTAACGCTTATTGTAAAAATTACCCTTGAAAATCCCTTAAATCACCCATAAAGTACATGGTTAATTGGTTATACAGGCAAACCCCGTTATTCATAGCCTCGGTATTCGTAACCCCATTTATCCGCAATCAATTTATTGTTAACCATTTCCACTATTTGCAATGGTTGCCCCGTTTACTTGCAAATTCTTATGAGCAAAAATTTTGAACCGCGCGCCTCAACCGTAGCGTAAGACAGCGTGTATACGTGTGTACGTATTCCTCTGCTATACGCTCCCACTCACTTCAGTCTCACACGTGCTGGCATGTGTTTTGTGTGATCTCGCAGTTGTGTTTTATGTGATCTCGCAGTTGTGTTTTATGTGATCTCGCAATGCTTAAGCGACCAGCTCCTGAAACTCCCAGCAATGCTGCTAAGAGATCACATGTGGCAATTACGTTGGACGTGAAATTGGATATCGTAAAAAGATATGAACACAGAGAAGGAACGTCAGTGATTGGGCACGTGCACGGCTTGGCTCCCTCTGCGGTGCATTCTATAGTTAAAAGTGCCGGCGAGATCAAGGAGATGGCCGGGTCTGCAACACCACTGACGGCTACGAAGGTGACGAGGTTCCGTGATGCTGAGATGAAAGTATGGAGCGGATGTTGAGCACGTGGATTGACGACCAGACCCAGCGCCTTAAAACACCTTTATCACAACGCATGATTCAACAGAAGGTAGTGGAGAACAACAGCTTTCAGTGCAAATTGACAACGATAATGACTGAGGTGGCTGACGACCCTGGCAGTGAGGAGAGTGAGGTGGCTGACGAACCCAGCCTCCTCTCACCCTCTCCCCTAATGCCAACTTCAGCAAGCAAGCAACACAGCACATCAGAGGTAAATTACACACACCTACGCACATAAACGTTCAGTCACTCACACACTCAAACATGTAAAGTACAGTATACTGTTTTTGTAAACATATACGCCTAATGAACTCAAAGTGTTTGTTATTGATGTTTATTTGATATTATGCCCTTGTTTCTTTATTTATTTTATGATATATATGTATTGAGTAAAACAAGTGTTAAAATCTGACGGCCGTGACCACCCGTATCCCCCCTATTTACATTATTTCTTATGGGAGAAATTGCTCCACTATTCGCAATTTCGATATTTGCAACGAGTTTCATGCTCGTAACATTTGCGAAAAGTGAGGCAGCCCTGTATATACTTGTCAATAGCATATCTGACGACTTGGCTGGTTAAATGTGCACCACACACAGTACAGTATGTGCCTAAAACATTATAAAATAATTATCATAAGGTCAAAAACATAAAGGGAATTAATCATTGTGTGTGTAGAAGCAAACACTGAGGGAGAGAGCTACAGCTGGTGTTTCCTCACTCACTGCTCCGCTCTCTCCGGAAACTAGTTTTTGGGCCTTCCTCAAGTAACTCAATCACACGCTGCTTATCCTGCATCGAGTACTTGGCAAACTTAACTCCCTTATGATAGTCTCGCTTCTCCTTTTCCTTATTTGGCCGCTTAGGCGGGTCTCTCCCACCCCCACCAGCACCAGTAGGACCCCCAGTACAGGTAGAGGCCATTATCTTGACTCAACAGGTGGTAACACCACCCATAAAAGCACACAATAGCAGCCCAGGCAGTCGCTAGGATGGCGTGGGCTACAGCGCAATAGTTGTGGTCTTGTGAACCTCTTTTACGTTCACCACCAGCAATTCGATCACCAAAATGCTTCTTGGAAACATTCTTCTTACCTTGTCTTTCCATATTCATCGCTAACACAACAAATTTAGAGAAAATCGGAAATCACAGAGTAATCGACAGAAATCACGCGATTCAACTGATCACGTGATGCAAGCAGAGAGCGCTGGTGTAAACCGTTATTAGTCCTCACTGCGAAACATTCTTTTTCTTATTCTTTTCATACAGTATTTATGGGCAACAGCTAAATTTGCAAAAAAAAGAACAAAATTTTCAGAGTACCTCCCAAAAAACACTTCACAAACAAAAGACACGAATCAATTGAACATGTGATGTCGAACATGAACTGTAAACATTGCTTAACCCTGCACAAGGTTTAAAATGTTGAGGATGGAATCGCGCTATAGTCAACATTCGTATGCAAAAGTTCGCGGTTTACAAACAGCATTCCCCTATTCATCAATCGCGTTACAACCAATTCATGTTGACAACACAAATTTCCTGAGTGAGTGGTGTCAGGCAGTCAGGTACCAGGGTTCTGTTTCCACATTCCAACACCTCACCTGCGGTGTTCCCCAGGGGACCAAGATGGGACCACTGTGCTTCCTCAACGACGCTCTATCGGACACTCCTCACAGGTGGAAGTACGTGGATGACTGCACTGTGGGGGTCACAGTGGGCAACACCTCACCGGACTACTCATCGCTACAAGGCACCCTGGACAGGCTACAGGCATGGACTACAGAGAACAAGGTCACCATCAACCACACCAAAACCGTAGTCATGCACATCAATACCGCCACCACTCCAGTGCAAGCTCCAGCAGTTACAGTGGGTGCCCATCCTCTCCAGTTAGTGCAGTCTACCAAACTCCTGGGTGTTACCATAGACCACAAACTGGACTGGAAGGCCCATGTAAACAACACAATCAAGGCAGCCTCGTACCGACTCTACATGTTACGACGACTCAGGTCACTTTGGGCACCCATGCCAGAGCTGAGGACCATCTACAGCGACTTTATTCTCCCCAAATTAACATATGCGTCACCAGCCTGGTCGTCTTCTCTCAACTCTACCCAACAACGTCAGCTAGAGAAGGTACAGAAAAGGGCCTGCAGAATCATGCTCGGCACAGACTACTCCGGTTACAACAACGCTCTCTCCACCCTGGAAATGCCATCCCTCATTGACCTCCACCACCAAGCACTAGCAAGATTTGGCAGTGGACTACTGCACCATCCTCGTCATCGCCACTTCCTGCCACCGGCAGCCCACTTCGCGCAGTCCGCCACTACAACAAAATTCAGCCCATAAGAGCCCACACTGATAGATATAAGAGTAGCACCATCCCATCTATTGTTAAAATAATAAACAACTGATTTATGTACTGTACAGCCCTGTAAATGTATTGAATGCATATCATTATGTCTAAATCACATGTAAGTTTGTATATTTTCAGCCACCAGCTGCAATTATTAATAAACCGTTTATTACTATTATTATTATTAAATGACTCTAACTGGTATGATGGCTGTGACGTCATTCAAGACAGTGGCCAACATTCAGCTTGCTGGATCTTGCGTTCAGCTGGTAGGATCTCGTGAAACTCACAATATTTTACGCCAAATATAAGTCTTGGTTATATAAGGTAGTGCTCGCGAAATTCAAAAATGCGAAATGAAGCCGCACGAAATATGAGATCTTACTGTAGTTCACTAAAATTTTCCAAGCTCCAACCTTCTTGTTGTAATTTCATAATGAGTTCCTCTTCATCTTCCTCAGCACTTTTTACCAATTCTTCCAAATCCTCTTCTGTCAGTTCCTCTCCATGCCCATCAATTAGCTCTTCCACGTCTTCAGCAGCCATGTCCACAAACCCCTCACCACCCAACTGACGTGCAACACTCACAATGTCATTCACATCCTTTACTATGGACGGAAATCCCTGGAAGTTATTCACACATTCAGGCCATAAGGTGTGCCAACAAGCAGTCACTTTCTCTGGTTTGAGTTCATTGAATAATTCACTGATGTTGGTAATGCAGTCCACAATGTTGTTCTCCTTCCAACACTTGCTAACATCAAGGTCAGGGTCTTCATCCATGGCACTACGGATACAACCAAAAGAGCGGCATGTATAATATGCCTTGAAGGTGCGTATTACACCCTGATCGAGTGGCTGTGTTAGGGGGTAGGAACACCATCTCTACACCTGGATGGCTAAACTGTAAACTTTCTGGGTGGCCTGGTTGATTGTTTATCAATAATAACTCCTTGAATTCCATCTTCTAGGAAGCAAGGTATTTTTCCACTTCCGGGACAAAGCATTTATGGAACCAGACCAGGAATGTTTGCCTCGTTACCCACGCCTTTTTGTTGGACTGCCAAAACACTGGCAAAAGGTTCATGTTTTTACCCTTTAAAGCCCTAGCTAGGGTTTGCTGAGTGGTAAAGCAAGCCAGGCTTGATCACGTGACCAACCACATTGCCACAGAAGATCAACTTCACTCTGTCCTTGGCTGCCTTGAACCCAGAGGCATGCCACTCCTGCTTGTTTATGTATGTTCTACCAGACTTTTTCTTCAAATATAAACCAGATTCATTGGCATTAAACACCTGCTCTGGTCTACAGCCTTTCTCTTCTGTTATTTTCCAAATGTCAATGTATTCAAGTGGAAGTAAAAAAGTATCTCTTTAAAGTACTCAAGTACTGAAAGTTAAAGGTAACAACAAAATTATTAAATATCTTAAATATTAAAATAAATCTACAGTAAATTATGAAAAAAATAGTTAACTAAAGATAAAAATAAGAGACACAAAGCATTACTTATGTTTATATACAAATCTTTCTATTAAGATTAATCAATAACTGGTTCTCAAAATTATGGCTGTCCAATCAGGATCTTTTAGACCTAAATATAAGCCCAGCATAACCTATCAAAGGAGAATATCTTCAGTCGCTCTTCTCCCTCCAATCCATCGTAGTGATAGTGAACGGGCTGAAAATATATCCATCCAACAATATGATCACTTTCTTATCCATACAAGTATCGTTGACGTGGGCTTATGGTCCGCAGACATAATGTTGTCTCTGCTGGGCATTAGGTTAGGATACAGACCTATATGGTATGTATCTTAAGGTGGGGGATGAGTGGATGATCCACACTTCTCTTCCTGTAAACACTGTAACTGTCCTAATCCTTCAGCACTATTGCCTTGACTGTCCTACTTTCAGAGACCGCCTACCACAGTCATTAACCACTATTTGTCACCACCTACTTATTCGTAATTGTTACGAGTTGGGGATTTAGAATATAGTTAAAAGTCTACCCAGATCCCAACAGGTAACAACTAAAAAAAAACAAAGACAATCGGACTATAAAAGGGTAGACAAAGGATGCGAGTTTTCGTTGTGTATAATAAAGTACCATGAATTCCTTAACAAAATAATCAGCTTCCTATAAATTACCCTTAACCATACTTAACCTAAACATTAACTGTATATACATATTAATACAACATAAAACAATTGTGAAGCAAGGTGGAGGTGGGAGAGGCAATACAAGATTACAAATACGTAAGTGAGGAGCTGAGATGGCTGACGAGTAAGGCTGAGTATTGTAGAAGACGGTAGGTAGTCACTGTGCCGTAGGTTTAGAGGATAGATGATCCTGTGGTCACTTCCCAGAGTGTAGTGCTCTCTCCTCGAATTGGAGCTCACAAAGAAGACTTGGAGGAAGTGACGCAACAACCAGGATATGGAGAAGGGAAACCCCGGAGTGGTAACTAAGACGAGTCATACTCGTGTCTCGTCCCTAGATGGCGTTGCTCGTGGTGCTGGGTAGGTAGATCAAGACAATAGATGGCGTGGTTCGTAGTGCTGGGTGGAGGGGTTCGTAACAGTAATGATTTGGATTTAATTCTTGTACACTACTCACACTTTGGTGAGTGCTAACTCCCATTGTCCCCAAGACACGAGTACCAATATATTAGTGTCTGACCGCATGGTCTTGTGGCTAGGCTTGTTGCCCCCTGGGGTGTAATAAATTAATTATATAATAAATAATAAGCCCAACTTGACTAAACAGATGCTCACAAGCAGCAGTTGCAGGTAGTGGGGTGTTAAACTTGAGAGATAAGTCACATAATGTTGGGAAAGACCTCAGTAGCTCCATTCCATCCCCTGGGCATTTCAAGTAGCTACGTATCAAGCTCCTTCAGTTGAGGAGTTTGTGGATGATTGTTGCCTCCATAGTGATGGAGTCTGCCTAAGACTCACCATGAATTGTCCCTCTGATTGGGGTGTGGCTATGGTGATGTCAGTCACTTTTCAATTCTAATTGATGAATGACTGAATTTTTCGCGCCACGCAACATCTGGTAGGTGCTGGCGGCGAACAGTGGTACTTAGTTATATAGGCAGAATTTTAAATACACTCTGTCTCACACATGTGTATAGATACAGGCTTTATATCGAAGATGGAATTATGTACAAAGTATTTTAGAATCAGTCTCTTTGAAATTCATTTTAGTTACAGTTACTGTATATGCAAAGAGCAGCTGACATCTAATGGAAAGGTGCGGGGATAAGAGGGTAGGCTAGGTGAGGTGGGTGGTCAAGGTGCTAATGGACGCAAGAAAATCAAAGGAAAAGTCTGGTGTTATGTGACCGCGTGGTGTCTCCACAGACCCACACCATACCCTCTACCCACAAAACTCTTTAGTATTGTTCATAATTAATTAAAAAATATATTAGTTTGCCACTGACATTAAAATTATGTTTGTTTGGGGCATGTTGTAACGAGTAATGATTTTCGTTTTTTCAATTGTATTGGAGTAAAAGTGTTAGAAAACCACACTAAATAAAAGTACTAAAATTTTTTTATCAATTTTTAAAAGGTAGATACATAAAAATGTTACTTGAGTACAGTACTCAAGTAAATTTATTTAGTTACTTGACAACTGTAAGTATAAGAG
>NW_024755046.1:75000-210000 GCF_018991925.1 Homarus americanus | reverse complement strand
AGATACTGATTTATTTGAATATAAACATGTTGTAATTCACATTAGACATAACAAATTTAGTACCGTAATCAAATTAGTACATGTGCACTCCAGCTTTGCACTAATTTATTTTACGTTTCTTTTAGTATGGTGTATGCATATAAATGGATGAAAATAAATGAAGAAATATATGTAAATCTACCCAAAAATACAGTTGAAAAACTTAAAAAATGTACTACAGTATTGTACACTAATGTACTACATTTTTTATATCTTCAGCAAAATATATGACGCTTACATAGTATTACCCCGCTTTACACGGTTTCACTTTCCGCGATTTCTCATTTACGCAGTACCTTGCCAGAACCGGACTTTCACTTTCCGCGGTGCATCTACTCATATATGCGCGGTGAAGTATATATTTTTTATTTTTTATTTAGCTCATAAAATTCATACAAATTACCCGGCCAGAATATAATTTACATTGCTGGAATTCTTACAATATGATGATCATTTTGAATATAAACATCATGGATTTTGCATTAGACATACAAATTTTAGATCCAATGTAATAATTTGGTTTACACAAAGCAAGTATTTTATCTTTAGTGCAAAATATATGACGTTTACATTCAAAATATTTCCTGACCTGCAAGGAATCCAGAAATGTCAATTATATTATCCTAAGTTTAGTCTGAGGTATTATTTATTACTAAAAGTTAAAATCTAGTTTTTTCACCCAACATTTCTCTGGTAGGGAGGGAAGGTGGGGGGTGGGGGGGAGGAATTGGGATCGACCGACCGACCATCTGGCGCGGTTGGAAGAGGGGGGGAGGCAAGTTGGGGTACTTTGATTGACAGATACCGTATATCTCAGCTTATAAGACGGAATTTGAACATAAAAAAATCTGCCCAAAGTTAAGGGGTCGTCTTAATCGCCAAATATAAAATTCTTACCTCTTAAATATTGTGGTTTAGTGTGTCAAGACTGGTGGTGGAAACATCGTAAGCCACTCACAAGGTCCTACCACTAATTATTTTATACTGAAACTTACGTTTGGCAAGCTGGATTCAAATTAAGATTACCGGTATATTAAAATAATAAAAATGTATTATAAACCTGTCTAACATACCGTAAAAGAAAAATATACCCCTGTAATAAACACAGCTATCATCACACACCCCTCCCCACGCCCCCCCCATTTGCCAGTGAGGAGACAAGAAAGGAAAAGTGACCGCGAGATTGGGCTATTTTTAGCCGTGGAGGTGGTCAGTAATGCATATCGGTATATTTACTGATAATAATACTTCTCCTATAAATAATTAATTTAAAATTTATTTTTTTACAAGGAATATTCAGTAAATGACTGCATTAATTCTTGAAACTACTGACAGTTAAATACAGACGCTTAAGTGACGTCACTAGTGTTTACACTACACCAGCTGGTAACATTTGATGCCATTACTTGAAGTGAATTGGCCTTATTTTAAGTAACTAACCATAAATAAATACAAAAAGTAAAAAAAAAGATCAAAAGTGAGAAATAATATACTGTATGTATGTTGTGTTGTCAAAGTTAGAGGAACAATTGAAACTGCAATTGTGTGTAAATGAGGCAGAAAGTCAGGTCAGCGCTGAACCTGGGACTTGATCACAATTTTCGTGATGCCATATGGCAGCAGGGTCTACCATTAGACAACACATTATGCTTCCAATATCTTCCCAGGTGGTAGTATCTACCTGTTTGGTAGCTGCCTACTACCTACACAATTTTTAGTAATATTACTTTGATACATGATAAATTAGACAAACAATGAAAATAAACATCAAATTTAATTACCAAGACGCTTCCCATTGGCAGCTGTAAGAGGGGGAGATGGGCTATTTTTATCCCGTCTTTGTGTCTGAAGTGGCCAGTAATACCATATATTTACTGATCATAATACTTATCTCCTATAAATAATTAATTTAAAATTTATTTTTTACATAGAATATTCAGTAAATGACTTTTAAATAAATAAACAAATAATTGATAAAATCTTTCATCATCAAAGAAGGCTATTTATAGCCCGTCTTTGTGTCTGAAGTGACCAGTACCCTAATGCACCATAAATAATTCATTTAACATTTATTTTTTTTACAGAATATTCAGTACATGACTGCAATTATAAAATAGTGTGAATGAGTATATTATATATGGGTTAGTTGTACCTCACTTAACGCGTCAATTGAACTCAGAGGTCCTGCTAAGTGAAATCCAAGCAAGTATGAACAACAGAACATAAGGGATTAATTCCACAGAAACCGCCCGACCCCAAACTCCACTTTTTGAAGGCACATACCTATGTTAGTAAAACAATATCTTAATTTTATGATGGTACATGCACACAATTACTTTAAGAGAAGAGAGAAATACAGTCGCCAAGCACGTCCATTCCCAAATAATGGACTCAACTCCTCCCTCTCACACTACACAGCCGGTTGGTCAGGATGGACGGTCGGTCCTCCCCCCCACCCCCACCAACCGGGCCCCAAGGAGATGTGTGGATAACCCTAAACTAAAGTTAGGATAATATAATTGACATTGCTGGATTCCTTGTAAGACCAGGAATATTTTGAATATAAATGTCATATATTTTTCACAAAAGATAACATATTTACTCAGAATAAACTTTACATCAAAAATTTGTATGTCTAATGCAAAATCTATGATGTTTATATTCAAAATGATCAGCAAATTGTAAGAATTCCAGCAATGTAAATTATATTCTGGCCGGATAATTTGTATGAATTTTATGAGCTAAAACAAATATCTTCAGTTAATAAATAAAAAAAATATTCTTCGACACTATCTGTCAATCAAAGTACCCCACCTTGCCTTCCCCCCCTCTTCCAACCGCGTGGTCAGTCCCAACCCTCCCCCCACCCCCCACCAATCCTCCCTTCCAGAGTTTATAACATTTAGTATTAAATAATACCTCAGATTAAAGTTAGGATAATATAATTGACATTGCTGGATTCCTTGTAAGACCAGGAATATTTTGAATATAAATGTCATATATTTTGGACAAAAGATAACATAGTTACCTAGAGAACAATTTTTATCTAAAAATTGTATGTTTAATGCAAAATATATGTTGTTTATATTCAAAATGATCACCAAATTATAAGAATTCCAGCAATGTAAATTATATTCTGACCAGGTAATTTGTATGAATTTTATGAGCTAAAACAAATATCTTCAGTTAATAAAAAAAAAAATAATTCTTCACGGGGTAACAGATGGTCGGTCGGTCGGTCCCTCCCTCCCCCCCACCCCCACCCCCCACCAACCGTCCCAAGGAGATGTGTGGGATAACCACTAAATTTTAATAAATAATACCTCAAACTAAAGTTAGGATAATATAATTGACATTGCTGGATTCCTTGTAAGACCAGGAATATTTTGAATATAAATGTCATATATTTTGGACAAAAGATAACATAATTACCTAGAGAACAATTTTTATCTAAAAATTGTATGTTTAATGCAAAATATATGTTGTTTATATTCAAAATGATCACCAAATTATAAGAATTCCAGCAATGTAAATTATATTCTGGCTGGGTAATTTGTATGAATTTTATGAGCTAAAACAGGCAGTCAGGCAGGGTGGCGGGTGGGGGGTGGTGCGAATCTAAAAATAGCTCTCGAGCCGGACACTCACCGCCAGATATGATGAAAAATGCCGCTAAGTGAAAGTTCAGCTTGGCAAGGCACCGCGTATATGCGAAAACGCTATGAAAGCGCAAGCTGGGTAAAATCAGATATATATATATATATATATATATATATATATATATATATATATATATATATATATATATATATATATATATATATATATATATATATATATATATATATATATATATATATATATATATATATATATATATATATATATATATATATATATATATATATATATATATATATATATATATATATATATACAAGGGGTATGCTATAACGAATCTAATTGGTTCTAGAACCTTGTTCGTTATAGCATTCGTTCGTTATAGGATTAATCCGTTCCAGGCCCCCCAAATACAACCACTTAACACTGAAAAATATAATATAAAATTGTAAAAATTGTAAAAAAGTGCATAAATATGCATCTAAACCCCTGAAATAAAGAATATCGTTAATACTTGTAGTACAGAAACAATAAATTAGTAAAAAAAAAAAAAATTTTTTTTTTAATAATGTTCGTTGTAGGAGTTTCGTTCGTTATAGCATTCTCAATTTTATAGGTAAAACCGTTCGTTATAGGAATATTCATAGTAGGATCCGTTCGTTATAGCATACCCCACTGTATATATATTGATTTAAGGGTGATTTAGGGGAATTTTAGGAGTGTTTCTGACTTTATGAGTTTTTGGCTTTACTTTGTATATACTTTTATGTGAGCTGGAACCAATTCCCCAATATCCCATTGAAACAATGGTTTTGGTTTACAAAATTTTCGGTTAACGAATGACCCCCTGGAACTGAGTTCGTTAACTGAGGGATCACTGTATTTATTTGTGGATTTTTTATTCCATTAATTATTTATATGCATTACAGTATAGTCTGCATTTACGCGGTCAATTGAACCAGTGGAGGTCCGCGTAAAACGAGAAACGCCCAAATGAAATAACAGAACATATGGGATTAATTGAAACAGAGACTGGGCCGACCCCCAAACTCCACGTTTTCCGACACAATACCTACGTTGTAGTAAAAATAACATCTTAATTTTATGATGGTATGCACACACAATTAATATTTAAGAGAAATACAGTTGCCCGGTTAATATCCATTCAAATAATGGACTCAACCCCCTCTTCCCACGCTCGCTGGCTCCTCCCTCTCTGAGAAATGTTTGGGTGAAAACAGTAGGCCTACATTTTTAGTGATAAATAATACCTCAGACTAAAGTTAGGATAATAAAATTGACATTGCTGAATTCCTTGCAAGACAAGGAATATTTTGAATATAAATGTCATATTTTGCACAAAAGATAAAACTTTTGCTCTTTGTAATAAAATTCTTAAATTAGATCTAAAATTTGTATGTCTAATGCAAATTTTATGATGTTTATATTTAAAATAATCACAATCTTATAAGAATTCCAGCAATGTAAATTATATTCTGGCCGGGCAATTTGTATGAATTTTATGAGCTAAAACAAATATCTTCAGTTAATAAAAAAAAAAAAATATTCTTCACAACACTATCTGTCAATCAAAGTACCCCACCTTGCCTCCCCCCCTCTTCCAACCGCACCAGATGGTCGGTCGGTCCCTCCCTCCCTCCCCCCACCAACCCTCCCTACCATATAAATGTTTGGGAGAAACCAGAATATTTACCTTTTTAGTAATAAATAATACCTCAGACTAAAGTTAGGATAATATAATTGACATTGCTGGATTCCTTGC
Organism: Homarus americanus; assembly: GCF_018991925.1. Lineage (NCBI taxonomy): Eukaryota > Metazoa > Arthropoda > Malacostraca > Decapoda > Nephropidae > Homarus > Homarus americanus. The sequence continues at coordinate 204,557 of NW_024755046.1, read as the reverse complement.
AAGACCAGGAATATTTTGAATATACACTTCATATATTTTGCACAAAAGATAACATATTTGCTCTGAGTAAACAAAATACTTGCATTATATCTAAAATTTGTATGTCTAATGCAAAATCTATGATGCTTATATTCAAAATGATCATCAAATTGTAAGAATTCCAGCAATGTAAATTATAGTCTGGCCGGATAATTTGAATGAATTTTATGAGCTAAATAAAAAAATTATACTTCACCCACGTAAAGGGGTACACGCACCGCGGAATGTGAGCATCCCGGGTTCCGGCAGGGTACCGCGTAAACGTGGAATGTGGGACCGCGTAAAGTGAGGGTTGACTGTAAACAAATTATACTTCACCTGCGTAAATGATGAAATTTACCGCATAATTAAAACATTTCATTCTGGCAAGGTGCCGCTTAAATGACCAAACGCGTAAACAAAAACCACGCAAATCCAGACTATACTGTACTTGCTCTACCAAACACAAAGACAGCCAGACAGCGTGGCGACAGACTGTGTGTGTGTTGCCGAGCACTTTTTATGAAAAATAATGCAAATAAAATATTCTAAATGAATTATTTATAGGAAATAAGTATTATGATCAGTAAATATATGCATTATTGGCCATCCCGGACACAAAGGCAAGCAGAAAATTGCCACTAAGTGCGTAGTGACCACAAGTGTCAGCCATCAAAACAACACTGTCCCCTGATGTCCCTCGCCACTGCTGCCCCAGGGAAGTTTCTAGATGGTCAAGATAAAGTTTTTATTACAGGTTGTACCTCTCTAGTCCGGCATTCTGTGGTCCGGAACAATTTTAGTTTGTCCAATAGGTAGATAGGCAGCTTATTTTTTTTTTTAACTTATCTGAATTATTATTATTATTACAGGAGTATTAAATTTTTGCCCCTCAGGCCCGAATGTGGGTCAGTGACCTATGCCCGGGTGGGCTAATCCCCATAAAAGAAAACAACAACAAAGCCGCAGGAAATTAAGATTTGTTTACATCTGGCAGTTCGGCTGCTCTCTCTCTCTCTCTCTCTCTGCTTGTCTATACAGAGTACAACATTTAACCCTTCAATATATATGAGCAGTAAATAAGTGTTGCTTTCATATTCTTATGTTGAGTAATGACAATATATTTTCACATGTGCGCACTTACATACGCGCAGTCTCACTTTTTTTTTTACCATTAATGGTTAGCTACTTATATTGTTCCATTTATTAACATTAAATAATGTTACAGGTACTTCAAACGACCATATTAATTTTTTTACATTAATTTTACTACAGCTACAATCAGGGTCTTATTTTCTTCAGTTTTATATGTAGAACCAATCAGTCACTGGTTTTGTAAGCTTTAACATAAACAATGCCGGCAGCCGTCGTCTCATCGTGTGTTTTCATATTCCACATATTATTAATAGATTGTATTGTTAATTTTGCACACACAAACAAAAATTCAATAAAAACAAATTCAGAAACATTAATTCAAATATATATGAACAGTAAATAAGTGTTTCTTTCATATTCTTATGTAAAGTAATGACGATATGTTTTCACGTGTGCGCACTTACGTACGCGATCTCTCTTTTTTCTTTACCATTATCGTTAGCTACTTTTATTGTTCCATTTATTAACATTAAATAACATTACTTAAAACCATATTAATTTTACTACAGTTACAACTAAGGTCTTATTTTCTTCAGTTTTATATGTAGAACCAGTCACTCACTGGTTTTGTAATCAACGAAAACAATGCTGTGTCATTTCCTCGTGTGTTTTAAAATTCTACGTATTATTAATGAATTGTATTGCTCATTTTGCACACATAAACATTAATTCAATAAAAAAGACATTCAGTAATAAACAATAATGAATCTTTTGTACATAAGATAAATGACGCTGTTTACATGATTATGCACGTCGTCTGCAAGTTGGCGGGCCGTTCAAACCCGTCGAAATTCAAGTTTCCGCTGTCAAAATTTTTATTTATTTTTTTTGTGTGTGTTCCAATAAAATACGTTGAATTAAAAACTCGCGAAATTTGAGAAGCTACTATACGACATTTAACTCTTCAATATGTCTTCAAAGAGACCATGATGCAGAGAAAGTGGTGCTAGTGCTTCCAAGCATAAGCACAAGTCACTACCTATCCAGGAAAAGGGTGAATTTCCATGGTCCGGCACCGGTCAGGTCCCGAGATTGCCGGACTAGAGGTACAACCTGTACAGTATTACCCCGCCTAACGCGGTTTCACTTAACGCGTTTTATCATATACGCGGTGCCTCGCCAGAGCTGAACTTTCACTTAACACGGATTTTTCCACATATACGCGGTGAGTGTCCGGCTCGAGACGCTATTTTTAGATTTGCCCCACCCGCCACCCTGCCTGACTGCCTGTTTTAGCTCATAAAATTCATACAAATTACCCGGCCAGAATATAATTTACATTGCTGGAATTCTTATAATTTGGTGATCATTTTGAATATAAACATCATATATTTTGCATTAAACATACAATTTTTAGATAAAATTTTTTCTCTAGGTAACTATGTTATCTTTTGTGCAAAATATATGACATTTATATTCAAAATATTCCTGGTCTTACAAGGAATCCAGCAATGTCAATTATATTATCCTAACTTTAGTTTGAGGTATTATTTATTAAAATTTAGTGGTTATCCCACACATCTCCTTGGGACGGTTGGTGGGGGGTGGGGGGTGGGGGGGAGGGAGGGACCGACCGACCGACCATCTGTTACCCTGTGAAGAATTATTTTTTTTTTTATTAACTGAAGATATTTGTTTTAGCTCATAAAATTCATACAAATTACCCGGTCAGAATATAATTTACATTGCTGGAATTCTTATAATTTGGTGATCATTTTGAATATAAACAACATATATTTTGCATTAAACATACAATTTTTAGATAAAAATTGTTCTCTAGGTAACTATGTTATCTTTTGTCCAAAATATATGACATTTATATTCAAAATATTCCTGGTCTTACAAGGAATCCAGCAATGTCAATTATATTATCCTAACTTTAATCTGAGGTATTATTTAATACTAAATGTTAAAAACTCTGGAAGGGAGGATTGGTGGGGGGTGGGGGGTTGGGACTGACCGCGCGGTTGGAAGAGGGGGGGAGGCAAGGTGGGGTACTTTGATTGACAGATAGTGTCGTGAAGATTATTTTTTTTTTTATTAACTGAAGATATTTGTTTTAGCTCATAAAATTCATACAAATTACCCGGTCAGAATATAATTTACATTGCTGGAATTCTTATAATTTGGTGATCATTTTGAATATAAACATCATATATTTTGCATTAAACATACAATTTTTAGATAAAAATTTTTCTCTAGGTAACTATGTTATCTTTTGTGCAAAATATATGACATTTATATTCAAAATATTCCTGGTCTTACAAGGAATCCAGCAATGTCAATTGTATTATCCTAACTTTAGTTTGAGGTATTATTTGTTAAAATTTAGTGGTTTTCCCCCAAAAATTTCTCTGAGAGGGAAGAGCTGGCAGTGTAGTGTGAGAGTGGGAGGGAGTTGAGTCCATTATTTGAATGGACATTAACTTGGCGACTGTATTTCTCTATTTCTCTTAAGTATTAATTGTGTGCATGTACCATCATAAAATTAAGATGTTATTTTTACTACAACATAGGTATGTGCCTTCAAAAAGTGGAGTTTGGGGGTCGGGCCGGTTTCTATTGGAATTAATCCCATATGTTCTGTTGTTCACTTAACGCGGATTTCACTTAACGCAGGACCCTCTGGGTTCAATTGACCGCGTTAAGTGGGGTACAACTGTACTTCTTTTTTATTGTTTTATAATTTAAAAATGTTAACAATTATTTTTGGAAAAGTTAACTTTTCTCAATTTACCCCTGCGTGGGGGATATGGCCAGCAGCACCCTAGCCCGGGGTATAGGGGTTAAATATTACCCGTTGAGGAGTGCTTGGCAACACTCATTTCCACTCCATCTCTCTAATCACCCACACCTTTCTGCTTTCTCACTCTATTTTTAAAAATGCTCTGCAACGTAAAGTTAAAGGGATACAACTTTGCTCATTTACTGTACTGTATACTCATCACAATCACATTAAAAATACTTTAGGTTTTGTGTTTATTCTAGACATCTTCAGGTCATGAGACCCATTAATCACCCACCCAAGAAAGGGTGACCTGACATTTCATCAGAAGGTCAGTAATCTGAGACCACTAATCCCCCACCCTACCTCCAGCTGACATTGAGTCAGGTCAGGTCAGTTACACACGACCAGGTAATCCCCCACAGCTCCATGGGAGTGGAAAATACCAGTCTTTGCTGTAACACAGTTTCATTCACTCCCATATCATATAGATTTTCAATTTCTAAATATATTTATTTCACCAAACTCTTAGATTAACTATTCTGGATTATTATAACAAAGAAATGGAGTTTCTAACTTAATTAAAGCTGCATTTACAGACTCTGGTAGTTTAGACTAAAAAAAAACATCCCCAGCACCCAGAAATGTTCTGGGAAAGTGGGCAGGATGTCTAGTTTAGACACTCAAAAACTTTTTGCCGTAACTGAAGGTTACTGGTGTGCCCTGAAGAATGCAGTGATGGCTAGGGAAACACTGAGTAACACTGAGTCCGTTTATTATGGATGAGAGAAATACAAGTGGTGACTCGCGTGTGCCATGCACGGCTCACACAGTCAGACTGAGGCGCCTTGCCATATGGCAGCCTCGGGGCAATGTTGCCACATAACACGTGCAGTGTTGCCACGTGATAATATATATAAATGCTACTCGGCACAGTAGCTTATGTACAGGGTTGCTACTTGGCACAGTAGCTTATGTACAGGGTTGCTACTCGGCACAGTAGCTTATATACATAACCTACAGTAACCGGAATAGATTCGGGGGATAAGGAATTTTTCCGGATTTGAGAAAGTTGTCTGGTTAGCCGGAAATCTCTCTTAACCGGAAGTGCTGTGCATCATTTGTTCCGGGGGGGAGGGGGGCTGAAGATAACACTGCTTATCGGAACTGTTTATAGAAAATCAGTTGTTGTTATGTTACTACTGCACTTCAAAACTAAAGTCTTTTAGTGTATAACAAGGTTATTAAAAGAACTTTACATGAAACAATAAAAAAATATGAAACAGAGCTCTCTTGGTTGAAAATCAGACTTCAAGTCTGGTTGTCAACAACTGTTTTCACCAATATGATTGTTTCAGTTGAACGTCGATTTAAAGCAATTCAATTTATGATTATTGATTTAAAGCGACATCTACAATTAAAGACTGTTTTAATTTAAAGCGAATTTTTCCTATTTTGCACGAGTCAATCTGGCAAGTCCTGTTTTACATTTTGTGCTAATGTTTCCCACCAAACGTGTCTCTGGGCACACTACATGACTGCCCCCCACACTCTTACACCCTCACGCATCCTCAGTTCTCACGCTGACACTCTAGTGAATGGACATACTGTGTGACACTAACTCCTTCTACCATGTGCATCAACCATCGCCACTACAGTATGTCCAAGAGGCCAGCCACTACATCATTAACTACCCCAAAGGCCAAGAAATCAAGGCAAGCAATTACACTGGAGCAGAAAATCAAGGTGTTGGAAGCACTGCAGTGTGGAAATAATGCTTCAAGTATGGGGAGCCAATTTGGAGTGTCGGAGAGCTCTGTCCGCACTATAAAGCTCAGCGAGAAGGAAATCAGAGCAACCTATGCTTCATCAGATGTTGCCAAGGGTAAATTCCACCTGAAGTCTGCTATGTATGGTGAGATGGAAGAAGCACTGAAGTTATGGGTAGAAGACATGCGGCGCCAAAAACTTCCTCTCACTGGCCCCATGCTGCAAAACCAAGCCTATGAAATACAGTCTCGGATACTTGAAAAGGAAGGGAAGTCCATCAAAGACAGTAAGTTCACAGCAATTACAGGCTGGCTGAACAAATTTATCAAAAGAACGGGGCTACAAAATGTGACGCTTTCAGGTGAAGCAGCATCTGCCGACGCGGAGGCAGCCGAGGATATGAAGAAAGATATGAAGGATATAGTGATAGAAAATGGTTATTCTCCTTGCCAAGTGTGGAATTGTGATGAAACTGGGCTGTATTGGAAAAGAATGCCCAAGACAACCTATCTAATGAAGAGGGAAGAAAAGGCACCAGGGTTCAAGGTCAGTAAGGACAGACTGACGATTCTCCTCATGGCAAACGCATCAGGCACCGCATGAATGAAGCCACTCGTCATCCACCACTCAGCTAGACCTTTTGCCTTGAAAAATGTACTCATCCCGAAACTTCCTGTAATTTGGCGATCAAACAAGAAGGCGTGGATGACTTCTGATATTTTCGATGAGTGGTACATCAGCCATGCCACCCCACTTAAAAAAAAAAAAAAAAAAAAACCTTAGCAACAGGCCTTGGTTCTCAGACAACGCATATTGCCACCCCAAACACCTGTGTAGTGTGAATAAGGACGTAAACTTGACCTTCTTCCCTCCAAACGTGACTTCACTTATTCAGCCACTAGATCAAGGTGTTATTGCCTTGTTCAAGAGATATTATCTCAAGGATACCACAAAGCAAATGGCTGAAGCTATGATCAAGGACAGCAATATGACTGCAGCAACGTTTTGGACGAGCTACACCATCAAAGATTCCATAGCTAACATCACATTTGCGTGGAAGTGTGCCAGAAACTGCACTAAATGGAGTGTGGCGTAATTTGTGGCCTGAGGTAGTCCACGATTTCAAGGGCTTTGATGAAGGCAAGGGTGTGAAAGTCATTCTGAAGATTTATTTTAATGGTAATTAATGGTTCGCGATACGCTGATTCACCTTACACTGCAATATTGGAGGACACATTACCGTCGTTATTCGAGGCTTTACTGTACCATTCACTGCTCAACCGAAACACCATGTGGATGTCCTGATTACCCAGCAGGTCCCTCAGTATCCAGAGCTGACCCACCTCAGCTTTTCTCCATCCCTGGATGAGGTAGCTACTGCCAACAAACAAATGAAAAATAACAAAGCCTTAGGCCCTGATGGAATCCCAGCTGAGGTGTATAAAGCAGGAGGACCTCTGCTTACCAGCCATCTCCACTCTCTCCTGGAAAATATACGGGAAAAGGAGGAAATCCCTCAAGCTCTTAACCCTTAGGCCCCGGGTGACGTTCCAGAACGTCCGCCTATTTTCCCACCATATTTTTTACCTTTTTTGGGGGGGAGAGGGGGGAGGAAGAGCGAATTATTTTTCACGATTTAGCCCCACAGTGAGGGGGGGGGTTACTGCCAGCAGCACCCTAAGCCAGGGCTTAGGGGTTGAAGACGCCTCCATTGTCAATATTTATAAGAACAAGGGAGACTGGTCAGACTGTGGCAACTACCCCGGGATCTTGCTGCTGTCAGTAACTGGCACGTTTATCGCCCATGTCCTCCTAAACAGACTTTTTCCTAAGGCGGAAAACTTCCTCCCAGAATCTCAATGTGACTTTAGTCGACCTAACCAAGGCCTTCGACTCGGTCAACAAGGAAGCCCTCTGGTGGACCCTCAGCCGTTTTGGCTGCCCACCAAAATTCATCGCCATTGTGAGGCAACTCCACAATGGCATGAACAGCAGTGTCCTGCACAACGTCACCCGGTCTGAGTTCTTCCCCATCCAAACAGGGGTTAAACAAGGATGTGTACTGACACCAACCATCTTTTCCATTTTCTTGGCTGCCTTCCTTACTTGTGCCAGTGCCAGTGCCAGTTTAGGCAGCGGGGTGGACATCGAGTACAGGGGTGAAGGGGGGGTCTTTTCAACATAAACGACTCCAGGCAAGAACATAGGTGTCGGCAGCTTCCATTACTGAGCTTCAGTATGCAGATGACCTCACCCTTGTTGCTCACACTAAACACGACCTACAGGAGATCCTGAACACCTACGCGGATGCGTAAGCACACTTCAGCCTTGAGGTGAATGACCATAAAACTCAGATTCTCTTTCAACATGCCCCTGGTTCAGACACACCTCCACCATCCATCCAGCTTAACAGTTCTCCACCTCTCTACTGTTACCCACTTTCGGTATCTCGGCTCCCACCTGTCCACCACCGCGGACATCGATGAAGTGATTCAGCATCAGATCAGATGTGCATCTCAAGCCCTTGGCAGACTCCAAAACCGTGTCTTCAACTGTAGGGAGCTGAAATTATCTACAAAGCTGACGTATATCAAGCCGTGGTCCTCCCCACCCTGCTATGTGGTAGTGAAACATGGGTCACATACAGGAGGCACCTCAAGGTACTTGAAAACTTTCACCAACGTAGTCTACATTCCATCCTCTGAGTTCGATGGGAAGACAAGAGAACAAATGCCAGTATTCTTGTTGACACCAACTGTAGGAGCATCAAAGCTACCATTATCCATGAACATCTACACTGAACTGGCCATGTTACCCAAAAGGACGACAGTAGACTGCCAAAGCAGCTTCTTTACAATCATCTAACGAATAGTAAACGTAAAGCCAGTGGGCAATTGAAGAGGTATAAGGATAGTCTTAAGACAAACCTGAAAAAGTGCCAAATCGACCCCATCACCAGGGAGTCGATTACTCCACATCGTAATGCTTGGAGGAGCATCACACTAAAATGTGCCAATACTTTCGAATTAGCCTGACTGCAAATCGAGACAGACAAGCGCCAACGCTGTTAAGATGCTGCCACTGCCCCTCCCGCACTAGATGCAGCCTTCCACATGTGCAACGAATGTGAACGATTCTGCTGGTCCCGTATCGGCCTCTTTAGTCACTTCAAAACTCACCAACCTACAGTAGGTGACATACCTAATAACCCATCTCATTATATCATAGCTGGATGATCGTCATACTCAATTCTGAGTGACAGCAAAGTAGAAGTAAAAGTAAGTGAGTGAGTGAGTGAGTGAGTGAGTGAGAGTGTGTGTGTGTGTGTGATAATAATAATAAACGGTTTATTAATAGAGTTGCAGCCGGTGGCTGAAAATATACAGACTTACATTTGATTTAGACATAATGATATAATATGCATTGAATACATTTACAGTACATAAATAAGGAGTTGTTTATTATTTTAACAATAGATGGGATGGTGCTGTTCTTATATCTATCGGTGTGGGCTCTTATGGGCTGAATTTTGGTGTGTGTGTGTGTGTGTGTGTGTGTGTGTGTGTGTGTGTGTGTGTGTGTGTGTGTGTGTGTGTGTGTGTGTGTGTGTGTGTGTGTGTGTGTGTGTGTGTGTGTGTGTGTGTGTGTGTGTGTGTGTGTGTGTGTGTGTGTGTGTGTGTGTGTGTGTGTGTGTGTGTGTGTGTGTGTGTGTGTGTGTGTGTGTGTGTGTGTGTGTGTGTGTGTGTGTGTGTGTGTGTGTGTGTGTGTGTGTGTGTGTGTGTGTGTGTGTGTGTGTGTGTGTGTGTGTGTGTGTGTGTGTGTGTGTGTGTGTGTGTGTGTGTGTGTGTGTGTGTGTGTGTGTGTGTGTGTGTGTGTGTGTGTGTGTGTGTGTGTGTGTGTGTGTGTGTGTGTGTGTGTGTGTGTGTGTGTGTGTGTGTGTGTGTGTGTGTGTGTGTGTGTGTGTGTGTGTGTGTGTGTGTGTGTGTGTGTGTGTGTGTGTGTGTGTGTGTGTGTGTGTGTGTGTGTGTGTGTGTGTGTGTGTGTGTGTGTGTGTGTGTGTGTGTGTGTGTGTGTGTGTGTGTGTGTGTGTGTGTGTGTGTGTGTGTGTGTGTGTGTGTGTGTGTGTGTGTGTGTGTGTGTGTGTGTGTGTGTGTGTGTGTGTGTGTGTGTGTGTGTGTGTGTGTGTGTGTGTGTGTGTGTGTGTGTGTGTGTGTGTGTGTGTGTGTGTGTGTGTGTGTGTGTGTGTGTGTGTGTGTGTGTGTGTGTGTGTGTGTGTGTGTGTGTGTGTGTGTGTGTGTGTGTGTGTGTGTGTGTGTGTGTGTGTGTGTGTGTGTGTGTGTGTGTGTGTGTGTGTGTGTGTGTGTGTGTGTGTGTGTGTGTGTGTGTGTGTGTGTGTGTGTGTGTGTGTGTGTGTGTGTGTGTGTGTGTGTGTGTGTGTGTGTGTGTGTGTGTGTGTGTGTGTGTGTGTGTGTGTGTGTGTGTGTGTGTGTGTGTGTGTGTGTGTGTGTGTGTGTGTGTGTGTGTGTGTGTGTGTGTGTGTGTGTGTGTGTGTGTGTGTGTGTGTGTGTGTGTGTGTGTGTGTGTGTGTGTGTGTGTGTGTGTGTGTGTGTGTGTGGGTGTGTTGTGTGTGTAGCACAGTGTGGGTAGTGTTGTCATGTGTGTGTAGCACAGTGTGAGTAGAGTTGGTGTGTGTGTAGCACAGTGTGGTTAGTGTTGGCGTGTGTGTGTAGCACAGTGTGGGTAGTGTTGGCGTGTGTGTGTAGCACAGTGTGGGTAGTGTTGTCATGTGTGTGTAGCACAGTGTGAGTAGAGTTGGTGTGTGTAGCACAGTGTGGGTAATGTGGGCTGAGAGTGGGGGGAGTTGAACCTTTTTGAGGGGTGAGAAGTTCCGGCGCAACAGAGAGGCACCAGGAAACTCCACCTACCATCTCAAAATTTTTCCAGGACACCAGATGATGTCATCAAAGCAACCAATAACATTTTTAGAATATAAATGTTAAGAGTCATGCTCCACTAATTTCATCATTTGACCTCTTCACCCTCCTTCATGGCTATGTTTTCTATCACTTAGCAATGTAGACTAACAGTGTAAAAAGAATTGTTCTCCATTTTCATGATATAATCAAACTAAAACACAGGTATTATAAAAGAAAACATAAAAATTAACAATAATGCTGTATAACAAATTGTAAAGAAAATTTGTCAGTCATGTTAGTGTTCTCAAGCCTTCTACCTCTTAACCCCTTAATTCCCATTGACTCAATGGTTATTATAATGTGATATTCTTAAAAACAACTACTGTACTGTGTTATAGGAGAACTGACTATACTACAAACTCAATTTCATCACATTTCCTCACCATTTTTCTCCGCCGCTCCATAAATCTATGCTCTGCTTGAGTCATTGTACGTGTTGAAGATGTAGGCTCATCTGGATAATCTGTTGTTGCTTCTCTTCGAATGCTGGCTTCCATCTGCTTTTCTATGTCCTTTTTCTTCTTTTTCTTTTTTCTAAAATAAATCATAATCCCAGTGATTAAAAGAGTACCGTCTCGTTTGTTCATGCATTAACAGTTACCTATTAGATGGGTCATTCTTTGAATAAAAGGACCCAAACCCCCAAAAATTTCAACAAAAGAATTTCTGATGGTTTATAATCCTACATGTCCTGGAGAATGATATACTAAAAGTCCATATATATCTGATGATGAGAAATTAAAAAAATCTGGGTCATTTTCAAGACAGGTGCCAGTCAGGAAAAAACAACAATAAAATTTGCTTGTTTTCCATGTACTGTACAGTATAGTCTCGGTTTACGCGGATTTTTTATACAAGGTTGGTCATTTACGCGGCACCTGTCCAGACGCGCCAATTATTAGTTACGGGGTACACTCCTGAATTTATGCGGGAAGCAGCGCGGACAAGCTGTGCGCTAGGTCGCTCTTACGTCACCGCTGACCTCAGATGACGTTTCGGACTGTGATTGGGCCACGCATCCCCTCCGCTGCGAGCTGTGATTGGTCTATTTAACTTTGCTTGTCCAGTCAACAAAACATTACCGAGTTCTTCACCTGCCACCCACCACAGCCAGCTCAAGTCAGTAATAGTGAGGATATGGACTTTGAGGGGTTTGACAAGGAGGCCCTGCTAGCCTCTGTGGTGGATAGTAATACAGGTGAGGGCCAATAATCTGCCCTCTGCCTCGGAACCAATCCCCCATCCCCGTGTGCCCAGCCATCTCTTCTACGAACGTACTGTAAGTGTTAAAAAACTTAATATTATTGATATTTCTCTTAACTATTAATTGTGTGTGCATACCATCATAAAATTAAGATGTTATTTTTACTACAACGTACGTATTGTGTCGGAAAAAGGGTAGTCTGGCGGTCGGCCCAGTCTCTATTTCAATTAATCCCATATGTTCTGTTATTTCGTTTACGCGTTTCGCGTTATATGCGGACCTCCATGGGTTTAATTGACCGCGTAAAACGAGACTATACTGTATTGTTCATTTCAAGGTAATTCAGAGTATTAAATAAGTATAGAATTGTTAGAAATATTGACACTTGCACACATTATGACATTATGCTTAGGGACTTGATAATGGCTGACTGAACTGGGTCTTCAATGTTGCATCTCCAGGCAATATCTGAGTGCTTACTTATTTTTGCAGCAGCAGGGCATTTCAATTATTTGAAATCTGTTCACCTCTACCTACAAACAATGCTCGAGCTTGAGACACGACAGCCTTTGATGCATGAGAGTTTCAGAAAAGGATGCATGTTATACGGAGGAGTGATCAAGAGTGTGCAGTATTTGGGCAGATCTTGTAATTGAACAAACCCTCGCGAGATCATTGAAAAGTACAGGTGGTTTGACCCACAGTAGTGGGATGACATAGGAACAATGGACTCTGTGGACAATGTCGCAACCAATCACATCACAATACAGCAGTGCAATGCAAGAAATCATCGATAAAACCTATACCACAAACAAACAACACAAGGAATCAAGAGGGATATCACAGATTGCCATGATTCATGCGGGGAGGGTACAAGTGTTTCTTATATTCTTACCATTGAGTTCAGATACCTTCACATTGGCTACTCACCCAGGGGAATATGGTGTATTACTAAATAGAAATTCACTTCACCACCCGACATTCCTTGTGATTTATACATGCTAAATGATGATTTAATGAATTCCATTAATTTCCAACATCCATCTAAGTTATTGGTTATACTTTGTCATAACAAATCAGTCATTACGTTTTGTAATAATAAGATAGGATCACAGATACGAGCAGATAATTGCACTTACATTTATTTGGTAAGGTTCCATACACTGATTTACAATTTGCATGGATATATGTCAAAAGGGAGTTTTGAACCTGGGCACCACACATTTGATTACAGTACAGTGGTCCCTCGGTTAACGAGCACAATCCGTTCTAGAAGGTTGCTCGTTAACCGAAACCATTGTTTCAATGGGTTTTTGGGTAATTGGTTCCAGCTCACCGAAAATTGCCTAAATTCAACAAAAAAGGTAGAAAAGTACACTTACTTTGAGGTGTGTATGTAGAAGGCTCCTGGATGATGATGATGATGGGAATTAGAATGGGGGTGGAGAAGAGAAGGCATTGGGGTGGAAGAGAAGTCACCCCATGGTGCCATTTCACCCATAAAATTTTAGTTCTCTTGGTGTAATTCAAGATTAATTTCTTTAAATAAACACTGCACTGCATTATATATTGTCAATATGTAAAATAAATTTCAAAATGACCAATAATTTGCTTGCAAACACAGAAAAAAGCGTTTAGTTGAAGTGAGTCTCAAGCAAGATGTTACCTCCACTGAAAAGACACGAAGACTGACGCCTGTATGGTGTGCTGAGAGGCTGGATGGCGCGCATAAAACTAGCTTCATTACCTTCAATTATGCTCAATAATTGTTAAAATGACTAAAAAATTTAATATTAAACATTTAAAATTATGGAATAGTATAAACTCCTTGATATGTGCTAAAATGGTAAGGAATTTAAGCCCTAGAACCGATTACTGTATTGGTGGACTAATACTACAGCTGGTGGACCGCCAAATGCAAGCGAAAACATGTTCAGGTCGGCTCGTAAGAAACTCGTTAATCGAGGGATTGCTCGTTAACCGAAGTTAAGAATCTTATGGAAGGTAACTCGTTAACCGAGTCGCTCGTTAACTGAGGGACCACTGTAACCGTTTTTGATCAGGGATGACTTGCACCTTGACGCATTTCCCATGAAAACGAAGGTTAGATCTGAAAAAAAAATACCTGTACATCCAAATGTATCAGAAGCCAAACATCTCGTGAAAAAATTCGAGCGTGTGCTAAAACGAAAAATTACCATCGTCAAAAATTACCGCCACCTCAGTTAGCTTATATACAGTAGTGCTCCTGGGTAAATTTTTACAAGAGGACAACCATGGATTTTTTGTTGAGCAATGTGTTTTTCCTTTGGTTTAAACAGAGTTAAGGTTAATTTATAGTAGTGCACCATTGGGTATTAGAAGTATGCGTTCCCTCTGGTTTTTGATGATTTTTGAACGAATTTGACATTCATTTCCATCGGAGATAAACCCCCCTCCCTCCCCACCCACACTCTTAAGGGAAGATGTTAGGAAGTGGGAGTTTTGGGATGGAGGAAATCTCAGAAACAGGTGATTTAAAATGGAGAACATGCCCAAAATCCTTCAAAAGTCATAAAAAAAACCATAGGAAAAAACATATTTCTAAAACCAAAAGAAATATAACCTAACTTAACCTACCCCTTTTTCTGAGTAAAATAACATAGAAAATCACCAAAAACAAACCAAACCTCACCTAACCAAGGGGGCTCTGCCCCAGCATCTTACCTTAATCTGAAGAAGAATCAGGTTCATTTGGGTCGTCAATGCTTAAATCGATGATTTGAAATGGTGGTCGTGGGAGTCGGCCACTTTGAGGAGGTACAGGCAGGCTGCTTGAATGACAATGCCAAATGTGATCTTCACGATACGTACACTGATTTTTACAGTTTGGACAACTCATGTTGTTCGGTAATACTGTACAGTTAACCCTCACTTTACGCGGTTAATGTAACCCGGAGGGTACCGCGGAAAGTGAGGAACGCGTAAAGTGAATAACATAACATATGGGATTAATTGAAATAGAGTCCAGGCCGACCCCCAAACTCCACTTTTTGACGACACACAACTATGTTGTAGTAAAAATATTATCTTAACTTTATGATGGCATGCACACACAATTAATAATTAAGAGAAATATCAATAATATTAGGTTTTTTAACACTTACATTAGTAGAAAAGATGGCTGGGCACACGGGGATGGGCGGTTGGTTCCGAGGCAGAGGGCAGATTATTGGCCCTCACCTGTATCACTTGTATCAATTGTATCACTATCCACCACAGAGGCTTGCAGGGCCTCTTTGTCAAACCCCCCAAAGTTCATATAAGTCCATATCCTCACTATAATTATCACTATCACTGACTTGGGCCGGCTGTAGTGGGTGGCGGGTGAAGAACTGGTAATGTTTTGATGACTGGGCGACCTTGTGCGCACCATTTTCGCGCAGCTTACACAACATGGCGGATGGCGGGAGGTTTGGATCCAAAAATGGCGCGGCTTGCCAGCCGCTCTCCGCGTAATGGGGTAAACGCACCACGGAATGTGAGCATGTTAGGTTCCGACAGGGCACCGCGTTAACGGTGAAACGCGGAATGCGGGACCGCGTAATGTGAGGGTTGACTGTACACCGTGTGTTTTTTAAAATGCAAAGGCCTCAGTATTTCTCTGATGGAACTCGGCAAGAGACTAAAATAATTGCGTTGACAATGTCTGCACAGATTTTCCACCTGTTCAGCCAAATCTGGTACTGAAATTAATAATTTCCCTCCCAACGCACCCACACATTGCTCATTGGCGAAGACAAAGAGCTCTTCCCCAATAATAAGTCTCCCCTCGCCCTGCACTCCCCAAAAATAACGTTACCCTCACCCTCTACTTCCACTAGCCAATAAGAACTTCCACACCACCCACACACATGCGCTGTAGAAGAAGAAGCGAACAAAAGAGCACATGGGAGCAGGAACTGAGGGAGGAAAGAGCTTCTCCGCCTGACATAAACAAGGAATAGGGGCGACTTGTGACATACAAAGGATAATAAAATTGGAAAAATAACATCTTGGTTATCCTTAATTTCCAATGAAAATGTCATAGACGAAAAATGTCTTAGAATTGTCTAAACATTCAGAAAAAAACATATTTCTAGCACCGAGAGTTAGAACGGTGCACTACAATACAAAGATGGTACAGGTGTTATTTTACTTTAGGACACAGCGTGCCCAAAAGTTATAAACTACTGAAACATTTAGATCTCCCTATTCTGAGCATTTTGAACCCCATATATACCAGGCGGAAATAAATAAAAGTGGCACGTAGTTTTCAGTCTTCGCCTCAGCAAGGAAATATTGACTGATGTCATCCAGTCGTGACCAATAATGTATCGATATCATCACGGGAATTTTTTTTGAGCAATCACATTTGATTTTTTCAAAGGACGCATCCTGGGTACAATTTTAATTTCATTGACCAGTCTCACAATGGCCGTGGTGGAGGTTAGTTGTCATTTGTGCTCCTACAATTATTTTAAGTTTATTGCTGAGTTTTACGAGAAAGACGATCATTCTATCCAATTCTTATGTATCCCTGGTCCTTCCACTTCTAACTAAGGTATTGTACTTTCGGACATGGCGCACCCCAAAGTTTTAAACTACTGAAACATTTAGGTTAGCTTAAGCTAGGCCTACCGGGGGTTAGGTTAGGTTTTGTTACGTTAGATGACTCGTCTTCGTTTTTTCCCCCACCCAAAAAACTCCGATTTCTCAGGCTCTCCCCATAATTGTGGGGGGCAAAAACGAGAAATTTCCGCCAAAAATGAAGGTCAGATTCATTTAAAACACATCAAAATACACTGGAAAAACATATTGGTCAACCCCTAGGGACTCATGTCTTAAAAGTAAAAATTTACCAAAAGACGAATGTTAAGACACTTTTCTTCTATGATGCTTCCTTCGCAAATGACTTAAAATTATCTAACCTAACCTCCTAACCGGGGGGGTCCGCACATCCTGGATCCCCTGGTATATTTAACCCTTAGGCCCCGGGTGGCGTTCCATTATTTTTGGAAGTTGTTTTTTACTTGATTTATCCCCGTGCGCGGGGTTACTGCCAGCAGCACCCTAACCCAGTCATTTGCGAGAGAAACATCATTAAAGAAAAGTGTCATAACATTGTCTAAACCATCAGTAAAACACATTCCTCAACAAAAAACCCAATCCGGTTAATATAAAGGACTAACCCATGAGCGTGTTATTTTTATTAGTTTATTTTATTACAATATTTTCATCAGTGAGTTCTGATATGATGATCATTTATTGTGGAAATTGTTCGTTTCATAGATAATTAGGCACCTAGGCGCTAACTAGTTTATCTTGCAGGCAGTAATGAGGCCACGATCTGCTGAGGGGCTTTTCCTCGCCTGGGGCAGCTTGTTTTTCAGCATGTCGTGTGAAGGTTGTTGCCGATCTTACATGGACATAATTTGTGAATTTAGGGGTAAAGACAACGAGACCCTTCAATTGTTCCTTTACATGGAGACTGAGTTCTGATATGATAACCATTTATTGTGGAACCTGCCAACACAGCAAATCAATCTGCCGCCCAGGGTGCATAGCGTCTATGCAGCCATATCATCTCAAGTCCAGAAAATGCCTCAAATATCACCATATCACAGTAAGTTCTTTCTATTTAATATACCGGGGGTCCGGGGGGGCGGAGCCCCCAGGTAAGGAAGTTAGGTAATGTTAGGTAGGTTTGTTTGGTGAGGTCTGTTTTTCATACCCATAAATGTTAACTTACGTTTATGTTTAAAACATCCAATTTTGGTATTTTTGTATTAGTGCACACAACTTTCCAAACCCAAATCTTTTATCATATTCGAATAAGGCGTCTAATTTTAAGATAATTTTCTTCCAGTACATTACCGTCACAAATGTATAATAACGGAGACAGCGCATGTCAGATATTTCTCTATTTTCTTCCATTAATCTTCTGCCATTATCGCCTACCGGACCTCCCACACTGTGTTTCCTTCATAAATCATCATGCGCATGCGTTCCTGTACACGTCACGCGGCCAATGAAAAGTGTATTTTTTTGCCACCAATTTATATGAATTGTGGTTTAATTTGCGGTATTTTTTGCCCAATCAGATTCGATTGCGATTTTGGGTCTCATATTTCTTAATTCAAATTCGTTTCTGACCATGGAAGTCTGTGATGGGTGTCACTTCAATTATATGGAGCTGATTGAGCACTTTGGGGAAAAAACGAAGAAACTATAGCATTTATAGATCTCATGGTGTTCTCCCAACATCAGTAAAGTGTCCTAAGTGTAAGAACGAGTGTATATATCATCAAGACCAACATAGTTGGCATTGTAGTAACTCATTCCTTATTCCTAAAAGAAAGAAGAGACATTGGTGTTCGTACACCGTCAGAGATTACAAAGGAACCAGAACCAGGCCAATAAGGTAAGAAATAAGTGATTCCATCATATGGTGAGAGTTCGGTTAGGTTAGGTCAGGTTAGGTCAGGTTAGGTCAGGTCAGATTAGGTTAGGTCATCCAAAAAAGGTCCGGTGTATATGTTTTTCCCATGTTTTTTTTTGGTCTATTTTGTATTTGCTTGGCCATGATTTTTGTCGGAAAACACCCCACCCAAAACACCCGATAACTAAAAAACAGGCAATTTCTGACAGACATCAAGGTAGGAACCCATCAAAACACACAAAAATACAATAGAAAAACATAGTTTTTACTTTCTAACAGAGTTGTGTGCACTAATACAAATGAACCTGATATAACCTGACCTAACACACCCATAGGTTGGGTATGTTAGGTTAGGTTCTATTAGGTTCTATGCATTATCGTGTTAATTTATCTGTTAAACAATTTACCTTAATATTGAGGTTAATATAAATCAGCAATGGCGAGGAGGAATTCATGGAAGCGTTCACCATCATTTATAGGAAACGTGACTGACACACTGGTTTACATTGTGGACACTTTACTGACGATGCAAGAACACCGTGAGCTCTAAAAATATCTATGGCTGCTGCCTCAGTCTCAAAAACAACGGTGAATAACCCGCTAGTCAGCCAAGGTACACCCTCCACACCCTGAGCGGGAATCGAAAGGTACTCTCATTGGCGCTCGGGTGTTACGTCACATAAATACTAACGCTGATTCGCACACAAGACGTAAAAATAAAATTACCACTAAATGGCTAAATAAAAATTTTCAATTATCTCGAAAACTATAAACTTCCGACGGAAACGTTATAGAGGATTTTTTTTCTGTATCTAACCATGTATGACTGAATATTCGAATCCCTGGTGACATTTATCCCACATGGAGGGTTCGACTAATTACCCAAATGTAATAATAATAATAATAATAATAATAATAATTAACGGTTTATTGAAAGAGCTTGGCAGCCAGAAGGCTGGAAATATACAGTTACATATTTGGGGAATGGGTTTCGAATTACAAATACTATACAAGTAACATAAGTGACACAAATAAGACATATAATAACTAGATGGGGAAAAGCTCAAACTACAGTTCATTTCAACATAGTGACAGTGCAAGGAGTAGTGTTTACTGGGAGTGAATACACTGGTTTATTACAAGTTATTGATAATTTTTACAATGGTTGGGACTGGGCTGTTCTTATAGCGATCAGTTCGTGCACGTATGGGCTGGATGCGGTTGTGGTGTCGAACAGCAATTCTCGGACTAGGGATCTCAGGTGGTAGTAGGAGCCGGTGTCGAGGATGGTGTAGAAACTTCTTACCAAATTTGCAGATGAGGTCGTGGTGATGGTCAGTGAGAGTCGAAAGGGTCAGTGTGTTGAGCGCTTCTTGATATGTGGAGTAGGAAGGGAGAGAATAATCTTGCATGCCCTCTTTTGCACTTTTTCTAGGTGTTTACGTTGTGTGGCATTTAGGGAGGAAGACCAGGTGGGGGAGGCATAGGTGAGCTTGGGAAGTATGAATGTTGTGTAAACACTGAGGAGCTCGGGTGCAGGAACTCCGAGGGACTTGAGTCGGCGGAGGAGGTGGAGACGGAAACTGGAGGATTTGACAACTTCACTGACGTGTGTGGTTTCCAATTTAGTTTGTTGTCTATGGTGACGCCGAGGAGCTTCGTGGAATCTACAACCTGGAGTGTGTTCGGGCCTAGAGTAATGGAAGGAGGTGGGACAATGTCGGAGGAGAGGTTGATGTGCATAACCATGGTCTTCGTATGGTTGATGGTGACATGGTTGTTGGTGGCCCAGTTTTGGAGACTGTTCAATAAATCCTGAAGGGCGGTATAGTTGGGAGCAGAATTGTTGACGCTGATCCCAATGGTGGAGTTGTCGACATATTTCCAGCGAGCAGGGGTTTCTCTTAGGGCATCATTGATGAGCATAAGGAAGCAGAGTGGTCCCATCTTGGTGCCTTGGGGACGCCACAGGTGAGTGACTGAAAGGTGGAGACAGCCCCTCGAGCGTACAGCTTGGCGTCGGTCACTGAGGAAGTCTGTAAGCCATGGTATAAGACTTCTCCGAAGCCGAGGTCAATAGCTTTGTTGATGATTATATTGTGGTCGACTAGGTTTAACGCTTTAGTGAAATCAATGAAGGCGACAGCTACAGACGTTTTTCGTTTCTCGAGATGGCGGTATATGTAATCGAGAAAGCTGACAAGACAGTGAGTGGTGGAGGAAGTTTTCATGTTGCCAAATTGCTGAGGGTCTACGACTCCTGCAATATCAGCATAAGCCCAGTCGAACACAATGAAGTCAAATAATGGTCCTACATGAATAAATCGGGTTACCAATCATTTCTCGACTAGTATTTGGTGTCACAAAGTAAAAAAAAATTGGAAAACGTAATTTAATTTGAGTTAATAGATCGAGTGCATGTACCTAACCTAACCTAACCTCGACTAGTATTTGGTGTCACGAAGTCACAAAAAATTGGTAAACTTAATTTAATCTGAGTTAATAGATCAAGTGCATGTACCTAATCTAACCTAACACAACACAACACAACTCAGATTAAATTAAGTTTACCAATTTTTTGTGACTTTATGACACCAAATAATAATCGAGAAGTGATTCACAGCCCGATTTACGCTTGTACGACCATCATTTGACTTCATTGCGGCTACATTTGGGTACATTTGGGTAATTAGTCGGACCGCACATGGACCTTTTCTTGATTTTTGCTACACAGTTGTTTTGATGATTTTAAGTATATTAATAGAAACGACAACTTTCTATTATAATTTTAAGTATTTTTTAGGATGTTTTTATTTACTCTATCCGACTTGACAATTCTCCTCCCGTCCAAATTTTTGTTGTTTATCTTGCTGAATCCCTTTCAAGAGACCTTTCCTAAATGATGGTGAACGCTTCCACGTATTCCTCCTCGCCATTGCTGATGTATATCAACCTCAATATTAAGGTAAGTTGTTTAACACATAAATTAACACGATAATGCATAGAACCTAACAGAACCTGACCTAACAAACCCATAGGTTGGGTATGTTAGGTCAGGTTCTACATATTAGGTTCGATGCATTGTCGTTTCCATTTTTGTGTTTAATATCATATCAGTGTAGAAAATTTTCAACCAATTCCTTCTGGTGCTCACCCTTTTCTACACCTTTATCGTCCTATATAATTACCAAGAATCCATGGTTTTCCACTTGAAAAATTTACCTGCTCCTGATATACAAAGGGGGTTAGTTTAGGTTATGACAGTGTTCAAAATATTAAAATCCGCTCAAAAACCTACAGCCATAGGTATCCCCACAATAACTGTTATATAACTTTAACTCACTTTTTCAATCCTGAATCATCAACACCTTTCAACTTCAAAGAACCTTTAGCAGCGAAGTACACCTCGTCCTCCATCTTGTTTGTTTACGTTACACTTAGGAAAGTATGTAGGAGGAAATCGCGCGTTTCCCTTACTTTACTTTGAGTTTGAGGCTTCCGACTGGCCTGCCATCTAGTAGCCACTGGCCAGTCGCCTCTAAGAAAGAAAACTATTTTCTTTATCTCTTAAGGGTAAATTATGATAGAAAATGAACATATAGCAAAACTACGATATATATTTCTATGACTCAATATTTTACTTTAAATTTATTTCTTGTGCATGAATTATTATTGTATACAAGAGCATAGATCCTGGGGAGATACATCCCCCTATAATCAAGTTGACGGATTTCCTATACAGTGTAATCAAAGTCACAGGAAAAATTGTACAATATGTTATTAGTTATCATGTTCAAAGACACATTTCCACAAGTCCCAAGTCGTCCTCCCCGTCAGTCACAAAATATGTATGTCAATGGACTTGGAATGATTTGTACACACACACACAAATATATATATATATATATATATATATATATATATATATATATATATATATATATATATATATATATATATATATATATATATATGCTGATAACCACAAGGAAAGAAGAAAACACGAAGTTCCCAAGCGCTTTCGTGTAATTCACATCTTCAGGGGTGAGTACAGACTAGAGAGAGTAATACAAATCAAGATGTATATATACAGAGGAGGGTGAGACCATTGTGGACCTGGTCTCACCCTCCTCTGTCGTGGACCCAGCTGCTGTCACGAGCCCTAACCCGCTTCTGCTGACCCAGCCCCTGCTCCTGACCCAGGCCCACACACACCCCAGCAGGCGCATCTGACGACCCTGTACCTGTCGTGAGGGAAGCATAACAATCATCGCCTCCACACACCCTTTTTCTCCCTTCTCCCACAGATAGTGTGTATCTAGACAGTTGTATTTCAGCGATCGGCTCATCACGCCATCGCCGTTGTCTCACATGAGGCATGCACCGCCCGGTCTTCCTCACATGTGCTAAGCCACTCTACAAACAACAAGTCTCCTACACCGCCTGGAGGGGAGGGGGAGTATTGTAGTGGACGTCTCCCCTACAAACTGCCTATCGCATTCCAATGTGCCGTCTTCCCTAGCAACCAAGCGTATCCTCATTCCAATGCCCGCCGTATCTTAGCAACGGAACTAGTCACCGGCTACTTCTCGGGTTTTCCCACCATGACTCATAGCCGCTGCTGGGTGTATATAAGCTCTGTCTCTCCCTTGAGATTCAGTCAGACCAATCTTCTTGAACAAGCAACACCTCCTCCTCTGCCGCTGCCTGGCGACCCTCGCCTCTCCTCCGCCTGCCTGGCGGTCCTCGCTCCCGCCAGCGAGCATGTCCTTCTCTGAGCTTCCTCACCAACCAACTCTCATTCTGCCCATTTTCCTGAACAAGCAACATCTCCTCCAGCAAGCTCCACGCTGTTAACATTTCATTCAACCAGGAGGCCAGCAACAGGCAACATCTTCTCTAACGAAGCTCCTGCACATCTACCTCCTTCAACAAGCTACTCACCGAACGTCTTCTACCGTGCAGCCTCTCACCACACGGCACCTCCAGCACCAGACTGTCTATCATATAACTTATATATTATACAAGAAAACCACATTAGAGTTTCCTTCCATCCTGAGTGCTAGACAACATTAATATCTCGATACCCCTACATTATATATATATATATATATATATATATATATATATATATATATATATATATATATATATATATATATATATATATATATATATATATATATATATATATATATATATATATATATATATATCCTGATAAAATCACACGGGAAAAGGGAAACAACGGAGCACCTTAGCTTTAGTCTTTATTCAAGACATCTTCAGAGGCAATTGGATTACATGGACAGAGAGAGGCTTAAATATACAGGGTGACCTTATTAAACATGAGGTCAGGTCATAATGATGTCATCCACTAATCCCCACACCAACACACACGTTGAAGAGCTTAAGAGAAGGGGGTGACGTGACTAGTCAGGTCAGGTCAAAAATAAGGGACCCACTAAATAACTATCATACATCTAGATCAGGGGTCACCAAACTACGGCCCGCGGGCCGAATCCGGCCCGCGACGTCAGTTCAACAGGCCCGCCGTGGTAGCTCCGCCTACGCTCTGACGTTACCATGGTTTCCATGGCTTTCGTTCTGGCTTGCAAGTATTGAACAGAATGATTATGCGGCCCGCGCTCGTCATTCTTTCAGTTATCCGGCCCACTGTGAAAAAAGTTTGGTGACCCCTGATCTAGATCAAAGGTTTTCAAAACACTTTTAACCTTGGGCCACTGACAAATAAATTTACATAACATATTATCAGTTTTGAACTGACCATAAACAAAGGTTTATTGATTTTAATTCCTTAATCAAACTAGCTTCAACCAGAAGTCTTTCTGTGACACAAGATGATTTAAATACTTCTAAGCTTTTTTCCCAAGGTGCTCCGTTGTTTCCCTTTTCCCGTGTGATTTTATCAAGATTTATCTTATCCACGTTTTCATTGTGGATCTACATGAAATATATATATATATATATATATATATATATATATATATATATATATATATATATATATATATATATATATATATATATATATATATATATATATATATATAATGGCTCATTCTATTCATGTAAAGGATTAATTGAAGAGAAACTTTTATTGTGTTTTTTATAAGTATTTTATTCAATATTTATAAATTGTATTACAGACTACAAAACGCCAGAATTGTAAAAACTATTGGACTTTGTTACAAGTAAACGTTTTGTTACAGTGGCAAAATGTTACTCAAGTGGAAGTAAAAGTATCTAAAGTTCAATGCACTCAAGTAGAAGTAAAAAAGTATCTCAGTAATAAACTACTTAAATACTGAATGTAAAACGTAATACAAAAATTATTGTCTCAAATATTAAAATAAATCCACAGTAAATTAAAAAAAAATAATTAACTAAAAATATGACACATAGCATTTCAAATGTTTATTTGCAAATCCTTCTACTGATATTAATCAATAACTGATTCTCGAATTTATGGATGTCCAGATTTTTAAAGCCGAAATATAAGCCCAGCATGACCTACCGAAAGAGAATACTTTTTACTTTACTTTGTGGGGATGGGATGGGATGGAGAAAGGAAACTCACAATGTGCTCTCTGTATACATGTTGTATTGGATGCACAATGCAGCTTGGTGCTGGGAAGTGGCAGCGTGGTTACAAGCATGATGTAGCTGGTTGGTGAGGGCGCTCAGAGGAGGACCAGCTTTTGGGTCGCCATGCTCACCGGCGGGAGCGAGGACCGCCAGGCAGGAGGAGGAGGAAGTGTTGCTTGCTGGTTGGTGTAGGTCGAAAGAGAGAGCTAGGTCACCATTAGGTCAGGTCTTATATAGCGGAGGTAGGCGTGGCTTAATAGTTGACCTCCGTGATGTATGGCGGTGCTGGTTGACCTAGACCACGAGGAATACACTGGGGAATTCGCGGGGTCGGCTACTCAGCGACAAACAGCGTTTGTAGGGGAGAAATCCACTACAGTACTCCCCCCTTCCCTCCAGGCGGCGTAGGAGACTTGTTGTCTGCAGGGTTGCATGGCACATGTGAGGCAGAACGGGCGGTGCATGCCACATGTGAGCCATAACGGCGAGGGCGTGGATGAGCCGGCCGCTAGAGGAGACAACTGTCTAGATGCACAAAATCTGTGGGAGTAGAGAGGGAGAAAAAGGGTGTGTGGAGGCGATGAATGTTGTGCTTCCCTCACGGCAGGTACAGAGTCGTCAGATGCGCCTGCTGGGGTGTGTGGGCCTGGGTCAGGAGCAGGGGCTGAGTCAGCAGAAGCGGATGAAAGCTCATGACAGCAGCTGGGTCCACGACAGCAGCAGGGTGCAGGACAGTAGCAGGGGGGTACCTGAGGGAGAAAAGAGGGGTGTGTGGGGCCGCGTCAGGAGCAGGGGCTGCGTCAGGAGGAGCGGCAGGGGGTACTGCTGGGCCGGGGCGGCGTCTGAGGCAGGACGGGTGTGTTGAGGTCGGTAGGACGTGGTGCTTGGGGCAGGAAGATGAGTGGCTGTCTGCTTAGAGTCGCAGATAGGGTGTCTAACCTGCGGTGTAGAGACAGTAGTTGTAGAGCCGATGAGAGCTGCTTCTGTGCGGATAAGCCAGTCTTCCATGTTGCTTGAAGACTGGGAGAGTGATCGGTTTCTCCTCCATCCTGTGTGAGTGCGAATCTCCGGGGGTCACCATTTGTAGGGTAATGGGATTTTTGGGGTTCTCACTCAGGATGAGATGGAGAAAGGAAATTCACAATGTGCTCTCTGTATACATGTTGTATTGGATGTACAATGCAGCTTGGTGCTGGGAAGTGGCAGCGTGGTTACAAGCGTGATGTAGAGAGAGCTGGTTGGTGAGGATGCTCAGAGGAGGACAGCTTGTGGGTCGCCATGCTCGCCGGCGAGAGCGAGGGCCACCAGGCAGCGGCGGAGGAGGAGGAGGTGTTGCTTGCTGGTTGGTGTAGGTAGAAAAAAGAGATAGGTCACCACGAGGTCAGGTCTTATATAGCGGAGGTAGGCGTGGCTTAGTAGTTGACCTCCGTCATGTTCGGCAGCGCTGGTTGACCATGACCACGAGGCATACACTGGGGAATTCGCGGGGTCGGCTACTCAGCGACAAACAGCGTTTGTAGGGGAGAAATCCACTCCAACTTTTATCCTCTTCACCACTGATCGGCTCGTTAGCCGCTTGGGCGATCGGTCACGTCTCTGTTACTTTTCCTTTTCTTTTATCCTCTTCACCAAATGATCGGCGCATTAGCCGTTTGGGCGATCAGTCACGTCTCTGTTACGCACTCTTGGCAAGTATTGGGCATGCACCGGCTCCTGAATGTACCTGAACCTGCTCCAGTGTTGGTCAAGTCTTGTCTTGAAAGAGCTCACACTCGGTGCCGTCACAACGCTTTCTGGTAGATTGTTCAAAGAGTTCACAACTCTCACTCCGAAAAAGTTTGCCCTCACAGTTTTCTGGACCTGCGGCTTCTTCAATCTTGAGCTGTGACCCCTTGTGGGGCGAGCGTCTGCCAGCTCCAAGTGAGGACACTCGACTGAGTAGTGCCCTCTAAGATGCTTATACACCTCAATTAGGTCACCCCTTGCCCGTCTGTAGCATAAGCTAGGCAAGTTCAGGCGGTCTAATCTCTCACGGTAGCTGAGGTGCCGAAGTGTAGTCACCAGTCTGGTGGCCCTCCTTTGAACATTTTCAACCAACTGACAGTCCCTAACATATCTCGAGGACCAGATGGGGAAGCACTTCACTCTTGAAGATCGTTACGAGGGAAGGACCGTCTAGATATCTGAACGGCCTTCTTATAAGACCCAATAATTTATTTGCCTGATTTACCTTCTTCTCGCAATGGCCGAAGAACTTCAGCTCATTGTCAACATACACACCTAGGTCCTTCTCAAATTCAGTCTCAAATAGTGCAGTTTCTATATCCCGTTGGGACATATGATACGCCTCCTTACCGTTGGTAAGCCCCAGGTGCATCCTCTTACACTTCGTGACATTGAATCTCAGCAGCCATTTCTTCGACCATTCTTGGAGCCCAAAGAGGTCCTTCTGCAACTCTTCACAGTCCGCTTGTTTCTTGATTTCCCGAAATAACTTGGCGTCATCGGCAAACATTTGTATGGAGGAGTGTACAACGTCAGGCATGCCATTTATGAAACAAACAAATAACAGCGGACCCAATACACTGCCCTGTGGTACTATGCTGCCAGATTCTGGGGTCACTAAGTCTAAGGGGATAAGTTAACTCTATTCTTAATTTCTAAGGGTTGCTGTGAGGAGTCATCTCACATGGTGGGTCCAACACGAGGTAATGGCCGTCGTCCTGGTGAGTTAAAAAAACCCCGGAACCTGTGTTGATGAGAGATTAGGTGCCACTGAGAAATAATGCCTGATGGGCCGTTATCACCCACCCCAACACATTACTATTTCACTTTATTACATCAGGCAAAGTTTTAACTGTAATAACTGCTATATGTCTTTTTTTTTAGGTCTGAATACAGCCTGATGAAGTTCACTGACCTGTGTTGATGAGAGAGTTGGTGCCACTGAGGCTCGAGGTACCGTGCCTCTCACCTACGTTAGGGTGTGGCAGTTGCCCCAACTTTGTCCTACAACGCTGATCATAATTTTGGTGTTGCACATTGACATAACAAATACCCACGAGCAAATTTTTTGAAGATTCATGCATATTTGAGTGAGCACCAGCAATTTGAAAAATAGCGATTTTGCTTATATGGCATACGTGCCTATATATGAGATTACACAACCATCATAAGGGATATTAACACAAATCATTTGCCTGTCTTAATTAAAAGCTGTTATCACTAACACAAAAAAGTTAATCATTCTTATTCTCTCATGGTACATTAAACGGTTTTATCATATATTCACAAGGTATTATTTCTCTAGATCAAGAAAACATGATTTTTGTTCGGAAACAGATGATCGTTTGCGTTGATTCGGAACGCGGAGTCTGTCATTTTCAACTACTTGAAGGACTTCTTGAAATCGCTCCTCATCCCTGGCAACATTAAGAAAGTCATGGCAAAGTTTTACTCCACGCTCTGCAGCCTCATTGACGACCTGAAGCTTGTCCACAACCCGTTTCATGTTCAGGTAGTTGTCATGATCCGCCCATTCACTGGCTGGACTGTGGAGAAAGTGATAGAGCATGCCTAAAATGGTGAAGAACCGGCTTGAGTCAGGCCCAATTAGGTCCACCAGGGCAGTGCCACTTTCTGGGACAGGGGGAAGATATGGCTTTCCATAGCCCTCATGATTGAGCCCCACTCTCTTCGTAACTTCAGTGCCTTCATGGCAAAGAAGGGCCTTCGTCATCTCCTCTTTTGTCCTTTCTTGTACTTGGGACGAGAGCAAAGCCAGTGGGGCCAACTCCTCAGTTAGGTACCAAGTGTGTCTACCGAGTGCCACACGTGCTTTGTCAACTATTGTGGCGTCACATGGGGCAAATTCAGCCAAGGTTTCGACCAAATTCAAGTCAATCAGTGGCGCACTTGCTGGAACGGGGCAAACAATCCACCATGGGACATAGCGACTGTGATCACAGCAAACCGTTCTAACTTTCTGATTCGACTTTTAGTCACAACCTCGGGTTTGGGAAACTGCTCTTTGATCTGGCCTGACAAAAGAACAATCTTGAGGGTATAGAGTAGTTTAGCTATCCGCCTTGCTTTGTGAAGTGCGCCGGGGTAGACCGTCGTGAAGTTCACTGGCTGGTATCCTTTAGTTACAAGCAGCAGACAAAGTTCTACCAGCTCCTTGTAGTCGCCACGTGTAAATGGTTGGGCTAGAGATTCACGGAAGAAGTCAGCCATCTCCTGCTGGCGCTCCTCAAACACTCCAGGCATTGCGGGGTAGTAGTATTTCTTTTTTTTCATTGTACGTTAATTGAGAGAAATGGGTCTTGAACCTAGAAATGCAATTATTGGGATTATTGTATTTCGTACTAATCTATAATATTGTTTTAGGGGTATTAAGATTGATATGATCGATCAGTTGTTTAGTGTTAGTATATCTTATAAGTCTAATAAAAGAAATTCCACTAAATTTGTTCATTAGATAATAATATTCCTTGTTATTTTGTAAAGCCGACGGTGTTAGCTCACACATACACCGATCTCCAAGAAAATTTACAGGGGTGTTTCCTAGATAAATACACAACACTAAAACTTTGAACATCATTGTAGGACCATTTTTTGATTTTTGGAAGGCAACGGTCACACCCTAACCTACGTAGGCCTACAGTTTCCAATCTTTAATTTTTACTTTTATTTCTTATGGTTCTCACATGAACACTTTCCCGTTTATTGTGACCTGGTGTCTTATGAATACATAGTTTAATCCTAACTTATATACTAGAATACGGTTCGGGTTTGACATTTCTTGGGGAAATTAATTGGGCAATATCAACAACTCACACCTGTAGGCCGGGCACAAAGGACGTTACCCGGAAACAAAAGCCTAATGTTCAGAGCGTGGGTATATCCACTTCACTTAAAACTGTAATTAGAGATTCTCCTCTCACACATTGCACTACTTGAACACAGACATAAGATTCTCTGATCACTGTACATGTCGTGGGTATCCGTCACACGGGAATTCTTTTACTTTTACTTTTATCCTCTTCGCCACTGATCGGCTTGTTAGCCGCCCGGGCGATCGGTCACGTCTCTGTCACGCACTGTTGGCAAATACTGGGCAGGCACCGGCTCCTGAATGTACCTGAACCCGCTCCAGTGTTGGTCAAGTCTTGTCTTGAAAGAGCTCACACTTGGTGCCGTCACAACACTCTCTGGTAGATTGTTCCGAGAGTTTACAACCCTCACTCCGAAAAAGTTTGCCCTCACGGTTTTCTGGACTTGCGGCTTCTTCAATCTTGAGCTGTGACCCCTTGTGGGGCGAGCGTCCGCCAGCTCCAAGTAAGGACACTCAACTGAGTAGTGCCCCCTGAGATGCTTATACACCTCAACTAGGTCCCCCCTTGCCCGTCTGTAGTATAAGCTAGGCAAGTGCAGGCGCTCCAATCTCTCAGGGTAGTTGAGGTGCCGAAGTGCAGGCACCAGTTCATACCGATGCATACAAGATATTTCCTTTCAAGTATAGTTTCTGGGTCACTGCCAACACCTCACATAGTTCTGATACATATATCCTTCTTCCAGATCATTGTTCTCATGTATTTTCATATGATATTTGTGGAAGTTATGTTCACTAAACGTTCACAGACGTAAATAGTATGACCTTCAACCCACGATCTACACTTAGTCCTAAAGTACACTAGTCCGGATGAACTGGACTTTCCCAATCATCTTATAGATACCTTGAGTTCTCCTTAATGCTATGAATACATACAATTAATATTATATAACCGTACCTGGGTACAATTCAACAAATGATTCAGTAACATTGAGTAGGTGAGTTATCCTTTATCAATGTTTCCCGTTTTCGGAGATTCTACAAGCGCGGTGGATTTGAATGTTATGTAGCGTAATATGAATTAAAGGGGTTTTTTAGGAATGACAATGATGTGCGCAGTACAATACCCCGCTTGTGAGAGGTACGGATGATGATTTCGTGCCATTAATCACCACACACTGTTTGCGGTCATGTAGAAAGTCTTCTATCCACGCTAGGACATTTCCCCGAATTCCGTACCCTTCCAGTTTGATTTTCAGCCTTTCGTGGGGTACACTGTCGAAAGCCTTGGCAAAATCTAGGTATTGTCGATATTACCACCCCGTTCCAGAATATGGGTCCAAATATCCAATACCTTGAGCAATTGTGTTAAGCAGGAGCGCCCCGGCATAAAACCGAGTTGGCAATCCTTTACAAGGTTTTTTCGTAGAAGATGTTCCATCGCTGCATCTCTGATAATACTCTCAAGTACGCTACATATTATCCCGGTCCAGCTCACCAGTCTATAGTTGTTCGTGGAATGACGATCGCCCTTCTTGAAGATAGGACTCACATAAGCCACTTTCCATTCACTGGGGACCTTTTGTTCATCCAGGCATTTACAAAACAGGATCTTCAGGGGCTCGGCAAGTTCGTTGCACAACTCTCTTAGCACTCTGGGATGCACCATGTCAGGGCCGGGACTCTTATGGACCTTTAGCTTTGAGAGTCTATTTCTAATACCCTCTTCTGTGAACACATTGTGGGTCAGTGCTGTGTCGAACCGTCTGTCCTCAAACGCAGGACGGTTAATTGCATTCTCTCTTGTGAACACCGAGGAAAAGAAGCTGCTCAATGCCTCAGCTTTATCCTGGCCAGAATCCGCGAAACTACCATCTTCAAGCCTCAGGTCTGATACTCCTACTCGCGTTTTTAATTTCGACTTTGCATAGCGGTAAAATGCCTTTGGGTTTGACTTGACCTCGCTTGCAACCAGCCTCTGGAACTCCTTTTCAGCCCTTCTACATTCTATCTTTGCTTGGTTTCTGGCTCTTGCATACATCCTCCTGTCCTGCTCATCATTTGACCCAACCCACGTATTGAATTTCTAGGTTTTCTTAACTTTGTCGACCATGTGTAGGGATCCCCTCGTATTCCTAGAGGCACTGGGTTTGGTCTTGGGTATATATTTATCGATCAAATGGGTCACTTTACTAGTTATGATATTCAGCGTAGTGTCTGCGTTCTTGTGCCTTAATGAGTCAGGCCAGTGGATACCCCTCATCTCTTCCCTCATCCCTTTGTAATTTCCGTTGTAATATTTGCACCTTGGCCTGGCCTTATCTTGAACTAGGTAACAGTTAAATCTGAATGACAACACTATATGGTGACCTGTGCCAACTGGGGCAAGGTGTTCCAGTTTGGCCACCATACCCTCCTTTTTTGTTATGATGAGGTCTAGTGGCTTGGGTGTTTGCTCCCCTCTGTAATGTGTCGGGTTTCTAACATGTTGGAACAGAAAATTATCTCTCAGAGTTTCTACAAAAAGAGTAGCACGGTTATTCAAGTCATTTGGGATGAACTCGTTTCTCCAGTCGATGTCGCCATAGTTAAAGTCCCCCAGGATAAGGAGGTGGCTAGGGTTGAGCATTTCCGCGTTGTCTATTAAGGTTCTTAGGTTCCTTTGATTTAGTGGGCCACAGTTTGGGGATCTGTAGATACACCCAACAATAAGTAAGTCCCTTCCCTTTAGCTTAATTTTACACCACTTGGACTCTTCAAAAACATCCTCTTCATGTACCCTCGCCTGGTTGGCTCTAAGGTCTTGCCTAGCATAAATAACCACACCCCTCTTGCAAGTTTCTTGAGAAAGGTTCGCAAATGAGTCATAGCCAGCAATACTGAACTCACATTCCTCTGGGTCCATTCTCCTGTTCTTGCACAACTGTTCTACAACTACTACAATACCTGGTTGGTAAACCTTCAGTAGTACACTGTATTTAGCCGGGTGTGGTTAGAAATGTCATTGTTTACAAGGCACTCACCTCCTCCCGGCTGATAGGCGGAGCTGGTGCCACTGTAATGACCACGGTCGTACGCGTCAGTTAACGTAAAATCAGACGATTCATATTACGCTCAATAGCCCACAAAACATGTAGCTATGCCTTCTTTATTGAGTCTCCCATCTAAGGCATCCGTTTTCTCATCACTTCAAGACGCCTGAGTCCTCCGTTTTCCCATTTTCTCTGACTTCCTGAAACCAACTTCTCTATAAAGTAAATCTGAATGTGAGAAAGAACACCATTGTTTTGAGTCAACTTAGATATGTCTGATTACAGTTAAAGCATACAAGATCCTTTGTGAGTGATGTTGAAAGTTTTAACTGTCTTTATTGTTCGTAACACTTGTTAAGTGAGTGTCAAGTCTGCCAGTATGAATGGGATCCGATGATATTGTCCCTGGGGATAGCCATGAATTTCTGAGTACTACTGAAATTAGATAATTTTTCATGCCCAAACATCAGAGACTCTGATGTTTTTAGTTTAGTTAGTGTTGTTATATATGTGTATGTTTATATGCTGCCTTTATTGATTATATATACATTATATATTATGTTACTTCTTACCAAAGTTAGAATGTGTTTAGGCCTGTGTAATCACGAATGTGTTAGGCACGTGGTACATAACAACAACAATAAATGCCAGGAGTAAGACTCAGCATGTGGCTTCTCATTCTCCCATTAAATCATGTAAGATACTACACTGGCGACGAGGACGGGATTCACAAAGTGTTGGTGAAGTCGTTGAAGAGAGGATAGTGACCACTGAAGGGAAGGCTACTCTGAACCTGGAGAATTTAAGTGAAGAAAACAACCATGGCTGGCGTCAGTGGATATATCAGACGAGAAGGGGAGTATGATGGATTCAAGGAGAGCTTCACATCATATTGAGAGAGAATGGACTTCTTCTTTCTGGCAAATGCATTAATGGACAACGGTGGTGATGCTCAGAAGAAGAAGGCACTTGAAGAGAAAAGGAAAGCAATTTTTTTGACAGAGGTAGGAGCTAATGTTTATTCTACTCTGGTCAATCTGCTTGCTCTAGACAAACCAAAAGACTCCTCACTGATTCAGATTACCAAGATTCTGAAGCAACATTTTGATCCGGCTCCACTTGAGATCGCTGAAAGTTACAAATTTGGCACAAGAGATAGAGCGAAAGATGAATCATTAAGTGGCTTTGAAGAAGTTATCCATTCACTGTAACTTTGGACAGTTCTTGAACCGAGCTCTAAGAAACAGGTTTGTGATAGGTCTGAATTATGAAAAAATTCAAAATAAGTTAATGAACACCACTAACTTAACTTTTGAAAAAGCATGTCAGATAGCTACAAGCATGGAATTAGCAGAGAAAAACAGCAGATAATTTGTTCCCAATGCCAGTAGTGAAACAGTTGGCAGTAGTGGCTCAGTGTGTAAAGTAACTGTAGCTAAAAGGAAGAATTACGCCACAAAACAAGGACCAAATGCTGATTTAAAATGTAAGAAATGCCTAGGGAAACATCAAAGCTTTCAGTGTAAGTTAAAAAATTCAAGATGTTACAACGTCAGCGTATTGGACATATTGCTCCTGCCTGTGAAAAAGAAAAATTCAGCCCCTGCCAGAAGTGATAAAGGTAGAGTATATGTCGGTTTTTTTTTTACCCACCTGGGCACAGGTCAAACGACCCACATCGGGGCCTGGGGAAAAGAAAAAAAAGAACAGAACAAAACTGAAAATAGAGAACAAAAAGGTTATATTGTGTTAATCTACACCACGAAGATGTCGGAAAACCAGCTTTTTAAAGTGAGACAGATTGTATAAGTATGGAAACACAGAAGAAGGCAGAGCATTCCACAGTTTGGCTGTGTGAGGAAAGAAGGAGGTACTATAACGGGTTATTCTCATGTGACCGACATCCACAAAGAAACGGTGGGCACCGCGGGCAAGACGTGTGTTACGAGCCCACGGCCTTGCCGGCGGTACACAGGATGCCAAATCCACCGAACATTGCCCGTTAAAGTACCTGTAAAAGAGAGAAAGTGAAGTAACATTGCTGCGAAGAGAAAGGGAAGAGAGATTGTCACCTAAAGGAGGAGAGTTAATAAGACGAAATGCCTTTGATTCCACCCTCTCTACTAGTTGGACAGAAGAAGAGCCACCCCAGATATGAGAGCAGTACTCCAAGTTAGGACGAATGAATCCCTTATATACTTGGAGCAACTGCTCAGGAGTAAAGTAGCTATGGCATCTGTACAGCATTCCCAACT
This sequence comes from Homarus americanus, assembly GCF_018991925.1. Taxonomy (NCBI): domain Eukaryota; kingdom Metazoa; phylum Arthropoda; class Malacostraca; order Decapoda; family Nephropidae; genus Homarus; species Homarus americanus. The sequence continues at coordinate 169,519 of NW_024755046.1, read as the reverse complement.
TTCGGGAGGCAGCTTTAGCTATACAAAGGATGTGTGATTTCCAGGACATATTGAAGGAAATGGTGAGGCCTAACATATTTATTTCAGAATTTGGCAGGATTATAGTATCCTGAAATGTAATTGGTGGGAGATCGTATAATTTACAAAGTGTAATTGGTAAATATTGAGTTTTATTACTTTTGAACTTAACCACGTTTCTACCTACCCATCCAGAGATGCTGCACAGATCTGCATTGATAGAAGTAATGATATCAGTTCAAGAAACAGATCTAGTTTGAGAGTTAGGAGGAAGGGGAAAATGTGAAGAAGAGTGAAAAGTAGAATCAACAGCGTAAGAATGGATAGAATTAGTTTTAGTGTGAAGTAAATCATTGATAAAAAGAAGGAAGAGAGTAGGTGAGAGAACAGAACCCTGTGGGACACCACTACTGGTAGAGAAAGAGCGAGAGATCGATCCCTCAACAACAACTGCCATGGATCGGTTCTCCAGGAAGCTAGAGATGAGAAAACAAAGTGGGGGAGAGAAACTAAAAGAGGGAAGTTTAGATAGCAAAGACTTGTGCCATACCCTGTCAAATGCTTTGGCAATGTCGAGGGCCACAACGAAAGTTTCCCCATAATCCCTAAGAGAGGATGACCAAAGATGGGTGCAATAGGAGAGCAGATCACCAGTAGATATCGCCTGGCGAAAGCCATACTGGTGATCAGACAAAAGAGAAAGGCGTTCAAGGTGATGGAGAAAATGGGAGTTCAAGATAGTTTCGAAAATCTTAGAGAGGGATGAAGTTAGGGCAATGGGGCGATAGTTAGAGGGATTAGAATGGTCACCCTTCTTCGGGATGGGCTGAACCAAGGCATGCTTCCAAGAAGAAGGAAAAGTTTGGGTTTTGAGGCAGAGGAGAAAGAGGCGAGCAAGCACAGAGGCCAGGGCTTCAGCACACTCCCTCAGAACACGAGGGGGTAGTCCGTCCGGTCCGTGCTCCTTACTCACATTCAACCTGGATAACACACCGGCAACCCTGCGAGTGGAGATTATAGGAAAGTGCAAAGGTATAGTAGGAGGTGCAGGGGTAGGAGGGATAGAGTGGAAATCATCTAAGGTGGAATTAGAGGAGAATAAGGTGCCAAAGAGATTGGCTTTGTCAGGAGGAGAGTTGGCTATAGAGTTATCAGGTCACAAGAGGGGAGGAAAAGAAGGAGTGCAGAAGTTGTTACAGATGTTTTTAGTTAAGGACCAAAAGGATTTACTAGAGGAAGAATTCGTCAGGACAGCCGTCTTTCTTTTAATGAAATTCCGCTTGGCCCTACAAAGACTAGCCTTACAACGATTCCTAGAAGTAATGAAAGAGGTGTGGGTAATAAGAGAAGGAGATAGTTTCATAGCTCGATATGCCCTATGTCTCACCCTGCAAGCAAGAGAGCAGGAGCGATCAAACCATTATTGTAATGTGAAAGTTTTGGTAGAAGAGGGGATAAATGCACTCATACCGCCCTGTATAACCCCAGCAGTGCTGTCAGCACATACCGAGACGTCCCGAGTGGAAAAGCAACATTTATCCCAAGGAAAGTTGGTGAAGAATTCTCGCAAGGATTGCCAGCTTGCCCTCCGATAGTGCCATAGTTGACGTTTAGAGGGGGGTGGTGGAGGTGGTCGTGCCCAGTGTGATTTAATAGAAATAAGTTTGTGATTAGAAGACCTTAAGGGGGCAGAAACTGAGTGTGAATAGTGTGAGGGGTTAGAGGTAAAACAAAGATCAAGAATGTTAGCAAGTTGATCTTGTCGATGAGGAACGCGTGTAGGGTGTTTGATTATTTGTTCCAAATCATTAAGTAGGGAAAAAGAGAGTGCCTCAGCTCCACCCGGGTCATCCCTTGCAGAGCCAAGCCACTCTCTGTGATGTACAGTCAGAAACCATAATGTCTAGCCCACCTTGGTCGGTGTTGGAGGTTAGTACAGTGTCCTTTCTGGACGGAGGCCCACTCTAACTATCATGAGGCAACACACACACGAACACACACAGTCATAGTACGGCTGTATAGATGACATTATGTATAAGTATTGTATATGGCATTTTATACTCTGCATTATCTTCATTTTATATGAACACGAAGAAAAATTACCATAGGTTGTAGTTATGAAATTATGAATATAAATAAACACTTCCAAACCACCCAGTGAATCCACACAACATTTACAGCGCTTGTGTGTGTGTGTGTGTGCCAGACCATGATGCTTCCACCACACCCCATCTATATCTTTTATTTTCCCTTCATTCGCATAACTATATGAAAAATCGTGTTTAATTTAACTACATTTTCAAAAACCTTAAATTACATGTGGATCAGCCACTCCTCATTTGACACACTTATAGTGTAATACTTTGACCATCCCATCTGGGCACATGGAGGCCCACAGTAACTCTCACGGGGCAACATACGCACGAACACACAAGTTATGATATAAACCCTTCTAGGCTTCACTATCATTAACATGTTATGTTCATCGTGCTCTGTATCTTGGTAACTAGTCATAGTATCAATACATGGAGGAAAATCTATATTAATATACTGTAATATTGCATTTTATTGCAAACCGTAAAAAATCTTGTTTAACCATTGGACGTGAGGGAAAGCACCACACACTGGAGTTACGAAATGAAGAACCGAAGGACATAGGAATGACCGACCTGACGTCGTGTGTGGGAAGGCCTGCCGTATCAGTGTAGACACTGTTGCTCAAAGGGTAAGTCGTATAATTCATCCTTGCATTTGTTGAGAAGAGTTAAATATATGTTATAATATATATATATACATATATATATCTTGATAACCACAAGGAAAAATTAAAACACGAAATTCCCAAGCGCTTTCGTGTAATTCACATCTTCAGGGGTGAGTAGACCACAAGGAAAAAGAAAACACGAAGTTCCCAAGCGCTTTCGTGTAATTCATATCTTTACTCACCCTGAAGATGTGAATTACACGAAAGCGCTTGGGAACTTCGTGTTTTCTTTTTCCTTGTGGTTATCAGCATATACCTGGATCACGCTCACCTACAGTGATTTATTTGCGGGTTGAGGTGTTGATTATATATATATATTTATATATATATATATATATATATATATATATATATATATATATATATATATATATATATATATATATATATATATATATATATAAATCACTGTAAGTGCGCGTGATCTTTATATGCTGATAAAAGAAACGAAGTTCCCAAGCAAAATTCACATCTTCAGGGTGAGTACAGAATTACACGAAAGCGCTTGGGAACTTCGTGTTTTCTTCTTTCCTTGTGGTTATCAGCATATATATATATATATATATATATATATATATATATATATATATATATATATATATATATATATATTTCATTTTTAGTCGTCCATATAACACGCGGACTTTGAACATATAATCAACGACCTCACCAGCAAGGAATCGAACCCTCGACCTACTGGGTGTGACTAGGGAACGCTTACCGGCTAGGCCACAAGGACACTAAAAGCAGTTCTAGGCTCTGTTATATTTCACACAAAGCCTGTTCATCGAGCTGATGGCGCCGTGAACCTCAATGGGAAACTGCCCGTGCCTCTTATGTGGTGTCAGTAGCATTTTACCGAATCCAGCTGGTATGAAACGCGAGGTACATATATATACTTCATTTTTAGTCCATATAACACGCGGACTTTGAACATATAATCAACGACCTCACCAGCAAGGAATCGAACCCTCGACCTACTGGGTGTGACTAGGGAACGCTTACCGGCTAGGCCACAAGGACACTAAAAGCAGTTCTAGACTCTGTTATATTTCACACAAAGCCTGTTCATCGAGCTGATGGCGCCGTGAACCTCAATGGGAAACTGCCCGTGCCTCTTATGTGGTGTCAGTAGCATTTTACCGAATCCAGCTGGTATGAAACGCGAGGTACATATATATACTTCATTTTTAGTCCATATAACACGCGGACTTTGAACATATAATCAACGACCTCACCAGCAAGGAATCGAACCCTCGACCTACTGGGTGTGACTAGGGAACGCTTACCGGCTAGGCCACAAGGACACTAAAAGCAGTTCTAGACTCTGTTATATTTCACACAAAGCCTGTTCATCGAGCTGATGGCGCCGTGAACCTCAATGGGAAACTGCCCGTGCCTCTTATGTGGTGTCAGTAGCATTTTACCGAATCCAGCTGGTATGAAACGCGAGGTACATATATATACTTCATTTTTAGTCCATATAACACGCGGACTTTGAACATATAATCAACGACCTCACCAGCAAGGAATCAGACCCTCGACCTACTGGGTGTGACTAGGGCAGCTTCGGCTGGTACACAGGACACTAAAGCTTTTAGTGTCGCGGCCAATAACTTGGCTTCTCGAAATCGAGGATATTCTTGCTATATATATATATATATATATATATATATATATATATATATATATGAAATGCTAGTTGACCCCCCAGACAGAGTTAGGAGAGCCACCTCGCTTGTGTATCTCTGTTTGTCCAGTAAATAGAACCTACGAAAACTCTACAGGTGTTTATGTTCACTCCTGCATATAGAACTTGGTACCCAGAACATATACATGGCGCAGCGTGTTAATTAACTGGATCATTATACAAGTGAAGTGTAAAGTTTGTGGCAAGACCGGCTTATGGACCCCTGTTCTGTCGTCAACCGCTAATGGCCGCTCCTCCATGAATTTATTGCAACTTTGAGCAGTGTCAGCACGTTCCTGTGAGTGTATAGTGCATTGTGTGTGTAGTGCCATAACTGTGTGACCTTGTTCTAAGGGATTCCCAAGGTGGAAGGCATCTTCAGGGCATTTGTGAGGAGTGGAGTTCATTGCAGCCTCCTCCGGCCGTGCCTAGAGGGTAACTGCCTCTCCCTCCCAGTGAGACACTGCCCAAGGCGCGCACACATAAACACACATATGAACACACTGACCGCAGTCATCCCTTTATATATATTTTATATATATAATCTACTTATCCGTGCATTTAATTAATTTTTTTTGTCTCAGATCTTGTTGATACGACGGGCTGACCGGTCAACACTGATTTAAGACATAGTACACAGATTAAGTAATTATGTCTCGTGCCCTACGCAGTCGTGGAGCCAACGCCTGGATGAGTCAGTCGGATGACAACTCGGCAGAGATGGATGACCAGGCTGAACAGGACGCTCCAGCTCCCACCACATCGCGCAGCCCTTCGCCTCGATCTTCAGCATTGTCTTCAGAGATAATTGCTTTAATGAAGTTTTTGAGGGATGAGAGGCGTCAGGACGAAGCTAGAAGACATGTGGAGAATGAAGAAAGAAGGCAAGCTGAGGCAGAGAGAGACCACCAATGGAGATTGGAAGACAGTGCATAGTTTGAAGCTTTGATATTTCGCCTCACTGTCAACCAAGCCTCTGGCTCTAACACTGCCTCGGTATCGACTGGTTCAGATACCTCATCAACGCTTTCTTCACGCCCCCCAGCCCCACCTAAAGCGGCTGCTCAAACACCACCCATCTTGAAGCCTGATGTGAATTTCCAAACTTTTCGTGAGTGGCGGCGACGGCGGACTGATTATGCTACAATGGTGGATCTCCAGAGCTTGTCACAGCCAAAGCAACTTATTCAGCTGCATAAGTGCCTGTCCTTGGAAACTCAGCGTGTCTTGGAACATACGTTGCAGGTACCTCCGACCTTTTCGTTATCTGTAGAGGAGGTACTGGATATTCTACAACAGCACATCAAAGGGCAGCGGAACGAAGCTCTACACAGGAGGGAATTGTTTAGTTGCAGACAGATGGAGGGCGAGACATTTGATGCCTTTTATGTACGACTCAAGAGAGCCTCGGAAGAGGTAGATATATGCCCAGGTAACCACCAGCAGTGCGAGGAGACCCAGTTGAAGCAGGTTGATCCTGATGGGTGTTAAGGACGAGGAGCTTGTCCAACGCCTCACCTCCCTCGACTCTTCCTCTTCTCTTAAGGATGTGTTGACAATATGTCGCTCCTATGAGGCTGCCAGGTGTGCCACCTCTGCCATCCGAGCTCTGTACGCGCTGTGTCCCGGTACAAGAAGGACAAGAAGTCTACTCCAATGCCTTCGCCCACCACGCCCACGCCCGGCTCCTTTTGTAACAACTGTGGTAAGCAGCACGGAACACAGGTGTGTCTAGCTGCTGAGTCTACCTGCAACAGTTGTGACCATAAGGGCCACTGGTCACTCACAGTACGGTGCCCAGCTAAACGCGTCCAGTGCAATGTGTGCGGTGGTCTGGGCCACTACGACAAGTGTTGCCCTACCAACAAACCCAAGGGACAGCGTCGGCGGAAGCTTCAGCGCCCTTCCACCAGTGAGGGCCGCCCACAGTCTTCCAATCAGAAGCATGACGACCCTGGACAACGCTCGAGCCATATTAGGAAGGTGTACTCCCCCTCACGTCCCAGCACATCAGCGTCATCGTGACCTACGGCAGTGTGTCATCCTGTCTTCAGATGTTGCCCGACACCGGCGCTGATGCTACAGTCATCGGTCCCCAGCATTTGCAATGCTTGGGGCTCTCTCCAAGTGATCTAGGACCGCCCCCCAAGGATCTCCGCTTCACGGCAGATGGTTCACAGATGGCCCCAGCCCTAGGCTCACTCCAAGCACAGGTCACCTTTGGCAACAGGTCGTGTCAAGCCTAGATTGATGTGCATAACGGTGTCCCGACTCCTTTGCTGTCCTACAGACATTGTCAAGAGTTGGCCATCATCTCCCAGGGCTTCCCCAAACCTATTCTCGAGGTAAAACATGCCAACAGGGTGCACGAAAAGAGCAGCAACTACCCTGCTGTCGCCCTACCCCTACCTCTTGCCAGTGACACCTCTCCTTCGGATGCTCGGAAGTACTTCCTGAAGGAATTCAGCGACGTTCTGGTGACCAAGTCTGCTCTGGAATCCAAGCCTCTCAAGAAGATGGTAGGCCCCCCCATGAGGATCCACTTGAGGGACGACTCAAAGCCCTTCGCTATCTATACCCCTCGACTGGTCCTCCTGGCCTTCCGCGATGCGGTCAAAAACGAGCTGGACTCCATGGTCGCCCAAGAAATTATTGCACCAGCCGGCGATGACCTGTCTCCATGGTGTCACCTTATGGTAGTCGTCGCAAAACCCAAAGGTGGTGTTCGGATCACCACTGACCTCTCCAAGCTCAACAGCCAGGTGTCTCGTCCTGTGCACCCTTCTCCCACGCCCTTTGCAGCTATACGCAGTGTGAACCCGAAGGCACGCTTCTTCAAGACGATGGACGCCCTGTGTGGATACTGGCAGATAGAGCTTGCCGAAGAAGACCGACCACTTAGAACTTTCATTACCCCGCATGGACATTACAGTTATTGCTGTGGCCCCATGGGATTCGCCGCTACAGGAACGCTCTCTGCCTTCGAGGTGATATGGCTCTACAAGGTCTGGCAAACTGTGTGAAAGTGGTCGACGACATACTCGTGTGCGATGAGGATGACATGGATCACCTCTGCCGTATCTACGAGGTACTCAACAGGTGCCGGAAGCACGGCATCACCCTAAATGCCGACAAGTTTGTTCTGGCCAGCTCTTCAGTGGACTTTTGTGGGTACACCCTCTCAGGGAATGGTATTGCAGCTGACCCGGAGAAGGTCCGCTCCATCACGGATTTCCCCACCCCTGCTATCGTCACCTACTTGAGGTCCTTCATCGGTCTCATCAACCAGTTAGCAGAGTTTTCGCCGGACATCTCCGCAGCTGCCCAACCACTTCGCCCCCTGATGAGCCCCAAGAGGACATTCCTGTGGACCCCCGACCACGACAAGGCCTTCCAGCAAGTGAAACAGGCCCTGTCTAGTCCACCTGTCCTCGCCACGTTTGACCCAGCCTTGCCGACGGTTCTGCAGACAGATGCCTCACGCTTGTACGGCGTGGGATACGCCCTATTGCAGGATCATGGTGGAGGACAGTTCCAGCTCGTCCAGTGTGGCTCGCGTTTCCTCTCTGACACCGAGACGCGCTACGCCACTATTGAGTTGGAGCTGTTGGCTGAGGTTTGGGCGATGTCCAAGTGCAGGTTTTACCTCATAAGCCTGCAACACTTTCACCGAGTGACCGACCATCGCCTGCTTGTCCCGATCCTCAACCACTACACGCTGGACGCCGTTGAGAACCCTCGCCTCCAGCGTCTGAAGGAGAAGCTCTCGGCGTACATCTACACAGCAGTGTGGCGTGCCGGTAGGGAGCTCTGCATCCCTGATGCCTTATCCCGCTCTCCTGTCAGCCGCCCTACTCCAGAAGACCATGTGCTCGACGCCGACCTTGCTCTTTCCATCAGGACTGTGGTTACCCTACACGCCATCCAATCCCTTCGTTCGGACCTGTCACCAGATGACGACAAGGCAATGGAGGACCTTCGAACAGTGGCCTGAGATGACCCTTCCTACGTCCGACTCGTCGAGTATGTGACGAATGGATTCCCTAGCAACCGCTACGACCTTCACAACACCCTGCTCCCGTATTGGAAACTCAGTGATGAACTTTACTGCGACGGAGACCTTGTTCTGTACGGAGCACGTGTAGTTGTCCCTGCTGCCTCACGTCCCCACATCTTGGCTCGCCTTCACGACAGTCACCGTGGAGCTGAGGCCACCAAACGACGTGCACGACAGACAGTGTTCTGGCCCAGCATCGACTCCGACATCTCCAATGTTGTCCGTGCGTGTGAGCCCTGCCAAGTATTACAACCCAGCCAGCAGCAGGAACCCTTTATGAGTGACGACAACCCCACCCGCCCCTTTGAGTCTGTGTCGGCCGACTTTTTCTCTGTGTCAGGAAAGTCCTTCCTTGTTATCGTCGACCGTCTCTCTGGTTGGCCGGTTGTCATCAAGTGCGGTAATGACACGACGTCTGCCGCCACCATCAGCAAGTTCCACCACTACTTCCGTGACGTGGGCGTTCCTGTGCACCTGCGAACCGACGGAGGGCCCCAGTTCACAAGCCGGGACTTTGCTGTTTTCCTTGACCAATGGGGAGTCCGGCATGTGTTGTCATCGCCCCATTACCCGCAGTCCAACGGCCATGCTGAGGCTGCTGTCAAATCCCTGAAGCACCTCATCCTCAAAGTGGCCGAGCCGCCGAACGTGTTCATGATGTCGTCGCCCGCTACAACGACCACGCCCGTCCTCTTCCCAAGTTGAGTGTTGGTACCCAAGTCCGTGTTCAGGACCCGACCTCCCTACGTTGGGACAAAGTGGGCGTAGTCATGGGTCTCGGTAGGTCACGGGACTACCAGGTGCGGTTACCCAGTGGTCGTGTGTGGTGGAGGAACCGCCGTTTCCTCCGCCCCTTAACAACGCCTTCTACTGACCCCGCCACCAGTGTTGAGTCCCATACCCTCCCCAGTGATCAAGTCCCTCGACGCTCAGAATGGATCCAAAAGAAAAGGTCCGCTCAAGACTTTGCTATGAGCGTATAGGGGGGGAGGGAGGTGTATGTATATTATGTATGCTGTATGTATATTATGTATGTATGTATGTGCTCAATTTTATACATTATTTATTCAGCCTAGCTATTAGCGTGTGGCAATGTATTTACCATGTCCCATGCTTAATTAATGTGCCTGGCGACATATGGAAGCTGCTAATGTATCACTTGCCACATGTCGCCTGAAAGGCTAGTTGACCCCCCAGACAGAGTAAGGAGAGCCACCTCGCTTGTGTATCTCTGTTTGTCCAGTAAATAGAACCTACGAAAACTCTACAGGTGTTTGTGTTCACTCCTGCATATAGAACTTGGTACCCAGAACATATACAGTGTGGGCTCTGAAGTTGATCCCAGGTGTTGTAACTGTGGTGGCCGGCACAATGCTGACACAAGGCAATGACCCAATCGCCCGTCTGTCCCAGGGGGAAAGACTCCCTGAAGGCCGCGTCTACCACAACGCCCCCCCCTCTCAGTCTACCATGCCGCCTCCCTCTGTGTCCCCTCTGTCTCCAGCAACGCCTTCTTCAACAACACCTGCCCCTGCCTGGCCTCACCTGGCTGCAACACCGTAGTCCCGGCCGTCTCCTAACTCAGTTACTACTGGGTCACCTCAATATAAGTATTCAGTAAGTATCGGGTAGTTCACTCACCTGGCTGTCACCTGTATTTTATTAATGAGAGCATCACCTGTCTCCACGTTTAAATGCCACTTAGACGATTCCCTTATAGACGATTGGTGATTTAAACAAACCTAATCAAACTTAACTCTTTAATTTAACTTGATTTAACCTAATCTAACATAATCTAACCTAACTCCCTAACTTAACTTTACCATACCAATCACAGCCTCAGTACAAGTGTGGTATATACAACACCAATGTTTGTTACAGCTTTATTTTACGAGTTCAACGGGGGGGGGAGGGGGTATAGAGGACTCGTACACGATATATTGTACATTATGGTATATTCCTATAATCTAACAAGTAAATGGTCACTTCCACTATGTCGATCGTGGGGGGTTCAGGATCACCGCACTTGACTAGTATTTGACACTGGTTCTTGACTCAGGTACTTGACACTGTTACTTGACTCAGGTTCTTGACACAGGTACTTGACACTGATATGCCAGCGCCATGTTCGTCTCCTGGCCTTGGCTTGCTTTGCTCTGCCAGAACCTAATCTCCCAGTCCCCTCCTCACCTCATCTCCTCGCCTCACCACACCCCCTCGCTACACCGTCCCCTTCCTACTCACTTCACCGCCCTCCTCACTTCACCACACCTCCTCACTTCACCGCCCTCCTCACTTCACCACACCTCCTCACTTCACCACACCCCTCACTACACCGTCCCTGTCCTACTCACTTCACCGCCCTCCTCACTTCACCACACCTCCTCACTTCACCGCACCTCCTCACTTCACCACACCCCCTCACTACACCGTCTACTTTCTACTCACTTCATTGCCCTCCTCACTTCACCACACCTCCTCACTTCACCACACCCCCTCGCTACACCGTCCCCTTCCTACTCACTTCACCGCTCTCCTCACCTCATCGCCCTCCTCACTTCATCGCCCTCATCTCCTCACTCCCCTCATCTCCAGGTATTGCATAATTACTGTATTGGTTCTATCTTTTCTCGTGTTTTAGTTTGATACATATGATAGAATCCCTTAGGTTAGGTTAGGTTAGGTTGATTCCATTATTGTAGCGTTAACTTCTGCAGTTGCGAAATGGTTAACATAAGAACATAAGAACATAAGAATGGAGGAAACTGCAGCGGGCCTATTGGCCCATACTGGGCAGTCCCGTTTACACCCAACCCCTATTGCTCATATGAGCATCCAACCTATGTTTGAAGCAATTCAGCGTATTCGAGTTAATGATGATATTTGGTAACTTGTTCCATTCATCCACTACTCTGTTTCCAAACCAGTGTTTACCTATTTCACGCCTAAATCTAAATTTGTCTAACTTAAAACCATTGTTACGAGTTCGCTCCTGGTTGGATAATTTGAGTACCTTTGTAATGTCCCCTTTGTTTAGCCCCTGCCTTCCACTTATACACCTCTATCAGGTCGCCCCTCGCTCTACGTCTCTCGAGGGAGTGCAAATTAAGATGCTTTAACCTGTCTCTATACTCAAGGTTCCTAATGCCCGGGATTAGTCTTGTCATTCTCCTCTGAATTCTTTCCAAGGATTCTATATCCATTCTGTAATACGGTGACCAGAACTGAACTGCGTAATCCAGGTGTGGTCTCACAAGAGCAAGATACAGCTAACCTCTCCTTCTGTACCCAGGTGATATTAATTCGCCAGAATAGCTACAGGTGATAAAAATAATAACTAAATTGAAGGTCTACAGGATCGAGACCAGTCCATACGTAACCTACAGTCTGTCTCTCTTTATATTACAGTAACAAGGAATTCACTGTAGGAAGTATAGTGAAACATCCCTATAACGGAATTCCCTGTCGATATAATCCGTTATATGGAATGTTTGACATCTAATGGACCCTCGATATAACGGAATATCCTCTCCATTGTAGTCCGTTAAACAGAGGCTTCGCTCAGAAAGGTCGAATTTACATCTACATCATCAACGCATAGAGACCTTCGTTGTTGAAGTGTAGCGAAACAACACAACAGCAGGACACCCAACAACCTCAGGAAAAAAATTCTACATGCAATGAGACGGAGATTACCACCTTGCATGAGCTGATATCATTACTTCTATCAATGCGGATCTGTTCAGCATCTCCGAATGGGGTATTGGTGATAGTGAGGTTGTGTGCAGCACACTTGCTAAGGAGGAGTAGGCCGTTGGGATTACGCTTGCCTAATCCCTTTCTCCCTATGGTTTCCTGCCAAATGCCAGCATCTCTGCCAAATCTGGCATTAAAGTCACCTAGGAGCACAACCTTCTCTTCTCTGGGGATAGAGGTTAGCACTCTGTCAAGGTCAGTGTAAAAGGCCTCCTTGATGTCATCCACTGCATCCAGTGTTGGGGCGTATGCACTGATGAAAAAGGTATGACATGAGTGATTCAGTGGGACTAGAAGCATCATGAGGCGCTCGTTGATCCCAATAGGCATTTCAGTTAGCCTACGTAAGATGCATTGGCGGATGGCAAAGCCAACTCTATATATGCGGTTTCTCTCCGCAGCAGGCTTACCTTTCCAGAAGAAGGTATAGCCAGACCCCCGTTCTGTGAACTGGCCCTCATCTGGAAGCCGGGACTCACTAATGGCTGCTATGTCGATGTTATTACCTAGCTAGCTCTTTTGCCACAAGGACGGCTCTTCTTTCAGGATGCTCATTTGTGCCAGTATCCAGAAAGGTCCTGACATTCCATGCTGCGACCATAATAGGTTGTATATAGTATATTTTTGTTTTGATCTGTAATTATGATCGTGTTTTCGACCGCTTAAGGATGACCTTACTGGGTGCGGTTGTCCAGTCAGGTTGGTTCTTTAGGCAGGCGATGTTTAAGGCACCTTTTCTAGCCCCCTCCCCATGTGGGGTGAGCGGAGTGGCTCTTCGAAAGGGCTGCTCAGTCGCACAGACAGGACCGGATTACACTGTTGCCTAGATCCCAGTGCATAAACGACCATCTTATCTATCCCGTCCATGTGCAGAGTTGTGACTAGACTCTCAGCAGTTATCTTTGCCTGTCCCCACTCGTCTGTCGCCACAGGACTTTTAAGGGTATAGGGGATTTGATGATGATGAGAAATATGATGAGATGGATGATGGCGGCGCGTAAATTGATTTATGTGGTGAGGCAGGAGCGCAGACTGCAACCACACATTTTGGCTTTCCCATTTCCTACTCCAGTAGGGCAGGTGTTGCAACGACTGGGGAGAGGGAGAGTTTCAATGGACTGCCGATAGCCCAGTTTGTTGGGTTTCGCCTTAGTAGCCTATCCATCATGCATTGCCTTCATCCGCCGGTGTAGTCTTTGGGTTCCCATGGTGGTCACCTCTTCCGCCTATACCGCCACTGGGGTTTTGTTGGAGGTATGTAAGCATGTATGCCTGATGCGGGGCTCCACCACAGATTTTTCGTTTGGGGTTTACTCCCGTAGCCTCATACCTACCAAGGTTAATCCCCAAGGTAGCAGGGCAGTGGTTGGTAGGTGCCAGGACGTGTCCAGTGTCCACATACCAGTGGGCCTATGCGCTGTCCCTCTGGCGCCCACTGCTGCTCCAAGATCCCCTGCTGGTCTATCCTGGGCTCACTAGGCACCCAATTACCGTGACACACACACACACACACACACACACACTCCCCCGTGAGAGAGGCGGATCTCATTGCCGGGTTAGTTTCAAGGTCTCGCTCACTCAACGCCTGGCTGGACTGAGTGTTAGTGCTAAGGAGATCAAGGAACTCTCAGCCCTGCAGTTGCCATATGTTTGTTTTGTTTTTTCGTATGTTAACTCAGGAAATATATTGATTTTTTTTCTCCAGTTGCCATATTATTGTCGCCTCGCTGTGTATACTTGGATATGAAAGGACCCTGAAATGTGCTGAAATATATTACCTCAGTTGCCATATTATGTCTTTTTCCGTTATGTTAAACTCAGGAAATATATCGAATTCTTCTCCAGCTGATAAAAAAGGTGGGGTGTGGCAGGACCGTGAAGAATGTCAGAATGTAGTGTCTCAGTTGAGTACACTGACAAAATGTCACAGTTTGCCCCGTGTGTTGCGTCAACTCTCTCTCTCTCTCTCTCTCTCTCTCTCTCTCTCTCTCTCTCTCTCTCTCTCTCTCATCTATTGTGAAATACTAAGGCAACATTCATACATCCTTGACATACATACACCTACTTTCACTGAGAACCTGTTTACTTTTCCTTGCAAATCCAACCTAACCTAACCCAACAAAATCTAATCCAACCCAACCCAACCCAACCCAATGATCAATCAACCCAACTATTTAACCCATTCATTCATTAACCCAACCCAATCAATCCAACCCAACCCAATCAACCCAACTAACCCAATCCAACCCAACAACCCAACCAATCCAATCCAACAACCCAACCCAAACCAAGTCAACCCAGCCCAACCCAAGCAACAGCAATCCCAGCAACCCAACCCAACCCAACCCAGCAATCCAATCCCAGCCCAACCAAGCTTTAACCCAATCAACAACCCAACCCAACAGCAACAATCCCAACCCAACCCAATCAATCCCAACCCAATCAGCCTTCAACCAACCCAACCCAACCCAACAGTCAGCAGCCAATGACAGCAACCCAATAACAACCCAGCAACCCAACCCAGCAACCCAGCAACCCAATCCAGCAATCGACAACCCAACCCAACCCAACCCAACCCAGCAACCAACCAACCCAACCCAACCCAACCCAACCCAACCTAACCCAACCCACCTTTCTTGGTAGCCTGTGACCTTTCTTCACTTAAGACCAAAAATTTTAAAAGATCAGTTTAGACTAATTTAGACCCAGGTCGATCATCTGAATTAATGTCCATAATGATAGGATTAAATATAATAGTAATGAAAATTAGAAATATGACCTGTCTTAGTGACAAGTGACCTTGACCTTTACACAATTATGACCCCCGAAAATAGAAGTATAGTCTCCACTCTAAGCTAAATTCAACCAGGTGGGGAAATTTGGCAAACATAAGTAATTTGTTTTGATAAAGCAACGTGGTAACTTCTGATGACCTTTTGACCTTATTCTTAGGTAGTCGATGGAATAAGGTCAGTTGGGCTCAAACACTCGCTGGAAAAATTTTATCTCTTCCATCTGTCCAAATTTCACAAGGATCAATTAATAAACCTGGATGCCTCCTAGTGTGGGGTGACCTTTATTGGTGACCTCTGACCTTCACCTCCATGCGATATTGACCTTTATTGAACTTGATCTGTATTTTTATATTACTATAATCTTAAAGTTTGAAAAGAATTAGTAAAGATGAACTAAAGTTATTACACGGATAATACCTGTCAATATCTGTCAAGACGGCCATTGACACCAACTGCCTTTGACAACTATTCATGGCCAACTCCCCTTCTAGGCCGGACACCACATATGATCGGGCTCTCTCTCTCTGCATCCAAATGCGTTTGATAGCTGTCTTGTTGAACTTATCAAGGAGCTCCTCACTCCTACACCGGCCAGTATCATTGCCTCCTACACTGAGGCAGATAATGTGTTTGTTCCCATTACCAGACAAGATATTGTCCACCCTGTCAACTATATCCCCCACCCCAGCTTCTGGCAAACACACACTCATTCTATTTCTGTTTTTAGCACAGAAAGCTCTATCTAGATACCTTGCTTGATAATTCCAAACAACTAATGTTTTCGTACCTTCCTTGTCAGCCTTGTCCTTGACTACATTACTGTCCAATTCGTCTACCAAAGGACTAAAAAAAAAGTTTGTAAACTTAACTGTTGTCGGTTCCTTGTCTTTTTTTACCACCGGTTTGGTCGTTCCTCTCCCTACAACCCTCCACTCGCCTGTGTTGTCGTTAGACACACATAAGAACAACATAAGAACATAAGAATGGAGGCTTTGATTCTCGTCCGTTTACACCCCAACCCTATTGTATTTTATGTGAAGCAATTCAAGCGTATTCAGGTTAATGATGATATTTGGCGCTTGCCCATTCATCTTCTCTATTAACAAACCAGTGTTTACCTATTTCACGCCTAAATCTAAATTTGTCTCATTTAAAACCATTGTTACGAGTTCGCTCCTGGTTGGATAGTTTGAGTACCTTTGTAATGTCCCCTTTGTTTAGCCCTGCCTTCCACTTATACACCTCTATCAGGTCGCCCCTCGCTCTACGTCTCTCAAGGGAGTGCAAATTAAGATGCTCTAACCTGTCTCTATACTCAAGGTTCCTAATGCCCGGGATTAGTCTTGTCATTCTCCTCTGAATTCTTTCCAAGGATTCTATATCCATTCTGTAATACGGTGACCAGGAACTGAACTTCGTAATCCAGGTGTGGTCTCTGAAATAAAGAATACAGTTTTAGGATGACCTCGCTAGTCTTATGTCGCACTCCTTTGTATGAACCCCGTACTTTATTAAACTGTTTGGCAAAAACACATTGTTTACTTGGCTTAAGGTTCTCATATCATTACTCCTAAATCTCTCCTGCCAGTCGGATTTCTCTATGGCATGTCGTTGTTCATCTGGTATCTGGTTTCCCTGTTTACATCTCCTATACTAGGTACTTTACATTTGTCGATGTTGAATTTCATCTGCCATTTTTCAGACCATTCGAAAAATTTTTTTAGATCCTCCTGTAGTTTTGCCGAGTCCTCGTCAGATTTGATAACACGTCCTATTTTAGTATCATCAGCAAATTTACTTATGTTGCTGTCTATGCCGATATCTATGTCGTTTATGTATATAATAAACAATAATGGTCCAAGTACTGAGCCTTGGGGAACTCCACTTGTGACGTTGCTCCAATGGGACTTAGTGCCGTTAATGCTCACTAGCTGTTTCCTGTCCTGTAACCACGCCCTAATCCATTTAAGGATGTCACCTTTGATGCCATGTGCTTCTACCTTTCTAATTAGTCTTTCGTAGGGGACTCTGTCGAAGGCTTTGCTAAAGTCGAGATATACCACATCATAATTGTGCCCCTCGTCCACCGATTCGAAAACTGATGAAAAGAATGTTAATAGATTAGTTAGGTAAGAACGTCCGCTTGTGAAGCCATGCTGGGAATCATTGATCAATCGGTGCTTCTCCAGGTGATTTCGAATAGAGTTTGAAATGATTGCTTCCAGTAATTTGCCTACTATTGATGTTAGACTGATTGGGCGGTAGTTGAAGGGATATTGATCTATCCTTCTTGAAAATCGGTATTACATTCGCTATCCTCCAGGATTCTGGTACTACACCTGTTTTTAATGACATGTTAAACAACTTTGCTAAGGGCATACTAAGCTCTTCCTTACATTCCTTTAATACTCTGGCAAATATCTCATCGGGACCAGGTGACTTATTAGGCTTTAATTTGTCTATTTGCTTACAAACATCGTTACTAGTCACTACTATCTCACTTAATTTGTTTTCTTCACTATCTCTGAATAGAGTCGGTGCCTCGGGTATCATGTTTAAATTTTCGGTGGTGAAAACTGTTGAAAAATATTTATTCGTATCTAACTCCTTCATCTTCGCAATCACAAACAACAACAATAAGAAAAAACATCATCAACAACAACAACAACAATAGATCAATTAAAATAACTATGACAGGAATGAGTCTTTCCTTTTGTACCTCTGTTGACTGTCCTTTAAGGTGAGTCTTGCAGGTTCCTTGAAAGTATCGTAAATAAATGTTTATGGGTTAAATTATTAAACCCAAATGGTCTTTTCTCCTTTATTAAGAAGATAAACTAGTGCACAAATAGTTATGATATCACCGTAATTAACGCTATGAGCTGTGAGCGTTAATAAAATATGAAGCTGATAAGTATCTGAGCTTCGTCGACCTTATGTGTTTAGTTGGCGAGAGAGAAAGTAGGACTAAGGGTACAGGCCATGGGTCTGTCAAGAGGTCATGTGTTAGAAAAGAACATTAATTACCATACATCCCTCACTAAGTATTAGAGAGAGAATGCTAGAAACTTGCTCATAGTATAATTACGGTGGGTGTAGTTATTCTATATGAACATAATGTATGTAGTCCACATTCAATCAAACAGGGAGGTACAACCGCCTGGGAATATATTGGAAGCATAATGTGTTGGCAGACCCTGACTTCTGTTTAATTTACAGACAATTGCAGGGTTTCAATTGTTTCTCTTATGATTGACAACACAACATTCATACTGTCGTTTCTCACTCTTGATTTTTTTGTTCATTTTAGTATTTATTTGTTATTATTATATATTATTATTATTATTATTATTATTATTATTATTATTATTATTATTATTATTATTATTATTATAATTTTTTTATATTTTATTAATAATTATTATTATTATTATTATTATTATTATTATTATTATTATTATTATTATTATTATTATTATTATTATTATTAAAATTTTTATATATTTTACTAATTATTATTATTATTATTATTATTATTATTATTATTGTTGTTGGTGTTGTTGTTGTTGTTGATTTTATTTATTTAATTATTATTATTATTATTATTATTATTATTATTATTATTAATTATTAATTATTAATTTTAATTATTAATTATTATTAATTATTATTAATTATTATTATTATTATTATTATTATTAAACATACCAAAGCATTCAACATGAATTTGAGTAATGGCATGTACAAACTGGACAATTTTGTAATTAAGAAGATTTGTAACCATGTGAGAAGGTTGGGTCACCTTACCCTCTGACCTGACTACCGACCGTTGCCGTTCTATTTAAAGATTAGTAGGGTCATTACCTAATACCTGACCATTGTGGACCTGGTCTCACCCTCCTCTGTATATATACACCTTGTTTTGTACTTCTCTTTAGTCTGTACTCACCCCTGAAGATGTGAATTACACAAAAGCGCTTGGGAACTTCGTGTTTTCTTCTTTCCTTGTGGTTATCAACATATACTTAGATCACGCGCACCTACAGTGATTTACTTGCATATATATATATATATATATATATATATATATATATATATATATATATATATATATATATATATATATATATATATATATATATATAAAACCAGTCGGAATTTTACTGGACTTTAATTTCTCACTTGACTTGGGGTTTATTAAAGATTATTAGATGGTAATTGCAGTGGAAGCGCCCCTTTAAGAAAAATCCCGAACCCGCACAAGAACGCTTAAATCTGAGGCGCCGGTACACAGAGTAAATGGTTGAGTGTAGTCAGGATATGCTAAAACAGGTACATTGGTAAGTGCCGTCTTCAGTGCAATAAAACTAGCTTCCTGTTCATCATTCCATACAAAAGTTGAGTCCTTGAGTAATCATGTCAGCGGCGAAGCTAATGTCGAATATCATTTTATAAAAGAACGATAATTCCTGATAAATCAAGAAAACTACTCACCTTATCAACGGTTGGAGGACATGGGAACTGTGCACCAACTTTGACTTTTCCATCAACTGTGTGAATGCCGTCTCCGCCGACTACATGTCCAGGGAGAAAGTGTGGAAAGAGAAAGAAAGAAAGTGTGGGAAACGGCCACAAGAACTTGAAAGAAAGTGCACGAGCGGGAGAAAGTGCACGAGCGGGAGAAAGAGCATGAGGAGAAAGGACCATCATTTGACTTCATTGCGACTACATTTGGGTACATTTGGGTAATTACTCGCTCTCTCGGTACATGCACGCGATCTATTAACTCTGATTAAAGTAAGTTTTCCAATTTTTTTTTACTTTGTGACACCAAATACTAGTCGAGAAGTGATTGGCAGTCCGATTTATTCATGTAGAACCATTATTTGACATAATTGCGGCTACATTTGGGTAATTAGTCGGACCGTGGTCCCATGTCGATGGTTTCTTTAGGAAGGCATTAATTTACCATTTTATTTACGATGGAAAACGATGGTAGGTCTACGGACTTGGCGCACCCTGATTCGCTGTACGTTGTCAGCCGGATACAATACACTACAATACCATACAATACCATACAATACCATACCATACAATACCATACAATACCATACCATACAATACAATACCATACCATACAATACCCTGCAATACCATACCATACAATACCATACAATACCATACAATACCATACCATACAATACAATACCATACCATACAATACCCTGCAATACCATACCATACAATACAATACAATACCATACAATACCATACCATACAATACCATACCATACAATACAATACAATACCATACAATACAATACAATACACAACGAACTATAAATATTTGTAAGAATAAAACATAATTATATAGACATGTAAGACTCACAACTTGATAAGATATCCGTAAGACATTAGCTATTGGAAATGTGATTAAATGTTTTGTTATTAATCCAGTGTGAAATGTATCGGTATTGGTGGTACAATCCTAATGGTCTCTAATCCTATTGATTAGGTGAGGTTAATCTGGGTTTATTGAGAATTAAAGATAAGGTGTGGAGTTTATTCTACCTGTGTTAGTCTCAGGTACGACCCTTATTATAACAACCACGACCATGATTATAACAACCACGACCATGATTATAACAACCACGACCATAATTATAACAACCACGACTATGATCATAACCACGACCATGATTATAACGACCATGATTATAACAGCCAGGAATATGATAACAACCACGACCATGATTATAACAACCACGTCCATCTGGAAAACGATGTCGCTGTACGCTATCAGCCGGACGGCCGTTGCGCGCTAGCCAAGCACGAGCGTTCGAACTTTCACGCCTTGATAAACTGTACCACCGGACTCACCACCGGGCAGGAAGGGCCCACGATCACTTGTTTACCACTATGTAGGTTTAAAGACTCAAGAAACCAGGCGTTTTTATTGTTTTCTGTCTCATGCAGCAGTTATTTGGGCAAATTTAGTGAAATTTTCGAGTATATATTGATATATTAATTATTTAAGAATATTCTAGAATGTATTGCATATGTTTTTTTTATGATTTACTTATTATTGTAAACCTAGATCAGAATAGAACGTTCTCGAATCTCCCAGGCGTCTCTGAGTGGTGCTCGGATGTTCGAGGGGCGTCTGACGAGCTGTATATAAACACCTGTCCCTCTCTCCCCACCATCCGGTCCTGCCCCTCTCCCCTCATCCGGTCCTGCCCCTCTCCCCCCCCATCCGGTCCTGCCCCTCTCCCCCCCATCTGGTCCTGCCCCTCTCCCCCCCCCATCCGGTCCTGCCTCTCTCCCCCCCATCCGGTCCTGCCTCGCAGCTATGTCAATAAATTTGTTTAACTAAAGAGCCTCTCTCGCTCTACACAGCAACACGAGATGGCAACGAACGCTAATACAGGTGTTGGAAGGAAGCGAGAATGTGTGGCAACTCAGTCTCAGGGGACATGGAGAGAGAGAGGGAGAGAGAGTGAAAGAGAGGGAATTACACGGTAGCCGGTCAACAACACCTTATATTTTCAACCTTCCCGCCTTAGTTCCTTCATTTTTTTAATGTTTAATATTAATTGTAGAAATAATATGGATAAGAATACAATGTCAGATTATATTTACTGTGTGTGGTTAAGTAGGAAAGAAAAGTCATCCATATATTTCACGAACAAATATATTAATATGTGTTATATATATATGTACAATTTTAAAAAGATAAAGAAATCCCTTTGTTGTAGCCCCGCGTTCCTCCCTGTCCCCTACGACCCACACGAGGAGTTTGCCAGATGAGCGAGAATAAGTCAGTTCCTTTAGTTCCAACACCTCCAAGGTCAAGGATACCGGTTTCCGCGCACACAGGCTTAGATCACACTCCTTGTATTGGTTTATCATGACTGTATTTTCATTGTTTAACCATTCCCCATGTGTATTGAATCGTATATGTGAGAGTACGTTTGTTTTATAGTTAAGAATATGTGTAAGAGCATTTATAGTGGGTTATTATACGTTGTTTATATATATGTGTGTGTGTGGTGAGGAATGCGGATGCAGTGTTCGGACGCGTGTGTATAGGTATGGCAAAATGACGCATCTCTTTGTTCGTCTGATAGTCCGTTAAAACTGAATGTAGTGGACATCTCACATTATTCTGTCCATACACTTGATATATTTAGCAATTGTATTAAATACCCTTCACTAGATCTGTAATAGTAAGTGCCTTTAACTGCCAGGGTTTAAAGTACTGCTCATAAGGTCGAGTTTACTCGGCAACAGTTGTTATTGTACCTCACCTGCAATGATCATGGAATGTTTGCAATATAAGTGTTTTAAAATACTATAACATGAATCTTGTTGAATAATTTTTAGTACGAGTATGTTATTTTCATACAGTAAAAGAAAACATTCTATCTATTCTTTTGTCACTTCAGTTATCACACTACAGAAGGTGTCAGGTGACATGAGGAACTTAAACCACAGAAACTGCTCCAGGTTTTTTTGTTTTCCCTTTTGTTGAGGGACTCATTAAGGGGTAACACCTGTCCTCACCTTCACCCCCCCAGGTAATATCTTCCCTCGACAGGTAGCGTGATATATTACAGGTAGATCCTCTGTAGATTAGACCACCCACAACTTATTTCACCTGTGGATGAATCAAATATCCTAACGTTACCTTCAGTGTGGGGGGGGGGGGAAGAGCAGGTGTCAATAACCATTGTGAAGCTGCCCTCCTCCCCCAAGACACTAACCTTTAAACCCCCCTCAGAGACTAACCTTTAACCCCCCAGAGACTAACCTTTAACCCCCCAGAGACTAACCTTTAACCCCCAGCAACTAACCTTTAACCCCCAGAGACTAACCTTTAACCCCCCAGAGACTAACCTTTAACCTCCTCAGAGACTAACCTTTAACCCCCCAGAGACTAACCTTTAACCCCCATCAGAGACTAACCTTTAACCCCAGAGACTAACCTTTAACCCCCAGAGACTAGAGACTAACCTTTAACCCCCAGAGACTAACCTTAACCCCAGAGACTAACCTTAACCCCCAGAGACTAACCTTAACCCCCCAGAGACTAACCTTAACCCCTAGAGACTAACCTTTAACCCCAGAGACTAACCTTTAACCCCCAGAGACTAACCTTAACCCCCACGAGACTACCCTTTAACCCCCAGAGACTAACCTTTAGAGAGACTACCCTTTACACCCCCCAGACTAACCTTTTAACCCCCAGAGACTAACCTTAACCCCCACGAGACTAACCTTAACTTCCAGAGACTAACCTTAACCCCCAGAAACTAACCTTTAACCCCAGAGACTAACC
Organism: Homarus americanus; assembly: GCF_018991925.1. Classification (NCBI taxonomy): domain Eukaryota; kingdom Metazoa; phylum Arthropoda; class Malacostraca; order Decapoda; family Nephropidae; genus Homarus; species Homarus americanus. The sequence goes on along the minus strand of NW_024755046.1, from coordinate 146,098 downwards.
TTTAACCCCTCAGAGACTAACCTTTAACCCCCAGAAACTAACCTTTAACCCCCCAGAGACTAACCTTTAACCCCCTCAGAGACTAATATAATGAGACTATATCTTGCATGAAGAATATTTATATATATAAGTAGAATATTGATAGTAAGAGATATTACGAACCACCCCATCTATTGTGTCATGATCTAACTACCCAGCACTACCGAGCAACGCCATCTAGGGACGCGACCCGAGTATGACTAGTCTTAGTCATCACTCCGGGTTTCCTTTCTCCATATCCTGGTTGTTGCGTCACCTCCTCCAACTCTTCCTCATCAGCTCCGGATCGAGGAGTGTTCAGTTCACTCTGGCAAGTGACCACACTTGGATTACCTATCCTGGAAACCTACGGCACAGTGACTACCTACCATCTTCTTCAATACTCAGCCCTACTCGTCAGACACTTCAGCACCGCACTTGAGTATTGTAACCCTATATTACCTCCCACCTCCACTTGCTTCAGATTGTTGTATGTTGTATAAATATGTATATACTGTTAAGCCCATGTTGCGTATGTTTAAGTTAAGTATGGTTAAGGGTAAATTATAGAAAGCTGGATATTTTGTTAAGGAATTTGTTGTACTTTATTATACACAACAAAAACTCGCATCCTTTGTCTAGCCTTTTATAGTCCGATTGTCTTTGTTTAATAGTTTTTTATTGTTGTTGCCTGTTGGGATCTGGGTAGACTTTTAACTATATTCTAAACCAGTTTCTAAATCCCCAACTCGAAACAATATCAATATCCCGTTTCGTTGCAATTGAAGTTTCAATCATCCGAAGCTTATGGGAACAAGGAAACATTTCTGAAATAGCAACTGAATATTTATTGAGTGGAGACCTAACACCTACTCCCCAAGCAACGTTCACAGACGTGTTATCAGAAAGTTCACTCCATAACAACTGATCTATATTAAGTCAAATACATCATTTTAATAACATTTCTTTATTTTTAAACTTATACGATGATTTGACTTCCTTTATGTGCAACCTCCTGTGCTACCCCTTTAAAGCGCCAATACCTCGAGTTTTCAGGGAATCTCTAAATTTAACATCCCCACTTGTTACATCCACGTCTATGGCTGCAGGTACAAAATTTTTCATTAGAAGGGAAGTGCCTGTCTCCTAATACCCTTCAAAGATCGACAACACCACCACCACGATAATAAGATAATGGGGCTTTTAAATGTTGTAATATCACTCAAAGTTCCTCCACGATTAAGGAGGAAAGGGTCGTCAAATAAATCTAAAAATTCTTGTTTCGTGGAAGTAACCAATGTTGTTCTCATCATGGAGTCTCAAATGATGATGAGTAACTAATCCATTCTACTTGGGTCTTAGATGAAGCACTCACGTAACACTAAGACTCTTCTAAAAGTAAATCGGTTAACCAATTTTGATTAATAATTTTAATTGCTATACTTTCTATAGTTGGAGTACTTAAAGTCTTATGCATTAGAGGATTCGTCCGTTTACTGGTGACATCATTTGGTAATGGTATAACATATAAATTATTTGTGGAGAAAAAAATCATGGTTTTCCCCGTATATAAACGCTCCACATCATGATTTAAGATTTGCTGATAAGAAAAATAATCAACGCATTCCTTGTATTTCTTTTATCATCTGACTGTTAACTGCTACTGATGCTAAATTCCTAGAAATCATATGAGAATATATTTTTCTCTGGTAAATAATTATAGAAATTATATTAACACTCTTCATCGTGGGACTGCTTAATTTATGCAACAGATTCAATATTGCTGTTTGGATCCTCACACAGTAGGCAGTAGTAATATTTGGGAAAAAGTATAAAACTCAGTCTAGCCTCATATTCCCTGTTAGGGTCAAGGTATAGTGGAAGAATGCGGCTGTGAAATTTTTATGAAGTGTTGTCAGGATATATGTCAATACTAGCTACTGAAGAAATATATAAATATATCCACTGTCTTTAAGTGATTGTTCCCTTGTCTGAGTCACACTGGTCAACATAATAGATTGTTATTTTATTTAAAGGTAAGAAAATAAATAGCTCTTTTATACAATTTATTGAGGAAATTATATAATTAATTTTGTATTAATGTCTCTTTTTCTTAAATGTGTGTTTGTAATTGTTATATGGCTAATATTCGCCTAACTCGTGTGTATCTATAGCTAGTTGAATATAAACAGTGACTTCAACGGGCTTCTCCACTCGCATATTTATAAACGTGTAATTCTTTGATGCCGGAAGAGTCGAATGAAACTTTTCTTCTTCTGGTGAGCTGAGATGTTCTCCGTGTTTGTTCTCTTGATGATCACACTAACCAAATATCATAGTTTGTTCACTTTGTTGGTTCATTTAAAGGTAAGAAAAATAAAGTTGTTTTATTTATTTACTTTTAGATAATTTCACATTTAATTCAGCTTTAAAAATGGGTGTAGAAAAATTGTAGTACAGCTAATAGAGTGATCCCTCTGCTGCGTTATTAAGAGCGTGAAGAATTGTAGGGTTTTTTTTTGTGGAGGGGGGGGGGGTTGTTGCTTCTGAAGTGACACCCTCGGCTGCTTCTGCTATCTACCGGGATATTTACACTGTCGCGTCCATTAACACTATTCCTTGGGGTGTCTACTGTAAGACCTCCATTATCTATCTATGTATCTTTCTTTCTGTCCAATTATATCGAAGAAACTAAATAAACATTACATTTACAATTTCTTAAGTTACCCTGAAAAATGATCCTGAATACTGTCAAAGAAAATAAAAAGTAAACAGGTAACTACGATAGGTGATTACAATACTCCTGCTGGTATTAAACTTGTGATAAACATACGTACTACCTCCCCCTTATATATCATAGTGTGTTAGATTATTATTAAACCTGAATATTATGACTGGCAAAGTTTCCAGGCTATTTGAAAGTCTTCTAGTTTCTCGTATAAAGTAAATGTTTGGTAGGCCGATCGAGTTTCTGCTACCATACTACCATTCATACCACTACTGCTACCCAGGGCCGGATTCAGGAGTGGGCAAAGTGGGCAGCTGCCCAGGGGCCTCCACATATTACAATATTTTATTTATTTGTTTATTCATTTGGATTATTTTTATTTTCATTCTTTAAAATTCATGTTTATCTATTCCATCACGTAAAACTATGTTCAGCAAGAAGCGTGATAGAAATTAGGCTAGCTACTCCTTGAAATTCATGAATAATGGTTTTCCTATGAACCGTATATTTTTAATGAATGCTATTGTTGGTGTTGCTAATAATATTTTATTTATAGTTGAGTTAATACTTATTCTGAATCTATCTGACCTTGGACTTAAAGAAGCCTATACATGCATTCTTGGACAGAACCATTATTTGGGTAGAGGTTTATCTGATTAAGAATGCATAGAATCATCTCTCTGTAATATTTAATAATATATTCTTTTCTATGAAATCTCTTGAAATTTTTTGACATGTGCGGTAGTAGCTATATTAGGGCTGGTCGACTTGAAACCACATGAATGACTCCAGTCATGTCTCACTTTTGTGTGTGTGTGTGTTGGGAATTTGTACACTATCAATAAATATACAGTTAACTAAAAATTTCTCAATGTTCTAATTTCCTCAATATAACTGCATATGGCTTCAAAATTCTCCAAAGAAGTGTTCAAATTTCAAAAATTTCCCGGGGGGCTTACAGCGCCCCCCGGAACTACCAGATATTTAGGCTCGCTTCACTCGCCACCCCACCCTCTTGGGTAGTTATAATGAGGAGGGCCTCCACAAAGAGGCTGCCCATGGGCCTCCACAGGTCTAAATCCGGCACTTCTGCTACCAAGCTTAATCTATTCTACTACTACTACAAACGGGTATTTATACTACTACTAATCATAATAATAACTACTACTACTACTGCTGCTACTACTGTTTGTAACTATAACGTCTTGCACTACTATTAATAATATTAATTATTATTATTACCGTGCTACCATTAATGCCATTTATTTTTTTTACGACAAATTCTGTTCATAACTACTGCTACTTCTACTACTATAACTACTACTATTATTGACTACTGTTACTATGAATGGTTATTACTACTACCAAGATTAATAACTATAACAAAAAAAACATGGCCTCCAGCCTCCCCTTATAGCCATACCTTCGCCGCCACTTTATTACCTTAATATTAAATATCCTAATACATAAGTAGCTATCCTAGCTGTGTTGAGTTAGTGGAGCCGCAGATCTATGCAGCATTCAGTGACTGTTGCCTCATAGTCAATATCTGCAACTGTTGTTGGCTTTGGAGCCGATGCTCTCGTTCTCCCGAGGCAGAACAAAGCCGACCGAAGGAGAGAGAAGGACAATCGACATCTCATCCAGGCTGTAACATAACTTCTGGGCTGCTGCTTCTGTTCGGATAGCACCTCCGCGAGTCTGGCATAGAAGCATCTTGCACTTGGTCCCTTCCCACCAGAGGTTGTGAACAACAGAGGAGTGAAGCTGCCTTGATCAACGTTCTGAATTCCCTCCCCTTATGCCCTTATCGTGTCATTCTCGTTCCTCCTGTGTGCAGCACCCAGAGCTAAGTTACGGTGACATGCGGCTATGGGATCAAAAATCCTGATGTCGAAGAAGGCTAGCTGTCCCCGAGTTCAGAATCCTCGAGCACTGACTTCAACACTGGCTTCGTTGGATGTGTTTGAAGTCCTATGTTGGAAATTTTCACCGGCCAATGGAAGGAGGGTCGGTTCTACCCTGACATCACGGCAGATTTCCTTCAACATATTTGCTGTGAGATCCCTTACTTCGTCATACCTCATGCATATGAAGCCCCCTTTCTTGCGCAACATGGCGTGATCGACGTCATAGGAAGAGCCACACACGCATTGGGAGGACAAACCTTCCACTGGCCAACAGTACCTTAGGGCAATGGCATCTGTAAATTCTTGTTTGTTGAGACTGAAACCATTTGCCCTTATCGGTAACGTAGTTAACCAGTTCGAGGCGCCCAACTCCTGCGCTATAGCTACTGTTTTTTCAAATTCTCTGGCACTTGCAGCAACAGTTGCTGCAACTTATCTCTTTGGCCGTGCTGTCGTTCTGTCGTAATGGGCCTTCGAATTTTGTTTACTTCACTGGTATCCACCTCCCCTGTTGCGTTCTGAGCTATTATGTGGTCAATCCCATTCCTTCCAGTCGCGGTGGTAGTGAAAAGAGTGATCTTTCTGCTGGGGTTAAGTGAGGGTGTTTCACTAATTTGGGAATGAAATTGGTGGCCGCACACTTGGGTGGTTCAAACAGGTTAGCTGGCGACCACCTGACAATTTCTGAGTAAGTTTCTTTAACCCATATGTCCGCATTTTCCATCGACATGCCATTCCACTGTGGTGGCTGTCTCTCATTCACCTCGTGGACATCTGCTACTATTGGAGCAGCGTTTATTAGTACTACATTTTCAGGTTGAGTAGACTCACTTCTATCATTTAGGATATCATCGGGCGGTTGGGTTCCGGCGATATCCACTGTTGCCTCCTGTGTCGGCACTACTACTACTACATTTACTACCACTATTGATAACTACCACTACTAACCACTATTGATAACTGCTATCACTACTACAACTACCACTACTAACCACTATAAATTACTACTACTACTACTACTGGTAACAATATCACCAAATTCCTTCCTGATTTGCCGCGCGAAGCTTGTGTGAAATGAGGGCCGATAACCCAGCCAGATTTTGAAATTGAAATGAAATATGGACATAATACTTAAGAGTTTCCTTCCCCAAGAGTGTCCACCAGAAGAATCTCCTCACCAGCCAGCTCCACCGGACCCTCCCTCTCCACCGGACCCCTCCCACTCCACCGGACCCCTACCACTCACCGGGCGGCAGGGGAGGAAGTGAAGGGCGGGTGTCTGGGGTTGTAATAGATTCAAGCCGCCACCGACTCCCCTTGTCCCTCCCTTCTTGTTGTCTGGTACCTCATTAATGTTATCACTGTGTGTGTGTGGTTCTGCTCAACAACTTGTCCTTCTACGCGTCTGACAGAAAGGGAGAGCGAGGGATGAGACGTAATAATTATAATAAATTGAAGATTCAGAATCACATATACTCGGGTTTCATGTATTGGGCACGAACATAAGGTAAATAAGGTAAAACAATCGAAATAACTTAATTGTAGCTTAAAATAATTGAAAATGGAAAATAAATATAAACGTTTTCTCTGAACTCTTTTACCACTAACTATGATAAACGCAGCGCCAGGCAGAGATTGACTTACATTTTATTGATAGAGAAAAAAAGACGATGGTTAAAATTGAACTTTTAATCTTAGTACGTCGTCCTACGAGTTTTGGGTTAATTAGTGAGTAGAAACACACAGTAGTGATAGCAACAGTACGAGTGTGGATTTGTGCGGCAGCTTACAGTGTGGCGGTAAATTTGTCACTAAAAATTTCATATATATGTATTTTTATGTATATTATGCATAATTAACCGGAATTAATAAAGCTAATGAGTTAGTAATACCTTTAGAGCAAGGGTTCCCAAGCATTTTACACTGCGACCCCATCTAGAGCTGTCACCTAGCCAGTGCGACCCTAAATCACTGCCGCGGCCCTTGGTGAATACACAGTATATATAAACAGACATACTATCATAAAAAAAAATATTTAACTGTAAAACAAATACGGAAAATGTATTACATGACTGAGGAGTGTAAAAGTAAACATTATCAGACGTAGGTTACAACTCCTGTTTAATATGTGATCTATTCATATCATCATTTATTGTACTGTGCCTGAATATATAATTATGTCGTTAAGCAGCGTAATAACACACAATTTCTATGTTACAATTCCATCATATTTCTTTTTTGAGGTGCAGCAATATTTTCAATGCAAATCACATCGGTCATAATTCACATTTGACATGCGTGCATTCACGTTTGTTATATATTTTATTTGTTTTATTTACAGGGAGTATATTTATGTGATTAAACAAAATAACATACTCTTCCATGTTACAATTCTGCGATAAATTGTATGCAATATGTCATATTTTACATCTGACATGTACAATGTACACGTCCATCACTTGATTAATTTTCTATACCTGCGGGTATAATAAGTTAAGCAACATAGCAAACAATTTTCTAAGCTGAAGTTTGAAATACGGTTACGGTAATAATTTTTTATAAACACCGTTGACGAGAAAGCTGGTCAGACAGACTGAGTCATAGTCAAATTGTCGTAACGATGTTGAAAAATTCTTGTGCGAGCCTCTACTGACAGTACACCAACGTTGGCGTGTGTTTCCAAGTGTCTCTCTAGCTTGTTCAACTTTAAGGATTCCTCAGCAAGTTCTTTAGAACACACGACACATATCCCTCTACCATTGACCTCAGCTACACCATACTTGTCCAGGAAGGCTGGAAGGTTGGCAGAGCCGTTTCCGCTTCTTGGTGGAAGGTCTGACGACTTCTGCAAAAACTTGTTCATTATTGCCTGTAAAATTAAATACACTTTAGTATATCTAAAAATGAAATATTAATTATTTTTACAAATACCTAAAAGTAAAACACAGTATCACAAGACCATAATTGCTAATGCACAAGAGCAAAATTATAGAGCAGTATTTTTTTCACCAAGACAGTCAAACAAACAATGCACAACAATGCAGTAATTAACTTTACACAACAAATCAAATAGTCAGCATCGTGTATCAGTAATTTTCTTGTGTATTGAAAGAATGCACAATGGAATAATGTTCTGTGCATGATGATAAACCGCATGTAGGAGAATATGGCTCAGGAAAATATGGCACCGGAAAAAATGGCTCAGGAAAAAGGCATAATCATCAGACTTGGAAAAATTGCACATTAATTTGTATTGACATGTTTTCCTTAAAATTTTATAACATTTGTTACTGAAACTTACTTCGAGTTTATATCAACGTTGTAACTTAAAACATTTATATTATCTTTAACTAAAACATTCTACCGTATGTTAATGAAAACGCGTACATAAATGAATTACAAATTTGAAAATGTCACATTACATATTATTGTTTAAGATTTCCAACGAATGTTATAGCCAGCGCCTTGCACAAACTCTTGGACTGACTTGCGACCAGCTTGGCGGTCCAGGCAGAGGGTCTTCAGCCTCGTGTGGAGGTTCTTGTCAACTCGTTTTTGGCGCTTCCTGTGTGGCTCACCTAACCTAACCTAACGAGCTCGTTTTAGCTCGCTTGTGGTTCGTGAGCTCAAAGTAAAAAAATTTTTGCCATTTTTCCCTAGTATGAAAATTTTGCATTTTTTCCAGTGTCATTTTTTCCTGTGCCATTTTTACGAGTACTTAATAAACCACATACAGTAACAAAGTAGTAATTACTAAGTGTGCTATAAGCATGCACACGTTTAACAATGCAAGGTATGCACAGTAAAAATTAAAAAGCAGTAATTGTGATGAGTACTGTGTAGATATCCTTAATTCACGGCACTAAAACTACTAATACACGACAGTAAATAACACAAATGATTAATTAATTATATTTGGCGCTAAAGAATTCACACAGTTTAAAGTACATCAACAGAACACGTGCATAATGAAATTGTAAAATGCAAATAAACAAACCTGACAGGTGAATGATACGTTCACATCGGTGGGGAGCAGAGTGAACTGAGCTGGCAGCAGGTCAAAGGTAGGAGTGTGGAGCTTCTGTTGCGAAATGTGTTATCAGAGTAAGCCTGACCTACGGAGAGCAACCGCGTTAATCCTTTGACCATAATTTACGGTCCCAACTTAACGAGGCTACCGGCGTCTCATAGCAGGAGGCGTGGACCTGTCGGCCACTCATGAGGATTAAGTCCTTGACCGTCTGACCGCCGTAAGACACATGTGACTCCGGCGATCACATGAGCTCTTTACGACCCCCCATGACCACTATGTGACTCCTTATGATGCGTCCTTGCGACCCCGTGTTGGGAACCATTGCTTTAGATATTAGTTAAACCTTCGAAGTTATTTTTCAAAACAAAAATACAAGTAACCAAGCTTTTAGATTTTCATGATGTGAGATCTAGAAAATTAATACTATACTCACACCTGATCTGTCACAATGCATCACAAATCACAAAGATAAATTAATAAACTATCTACTGGGGCTCTGAACGGAATCTATTAAAATGTGGTTGCAGACTTCTCATCAAAGAATAATACTTTGTTTCAAAATATTGGTGGAACAGATCATTTGGCACAAGAAAAGTTTTAAAGACTAACACAAACTGACACAAATTATATGTTGAGCTACAGAAGTACGTTACGTTAGGTCAGGTAAGGAAGCATTTATCGTAAGAAGCCAACAGAGAAACATGGTTGGACAGATGTACTTAACCACCTGTAGTCGATATCAAGGCTTTCACCCATATGTCTAGCACCCAGAGGTACACATAAACATTGACTCTCCTTCAAATGGTAACTATTTTAGGATTTTTTTAGTTTATTGCTGAATGTTATCCTCTTTTAGCAGAACATTAAGCATTATAGTAATGTTGAACCAGGCGAAACATCTTACCTAAACGACATGTTACGGCCTCACTTGTAGTGATGGGTTGTCAGACCACAGCTTACATCTCAGAAACAGTCCAGACCTGACCCAACATTAGCGGGGTCAAGTGTAAGGGGACCCCTCGCAGCCCAAATCAAGGGGTTACAAATCACCCGGGACCCAGTCAGCAGAAGAGGCCACCTGCCTCCAATATATACAACAACTATAGTCTCAGAAAAAGTCCAGACCTGACCCTACATTAGCGAGGTCAAATGTAAAGGGATCCTTTACCGTTACCAACACCTCTTCCCTCCCTGACCAGATATCCATGCTCCTAGTGACAGGCCTGGCACTTGACATTATTAGGGACCTGCTACACTTTGCCATAAACAGATAAATTGTACCGGGAATTTTCCCCCACACACTCATCATTCTGTCACTTTATGTAACTTGCTGACAAAACCCATGACCCTTCAGGCCTTTTACGCCCTTAATGCATGAGTCATAAAGGCAAGCATGAACTCCGCATGCTTCCCTGTTGGGCGCTGTAAACGCTTCTGCGCTTCACCTTGCACAGGATGTAAGGGGGTGCCCAATAAACTAGCCCCTCGTGGGCAATCTGTAAAAAATCCCAATATATAGGACGTCGTAGCCCTCCCTCACGAGAGAGAGTCGGGGAGAGACAGACACACAGAGGGATCAGAGGAGGAGGTCCGCCACTGGTCCGCCACTAAGTGTAACGAGGTCTCAGCCGGGTCCATCGACAGAGTGTTGTCAACTCAACGTGCAAACAGTAAGTGCTGGTTGTGTAGACGGTAGAAGTGCGGTGATCCCGAGCCTACCCAACGATCGACTTGGTGGAAGCGCCCATTCCATTTGTGAGGTTAGGTTATACGAGAATACCATAGTCTATTATAAATTGTGTACGAACCCCCTCCATTAATTCCCCCTATTGAAATAGTAAAATAAAGCTGTAACACTCATTGGTGTTTTATATACTACACTTGTACTGAGCCAGTGTTAGCATCACACCCTCGAGACACGCTACCATCTCCTCTCACTATTCGACTCTATTACTATAAATTCTTACCTTACCTCTCCATATTAGATTTTGTCTCATTATACACAGAAATTGTAGCAACACTTATGGAAACAATAACAGCTGAGGGATAAATGTTACGTAGTGTTGACTCTTCTCCAGATATTTCACACATGGACCAATTTATCTTTCATGTTTATAGTTACCCCCAAACACTGACAGCCAAGCCGAGACATTATATTTGAAGCTGTCACCACTACACTCACTAGTCACAAGAATTACAGAGTACAATCGTATGGCAGTAACAGGTTTGGTGGCTCTTATTGTGACTTTCAAGTTTGGTCAAGGAAAATAATAACCTCTTAGCCATATATCTCATCTGCTCGGTACACACACACACACACACACACACATCCTACCAGGAACATTGCTAGATACTGTAAATTGATTTAAATTATATGCTGAAATTTTAAAGAACGGACGGGTTAAAATTTCCTGGGATTATCATATATTTTATCACACGTTTTATCATACATTTGTTGTGGTTCATTTCTCATATTCTTTGATTTGTGTTGTATGATAAATCCTCCATGTATAATGTATTAAAAGTATTTCAAGTAGCAGGTATTACTCGTATGATTATTTAGTATTTGCGGGGGATTAATTTATACTGATTTGTACCTAATCTAACAGTGAACGGAAATGGTCACAGGAACCATGTCACAGAATAACGTCATATTTTATTTACATATCATTAACAATTAAAGTAATAAAATAGGCTTAAGCTATCATAGTAATCTCGTAAATCAGTTCGAGAAAAAAACATCAAAAAATCCAGTTCCATTTTCAAACATAACATTATTTCAGTCTGGAATATCGAAAATAAATGACAATAAATCTGTGAGAATTTCTGAACTAAAATTAGCAGCTCACATTGTTTGTCATTCAGGCATAAAACTATCGATCATCTGGCTGAGCTTGTGAAATATCCCTACAAAAGAAAATGAACTTTGGTGTGTAGTTGAACAATGAAGTGGCGCAGAGCTGGTTGGAAGGACCCGGGAACTGTTAACATCATCAAGATAAACGGTCACAACTTCTTGAAGCAGCTACCCAAAGAGCTGGAACAAAGGCAGTCCTCTAACGTCCAGCTCTTGACGTAAAGAAACCAAGGTTGAGTGAGCTGTCATTCCTCCCGAAGTACTCAGGGAATATTGGTAAGCTTGATGAACACTGTCAAAGGCTTGGGAATGTCAGCTGACGTCGAGAAATTTTGAATGACAGTTCATGACCATCAGGATGCCTCGGGAGAGAAGGACTTTAAAGGGACAGGACAGATTACCTTGTTGGTGTCACCCATCAGTAACCTCCTCGCCTCCGTAGAACAGGTGTTTTAACAGATGAACCTCATAAAGAATAAAATTACAAACATAATTCAACAGAATAGTTTGGAAAACATCCTACATGTCAGTGTGTCCCTGCAAAGACGAGACATTGTTGTAATAAGTTTCTCCCACATATACAATGTTGTTAATTTTTTCTTAGGATAAAGACGACACTGACTATGTTGACTTAATTGATGCATAAAATTACTAGGCATGTACGCTAATTTACATACATTAATTTTGTTTGCACATTTTAAAATTTGGGGGAAATTAATTTTATATATAATATCAAGTATGTATGTATGTAAAAAAAATGCTTATGTTAGTGATTAAATAAAATGTTTCCTCCTTTTTTTTTGTTCTACCTTTGTCTGTCCTCTTGAGCGTAATACATTATTATTACTGATAATGCTGGTTTTGGGGGGAGGAGTTGGCGGTTTTGGAGGGCGGGTTATGGGATGGGATTTGACGGGAACGCAGTACACCACCTGGCAACCCCCAGCCTCACTATCTAATGCTGAATTCACCGATTTAATCACTGATCCCACTTCATTTCCTAACGAAAGTGTGTGTGTGTGTGTGTATTTGTCTGCACTCCACACCTACTACAACAGAAACTCCACTGTTCGAACCGTCATTCCTTGAACAACATGAAGCTTGTATCTAACCAGGCGTACCAACTGACCCGATGTAGTTACGCGGGCGGTTTCTGTTCCACCCGCCAGGCTTGTTATTTCTCAACCAAAGCTGGGAAGACACCTGTTCCTTATTCTCTACCTGCACCTTCTATGTATACAAGCAGAATTAATTATGTATAGGTGTATAACGATTTAACTCTCTCTAATCATTAATGTAATCTATATTATAAATTTAATCTATGCAATCTATTTAAGGTAGTTATCTAATCTATATCGTCTAAATAGCCATCTCTATCTAATCAACATTTGCTACATAAAGTAATTAATCTAACCTTTGCGGTAGAACGGAGGGGTTTTGGTGCGGTTATGATCCGTGACGTCATCAGTGAGGTAGGAGGGTTTGGTCAGGTGTTGTGGTCGACGGTATGTTGTTAATTTACCTGGATCACCTGTAGATTCAAACCCCCCTCCCCCACAAACATATTTCACCTGATGATAAACTTACTTAACCTCTAAGTTCCGGGTTAGGGTGTCGAAGGTAGTATCCCCTACCCGTGGGTAGATCGAGAAAAATCTAAACTTTTCCAAAAATAATTTTTAAACTTTTTAAATGATAAAACAATAAAAATTAAGCAAGAAAAACTATATAATGACCCTCTAGATTCTAGAGGGTCATTATATAGTTTTTCTTGCTGCTTGGGACTGTCAGTTGATTGAAAATGTCCAAAGGAGGGCCACTAGACTGGTGCCTGCACTAGGGCACCTCAGCTACCCTGAGAGATTGGAACGTCTGAACTTGCCTAGCTTATACAGTGTACTATAGACGGGTAAGGGGAGACCCAATTGAGGTGTATAAGCATATCGAAGGGCACTATTCGGTCTAGTTTCCTTATCTGGAGCTGGCGGACGCTCGCCCCACATGGGTTCTATAATATGTCCGGTGTATCTCCCAAACCCGTATCCGGGTTCACGTTGATACCGGACATAACAGGAAAGGAAAGAGTCATCAGACAAATTCCTCCTCTCACTCCTCCTCCTCAAAAGAGAAAAAAAATCGTGAGGGAAAATATTGAGGCAAAAATGTTTCTTCCTGGGACGAAACATTTTATTTACCTGACCCTTCCTCCTCCTCCTGCTGCCTCTCTCCCTGCTCACCTCATCCCCCCTCCTCAGCTCCGTAGCGGTGAGTGACACACACACACGGCTCCTAAACAAAACCCAGATGAAAAATATGTCCGCAAGGCTTCTGTCTGATACACTACCTGGGTGGCGGTGGTGGTGGTAATGGTGGTAGTAGTGGTGGTAACGGTGTCAGTTGTGATAGCGTTGGTATTAGTGGTGATAGTGTTGGTGGTAATGGTATTAGTGGTGATAGTGTTGGCGGTAGTGGTGATAACAGCTCCGCGAGATACGACATAAAAGCGTCCATCCCCTGCCACTACCTCGCCGTCACCAGGTACTGTGAGAGAGTACCTCCACCTACCTGGTCTCACTTCTGCTTTCTTTCCTTCATTCTTTCTCTTCATTTCTCTCTTTTTCAGTCTTTTCTCCTCTTATTTATCCGGGGTTTTTATTCTTATTTCATTTTTTTCTTTCCTTCCTTTCGTATTCTTTACTGCTTTCATTATCTTCTTTCTTCTTCTTTTGTCTTCTATTCTTCACTCAGGTTCAAACAGGAAATCTTATTAACAAAAGCAACTCACCGTCACTCACTCAATGTGCTTATTTGTAACTCATAGTGTTTCCTCTATCTTGAAGAAAAAAGTAGGTTTCATTCATCGAAAGAATTCAGTATTCTATTTTATTTTTTTACCTTTAAACATAATTTTAATATCTCAGAGGTGTTAAGTAAATCCTGGAAGCTTTAGTTAATTAAGTAATGTCCATACAAGTTATGATTTTTAATGTTTTTACACAAAATTAACCTTGGAAATATTTTCTACAAACACTAAGGTTGAAAAGGTGGGAAATTATATATATAAAACGTATTGAGAATGGTAAGGGAAGGGAGACTATAAATATAATATCTATCGCCTATCTTAATATCCAGTTGGTATATATAAATCGTGTTAAAACTGGCTACGTCAAGATCAGCAACATAGGTCACTTTAAAATTGTTGAAGGAGCAGGTGGAACAATATCCTCCATTTAAGTCTCTGAAATCTTCATCCGGAAGTAATTTTTAAAATTCTTCAAAAGTCCGGAATTTCAGCTTCCATCATTTTCTCCACGGAAAGAAACATGAAACTGTAATGACGAGAGAGGGGAGCTGGAAACAGTAGAGATTTCGTTCAGTTTTCGTCAGCTGATAAGTCACGTGTACGCCTGTTGCAGTGTTATCAACAGCTGCAGTTTTTGAGCTGTAGTGCGCATGTGCACAACATTCAAATCACATTATTATTTTTTATTATTGTATTTTGAATTTACATTACTGCCATAAGCAAATGATAAACTATACCATTTTTCTTATGGCTTTTTACTGTAGCATATGTTTTCTTGTGTCCTGCATTTTACGGCATTTAGCAATTTTTCAGCCTAATCTAGCACTTTCGCTTTATTGACTGCATTGTTGACAACGCGGCAGTGATGACCGGTGGTTGGTCGATCTTTAGCCTGCAGTGACAGTGTTTGATCTTGAAGATCTTTGTTGTGGGTTTGTCGCTTATTTACTTACAGCCAGTGCTTACGTTGTTGTACTTTTCCAGAGCATAAAACGGTCCTGGCTGCATCAAGGTTTATAGCGCCAAAGTGTTATTGCCAGGCAGAGATGTCTTCCAGGAACGTCCTCTTTTAATATTGAATATAGCAACCCTACACTACAGGCCGGGTTCGTCCTGAGGGCCCCTGGGGGCACCACCGCCCCTGGCAGGATCCTGGTGGCGCCACCATGAGGACCCATGAGCTTGAAACGCACCACCGCCTCGGGCAGGGCAGGCTCATAGGGCGCCACCCTTCCTAGAGCCCTGAGGTCTAATGGCACCTGAGACTTCGGGTGCCAAGCGCCCCTGCAAGGGCTTCCTCGGGGCGCTACCCCCCTCCTTTGAGGGCGCTGCTGTCTGGGAAGGCCCCTGGAGACACCCCACTGCCCTGTTGCCAAGGCCTTGGGGGCACCGCCCTGTGGGACCCTGGTGCCACCGCCCTGCAGGGCCTTGGACCTCTTGCCCCTAATAAGGCGTCCTGGGAGCGCCGTTTGCTGACCCCTGGGGACACCACTGTCATTGAGAGGGCACCTGGTAATTGCCACCGTCCCTGAGAGGGCCCTAACAGAAGTCATTGAGGTGCCACCTCTCTCCCCTGTAAAACCCCAGTGTGGCCTTCCCTGGGGCGCCATCTCCCTGTGCAGGGCTGTTGTGCCACCGCACACAGAGACAGCCCCTGAAGTCACCACCGCCTCGGGACGCCACCACAACTGGATGGGGACCCTGTTGTCCCTGGGGAGGCCCATGGGGCCCTACTAAGGGAAGCCCCCGGGGCACTATTGCACCTGGGCAGGCCACCTATCGCCGAGAGGAGCTGCTGGGGCGCCACCACGCCTGGCTCGCTTGCGGGCATCGCGCCCGAAAAAGCCCCTGCTGGGGCTCCTGGGGCCACCACTGCGCCCTGATGGGCCCCTGGTGCCACTCTGCGTCTCTGGGTGCCCGCGCCCCCTGGAAGAAGCCTGTTTGTGACATCGCCCCAGGCAGTGTCCCTGGGCGTCACTGTCGAGGATCGCTGAGGCCCACCGCCGCTGGTGACCCGCCCTGGGGATGCGCACTCCTGGCAGGGCACAGAGTACATCTCTGGGAGGGCCTGGGATACAATAAACTTCACAGTACAGGAACACAATTTTAATGTTTTAAGGTTATTTGTGCAAAAACTGAAGACCTCAAGAAATAATAACCTTCACTTTAGAAATAGCATAAACATTATACTGTACTGTATATGGATAATAAAAGTATGAAAGTGGTAGAATAGGATAAGTTTAGAATAATATTAACAAGGGGTGCGACTCTTATGCATTTATGATGTAGTTATAAAAATTTGTATTATTGTGATATAAATAACAACCCAAAATGTAGTCTGAGAAGGTAATTTTACTTCTACTTTTAACAGGTTTGCCACCACTGAGACCTTCATTACTGACAGCGTGATTTAAAAATCTGGATACAGCTCCTATAATTGTGTTATTATATAATTTCCTAGTACTGTATATCTGGAAAAAATATGATCTGTTCCTAGGACAAGAAAAAAACGTGTGTACAATTTCTCCTATCATATATCATATACAGTAAGGCTTTAGTACTGTATCACATAAAGTACAGTACTACAGCACTGTATCATACTCATACAGTAATATACATCATATAAAAAGTACAGTCGGTAACTATCATATAAAGTACAGTACTGTATCATATATCTTAACCCACTATTAATGCCATTTGTTTAAGCTGCAAGTAGGTATCTATAGGCCTTGGCCAGTGAAACTGAGGATACGTCTCGGCAAAAATTGAACTGCAACAATAACCAGCTGAAGTTTGTTTAAATCAGCATTATACGCCATAATTAAGTACATACCAACCTTAACCAAAAAAAGATAACCATTTCTCTTGGCCATATTGACTTTGTAGACAGTCAGGAAAAAATTACACACGTATATAATGGAATTTATATATGAAGGTTGAGAGTGACGTCACGAAGCTTCATTGAAGCATTTGAAGCTTCGAACATGATTATACGTTCAAATATCGTAAAAACGTCAAATTTATGGCCGAACTGCGGTCCAGTGGATAAGCTTTCTCTTTGCTATTTTAGAGGACCGAGATCGAGTCACGGCGTTACTCTATTTTATTTCTCTTTTTCTTCTTCTTTTTTTATTATGGAAAACTATTTTCGGATCACCTGAAGAATCATCGCCCCAGTTTATTTCACCTAACGATTAAACCACCCTAAAACTATTGTGAGAGGATGAGGTTAGGTTAGGATATGTTAGGTTAGATTTAGGTTAGGATAGAATAGGTTTAGGTTAGGTTAAGTTAGGTTAGGGTGGTTTAATCGTTAGGTGAAATAAGCTGGGGTGATGATTCTTCAGGTGATCCATTACCTCTTTTAACAATATTGTTCTTGATCTTTCGTGACTTAAGTTAACTGTAGTGGAGAATTTAATATCAGTTGACTCAAGTAGACATTCAGTGACTCCTGCTGACCTGCGGATATTTATGTTGTTCTTTTTCAGTGGCTTATCGTGAGTGTCTGTGTGTGTATTAATTTCCGGTCTTCATCCCCTGTGGTCATCCTGTTATCTTATCTTATGCTTTTCTTCTCTATTCATCTTTATCTCATTCTGTGCATTCATTCACTCTAGTAGACTAGTGTGTGTGTGTAAGGCCAATACTCTCTATCTTTGCTCTCTTAATTTTCCTCTATCCCCTTCTATCCCCCTTTCTTTCTTGCCCTCTCTCTATCCGTGTTTAACTCACTGGTGGATGTTTAGTTTTAATTGTTTACTTGTGTGTGAGACTAAGGACGGTGGGGGGATTGTTTTTCTTCAATAAAGCGCCATCTATCGTCGACCACCACAACTTGATCACAATTCACTTTACGTTTTCGTCTTAAACTTAACGGGAATTTAATAGAGCTTAACATTAAGGGAAACACTAATATTAACATTATAACAGTAATTTTTCGAACAATATTTAGTAAGAATTTGATAAGAGAGTTAAACCTCGATTTGTTACACTGACAATTGATGTGACCATTACAACTGTGTCGGGAATGTAATCACGGATTTCCCCGACACTGACAAACAGGATGTACTCCGTTTACACAAATACATTTGCGTGAGCTCACCACTAATTGAATATTTTTAATGTTAACGCAGTATTTTAAACAGTAATGCAGAACCTCCAAAAGTGTTTGCTGACCTGAATCCACACAGCTTTATTTACTTTACTTTATTCTCTTCGCCACTGATCAGCCTGTTAGCCACTTGGGCGCTTGGTCATGACTCACGGTTAATCACTGTTGGCAAATACTATAGGTATGTACTGGTTCCAGACTGTATCTGTACCTGCGTCAGTTCACAACTCTCACTCAAAACAAGTTTGTCATGAAAGTTTTCTGAAAGTGTGGCTTCTTCAATCACTGTAATATCTTAACCGATTGTGAAGTTATATAACAATTATTGTCTAAACGAGACACCCGCGTTTTGTGTTTCGGATAAGGTAAATTCTGCAGAAAACCAGACGGACGAACAGACACTAGCATAATATAATGAAAGTACCATCATGTCTGAGGGTTGGCACCCACGACCCTTTACTCTAAATGTTTTTGGGCTGTGTTTATCAATCTTCTAGATGCTGTATCTCTCCGGGGACGACAACTGTTAAAATGATTCATCCACCCCAGTCTCTGTCTTCCCCTGCCCCCCCCCCCCTACCCTCAATTTTACCCATTAATCTAAAATAAACAAAGTGCAACAATAAATACTTAATATACATCTACCCTACGAAACATTTGCTAGGTCATCATCGCCACCCAACACAGATACTTCAGATAAAAACAAATTTCACTTACGAACCTTTGAGAATTCTGCCTCTGTGCCTCGACCTGCTGAATGTCTCCTAAGAGACAGTCAAGGAGTCGTACCCGAGGCCTCCATCATCAACATCGAGTACCGTCCCACTGAACCAACACACCACCACGCCAAAACTGTTTATGGTATGAATCTGTACGGTTGAAGGGTAATATTATTTAGAAACTATACAAATTACCCAGTATCTTCCAAACTATACAAATTACCCAGTATATTCCAAACTATATATATTACACAGTATATTCTAAACTATATATATTACCCAGTATATTCCAAACTATACAAATTACCTTTTCACTTTTTACTTTAATCCTCTTCACCACTGTTCGATAGCCGCTTGGGCGGTCGGTCACGTCTCTGTTACGCACTGTTGGCAAGTACTGGGCATGCACTGGCTCCTGAATGTATTTGAACCTGCCCCAGTGTTTGTCAAGTCAGGTCTTGAAAGAGCTCACAGTTTGTCCCGTCACAACACTCTCTGGCAGATTGTTGCAAGAGTTCACAACTCTCACTCCGAAAATGTTACCCCTCACAGTTTTCTGGGCTTGCGGCTTCTTCAACCCTGAGCTGTGAGTCTGGCAGCGCTGAGGGAGAAGGGGGGAGGGAGATAAGGGGACAGGGGTGTTTTGACTGATGACGCTCGCTGTCACCTACGCACTTACCAGTTTTTGAAAGCTTGCCTTTGTGTCCGAGATGGCCAGTAAGGCATATATTTACTGATCATAATATTTATTTGCTATAAATAATTAATTTAAAATATTTTATTTGCATTATTTTTTCATAAAGTGCTTGGCAACTCTCGTGCAGTAGGTCGTCAGGCTGTCTGGCTGTCTTTGTGTTTGGTAGAGCAAGTAATGAATAAAACTGTTATCGCCGCTGGCTTATTATGCTGGTGTCAGTTGCTGACGATCGCTGCCTTGCACAAACAAACATTGGATCTCTCACCCTGCTGTTGCCTCTCAGAAATTGGCGGCTGGGGGGAGCGGTGTTTACGGACAAGATCGCCTGACCTGTGACTTCGCCATACTCTGGCACCGCCGGGAGTGTTATCACCGCTGGCGTCAGTACTGACGAGTACTGGCGTGTGAGCGCTGGCGTCTGCTGCCTTACCAGAACAAAGATTCGGGGGTGGGCGGTGTTTACGGAGAAGAGGTCCTGATTCCGCTAAATGTATGATTTAAACTTTAAAGGGTGGCGTGGCCGCCTGGCCTCTAGGAGATCGCTCTCTCGAGTGATGCTGTAAGGAGCAGCCCTCTGCTCGCACTGGTAAACACTAGTGACAGAATGATGAGTGTGTGGGGGGAAATTCCCGGTACAATTTATCTGTTTAGGGCAAAGCGTGGCAGGTCCAGGCTGTGTGTTGTGTCTGGGTTTACAGAGCTGGAAGAGGTCACCATTAGATTCTGCTAACGGGAACTTATTCACCTTCGTCAGCTACATACCAATATACCTGCAAGAATCTGGCGTGTGTGAGTGTTGTACGTAGGGACACACCTGTTATGAAAGCCTACATCTAAGTTTGCTTATGTTAAGCAAAGCGCTTTTTTATTCCCAGTATGATTGTCAATGCTGTTTAATGTATGTGAATTATTTGACTTTTTTCTAGGATGATCTAGACTCTACATTATCTTAGATCTATTATTTGAGCTTGAGGAGGAGAAGGAAGAAGAGAGAAAGAGGAGAAGTAGAAGGAGAAGGAGAGCGGGGGAAGAGGAAAAGGAAATGGAAGAGATGGGGAGAGGAAGAAGAGAGGAAAGGGGAAAATGAAGACGAGAGAAAGGATGAGCAGAGGAAAGGGAGGAGGAAGAAGAAAAGAAAGGAAGGGGAAGGAGGTGGAAAAGGCGGAGAGAAAGAGAAGGTTTCTTTGTCTACAGTCGCCCCGAAGCCTAACACACGACACCTGCTCCCACGACCTCAAGATCGCTCAGGCTCTCCAACGTGACATACACCATTGACTCTTCAGGCTTCTACGCCCTTGACTCTTCAGGCTTCTACGCCCTTGACTCTTCAGGCTTCTACGCCCTTGACTCTTCAGGCTTCTACGCCCTTAACTCATGAGACATAAAGGCAAGCATGAACTTAGCATGCTTCCCTGTTGGGCGCTGTAAACGCTGCTGCGCTTCACCTTACACAAGGCTGTAGGGGGGTGCCCGATAAAAAATACAAAAAAAAAAAAAAATGGGACGCCTGGGAATTCAGCATCCTGTGATTTCTGGTGAGGCTGGGTAGGGGGGAGGTATCATCTGGGTGAGTGGGGGAGGAGTGTCGTCTGGGCTGAGGTGGGGGAGGTGTCATCTGGGTGAGTGGAAGGTATCGTCTGGGTGAGGTGGGGAGAGTGTCGTCTGGGTGAGGTGGGGGAGGGAGTGTCGTCTGGGTGAGGGTAGTGGGGGCTCGTTATTGGGGGGTGTATGTGTGTGTAGGGGGAGGGTGTGTGGAGGGGGGTGAGGGGGAGGTATATGTGTTCAGTTCTCACTTTGTTATCAGTTAGAAGCCACAAACTCGTGTTCTGAATATCGTCATGTGAGTGGGAGAGGTAAGAGGAAAGAAGTGAGAGGGAGGGTGTTGAGTGGGGAATGGAGAGGTGAGAGGGAAGGATAGGAGGAAGGCATGGTAAGGAAGAAAAGAGAAAGATGGAGATATTTAACGGTTAACAGATTTATTGACAAAGCTTGGGGTACAATTTGCCTATTCTGAGTAATGAGTAAGGTCTTGACACTGGGGTGCTATCACTTCTCACTGCCATGCAGGACAGAGGTTCATACACAGTAGAAGTCATAAGTATTCTATTTGAGGACTAATTTATGATAAACAGCAATAATGTCTTCAGGCACTCCCGATTTATTTTCTTTTATTGGGCATCCCTTTACTGATTCCATGTAGTAATTACAAAGTTCATGATACAATAAGCCAGGTGGCCTGAAGTCTTTGACAGTGTCACATTCAATAATATACCGTAGTGTTCAAGTCGCTTTAGTGGTTTATCACAAAGTATACATGCCGAGTGTTCCGGTATGGGTACAGCGCTACTAACTTACCAGATGTGTCTATCCTATCTTAATCATGAACTCTCATCAAGAACTGGCAGTTGTAGCATTAGTAAATATGAAAAATTCTGGGACAAGAGGTACCGGTATGGCCGGCACAAGGACAGAACTAGACAATGTGATATAGTTGTGATGTGAGATGGATGGAAGCGAGAGGGGTGTAGTGGAATTCTCCCCTACAAACGCTGTTTGTCGCTGCCTAGCCGACCCCACCAATTCCCCAGTGTATGCCTCGTGGTCTAGGTCAACCAGCGCCGCCATACACCACGGAGCGGGGGTCAACTGCTAAGCCATGCCTACCCCCGCTATTTAAAACCTGACCTCGTGGTGTTCTCTCTCTCTACCTACAGCCGCAGCCAGCAACACCTCCTCCTCTGCCGCTGCCTGGCGGCCCTCGCTCCTCCTCCACCTGCCTGGCGGTCCTCTCTCCCGCTGGCGAGCATGGCGACCCACAAGCTGTCCTTCTCTGAGCGTCCTCACCAACCAGCTCTCTCTACATCACGCTTGTAACCATGCTGCCTTCCCAGCACCAAGCTGCATTGTACATCCAATACAACATGTATACAGAGAGCACATTGTGAGTTTCCTTTCTCCATTCCATCCTAAGTGTGAACACCAAACATCTCATACCCCACAGGGGAGAGAGAGGGACAACTCGTGCAGGTGGTCTGTGGCAGCGGCGTCTTGTCAGATCCTCTCCAAGAATGTAAACAAACACCATCCCGTTTCGCCTTAGGTACTTCCGTTCGATCTCATTCACCTCTTTCTCTCGTCCTTCAGTTTTTACTTATCCTAGAAAACACCTTTGCTAAGAACAGAAGTAGTGAAAGTCAAACAAAAAACATAAGTATTGAAGAAACTTAAAGAAAATGTGCATTGCGTTTTCCCGCGCCTTTGGCATAAAGATGTAAGATAATTACTTTTTTGCATTCTCCGTTTTTACTTTTTCTATTCTAACTCTGTTCTTACTGATGTTAGAAAATACTACAATCATCATATTGTTTTAATTATATTATTATAAAGGTAGAAATTTAATTATAATCACTTGCCTTTATAGATAACATATAACTTAGGTGAGCTAATCCTCTGCCGCCTGGGACGAAGCGCGCCAGGAAAACGTTGGCGAGTAGTGCCTTACCAGATCTTGTATCGAGGAGATGGACGATAGTTTTGGTCACCCCTCACTTATGTCTTTTGACACCATAAGGATATACGGCTTAATTTCGTGTTAGTTGGATTTGTGCTTCATTCTACCTGTCCAAGGATGCAAGGTTAGTGACATTGTCATGTGTTACTTCAATATTAAGCTTTATGAATTAATTGCGTGCTTCTATACATTTGTATTGTACGTTAAAATGTGAGCACGTGTGTGTGTTTAGTGTGAGCGTGTGTGGGTGTTAGTGTGAGTGTTGTGTGGGTAGTAGTGTGAGCGTGTGGGTGTTAGTGTGAGCGTGTGTGGGGTTAGGGGTGTGTGTGTGTGTTAGTGAGTGTGCGTGTGTGTGTGTGTGAGTGTGTGTGGGTGGTGTGAGCGTGTGTGTGTGTGTGTTGTGTTCAAGTGTGTGTTTGTGAGCATGTGCGTTTTAGTATGACCAGCGTGTTAGTGTGAGCATGTGCTTGTGTTAGTGTAAGTATGTGCGTGTTAGTGTGAGCATGTGCGTGTGTTAGTAGAGCATGTGTTTGCGTTCATACAAAACTATATCAGAGAAAAGACAAGACTAATCCGGCATTAGGAACCTTGAGTATAGAGACAGGAAAAAGATCTTAATTTGCACTCCTCGAGAGACGTAGAGCGAGGGCAAGACTGACCTGTTGATATATAGCGGTGGGATAGCCCAGAATAGTGAGGGATGGTTTATAGTGATGGGTGGAGGAGGATGATTGGTTGTGAGTGAAACCGAGATGGGTGGAGTGGGGTGTAGTAGCGAATCTAGGAAAATGTCACAAGAAAAAAAGTTAGAAAAAGAAACGAAAAAAACTAACCAAACCCATGTACAATGCCATCATATATATAATGTGATGTCAATGTGTACAAGTCATTTGACCTTTTTCCCAGGACTTTATTTCCGTTCACCTTAGTAGCAGCCCAAAAGAACACATCTGTTGCCCGTACATCTGTGTAAACTAGACAACAGCTGTGGTACACGTGTTCTTGGTGTGGTTTGACTGACTGACTGACTGACGATCACTTGTTTACACACACAACACGCAGGTAGGACTCCATTGAGGGGGTAGATTTTTTTTTAGATTGCCCCGGCTAGTTTATTGTGAGGAAGGTTCAAGGTTAGGTGAGGTGAGAGAGATAAAGGAGAAGAGAATATGAGGGAAAGCAAGAGAAGATAATGGAGAGAGACAACAAGTCCACCTCACGATAATATCTTCCACTCCTCCTTCCCTGCCCTCCTCACCCTCCCCCTCCTTCCCCCCCGTGTGTGTGTGTGTTTGGGTCGCATGAGTCACCAGAACTACAGTTCATAGGCAGATAATAACTAACCCATGACACAACCCTAACACATCCACAGCAAGGCGGTCTTCACTCCTCCTGAATTTCTTCAATTTCCGAACTATAACTTCCTTCCCCATCTTCTTTCACCCCCTTTCTCTAACAACAAAATAAGTCACCACATTTCACCTACTCTGGACAGCTACTCCTATGGTTTACTGTGCATCCCATTAGGCTTGTTGTGGTTAGGTTAGGTTTTCTTCTCACGCCCTGTAATGAATGTAGAAATGAAAAGACGAAGATAAAAGTCATAGAAAAGACGTAGCAATTAAGTAACAAGAAATACACAATTTAGTCAGGTTTACATTTGTTGAACATGTCAATTTTTTTTTACTTCCGGATAGTTTTTTTTAATGACCCAAAAAATCATTCAAAACCTAACCTATCCCCAGCCCATCGTAAGCTACTCAAACCTAACTTAACAGTGTGGTGGAGTTTGTTGAGTGCGACGGAGGTAGCAGCTTTACAAGTCTCTAGAAACACACACACACACACACACACACACACACACACACACACACACACACACACACACACACACACACACACACACACACACACACACACACACA
Organism: Homarus americanus; assembly: GCF_018991925.1. Lineage (NCBI taxonomy): Eukaryota > Metazoa > Arthropoda > Malacostraca > Decapoda > Nephropidae > Homarus > Homarus americanus. The sequence continues at coordinate 120,783 of NW_024755046.1, read as the reverse complement.
CACACACACACGTGCATACTCTAGAACTGTTTTGTTTATCTAGATTCTATTTGTGCTCTTAATTCTCCCACAATAAAACAGGGTGGTAGTTGAAGTGTGTGTGTGTGTGACGGCCAGGCTTAGATCAATTATTAAATTGTAATTGAAGCTGATTGTAATTAAAATTTGTTGTTCACGTTAAAATCATTTACAATTACATCATGAAATTGGGTCGTTATGAAGGATTATTGAAATATTGACAGGTGAAATAGGTGCAAGTCAGGCAAGTCAGTCACACATCAGTCACACCCACGAGAGCGGCCAAGTACAAGGCAGAGCCAACTGACGCCAGTCGCCCAGTCGTGTCGGTTGAGATTTGAGATATTAGAATCTAAGTGTTTGTCTTACCGCATATTTTTAGTATTTACCTTAACTGTTAAACCTATTCAGTAGTAGTGTAGCAATTTAGTATTTTATTATGGTTAACATAAGACAATTCCTTTCATCTTAGACGTTCACTGTGGGTTTGATCTCTCTTCTAAATTACATTGGTTAGTTTATAATTTGGTCATATGTTCAGGCCTGTTTTGTAGTGTGGTAAGGGTTGGTATTCTATGCAGTCTTGTGTTTTGTTACTGTTGGTGGGGGAGGGTGTTGAGGTGTCGAGTTCCATGACGAGTGAATTTCTCAGTGTGTGTGTGAGTGGTGAATGAGAAGTGCTTGACTGTCCCTGTTTTCTGTTGAGTGACAGTGTGTGTGTGTGTGTGTGAGTGAAGGAGCTAGGAATGTGTGTGTGTGTTTGGGTTTTAATATAACTTTCTGTATGATTATCTGTTTTATTTGTATATATCTACGTGTGTGTGTGTGTTTGATCATCTAATTAATTTATCGGTGTGTATAAATGTTTATGAATTTGTATGGGTATGTGTGTATGTATATAATACTTATATGCACACACACACACACACACACACACACACACACACACACACACGCTATAAAACAAAAAACAGTGGACCAAGTAAGTTTGAAAAGGTCACCACATGAGCTGAAATGCTAATCTAACCTAACCACCAGAACTTAATAACTACATCTACATTACTCAAGGAAGGAGAGGAAAGAATAGTGAAGATATAGGCAATTAAATATCAAAGCAATCTACAAAGAGGTTGGGACATTAGTATCAAATGAGTGTAGGAACAAAACCCCCCTTTGACAAAACCCCAAGTAAAGTCCTATTAATATATTGATTTGTGTTACTTTATTATCTGCTATTAGTTAATGGATAGTAAAATACAAGAATTAGTTATGTAATTTGATTTTGTCTTTATAATAGAAATGTGATTTAACTGGGACCCTCCTCCTCCCCAAAAGATTGAAAATTCCAACTTCTTGATATTAGCTTTGTGTTCTGTACTTCCGTCACTATCGTCCACACCATCAACACCATCATCAACACCATCATCATCACCATCTGTAGTTGACATGCTCTCTTGCATACACACACACACTTGACCAAATATAAATATTGATGTGTGCCTTCGTAATGTATTGTCTGTCTCTCCGAATAAAAACAAGTCCTTATCAGAGTCACGGACAGTTGGTAGCCCTGGTGAGGTGTATATCATCTTACCAGAGCCACGGACAGTTGGTAGCCCTGGTGAGGTGTATATCATCTTACCAGACCACGAGTTGGTAGCCCTGGAGGTGTATAACATCTTATCAGAGTCACGGACAGTTGGTAGCCATGTTGAGGTGTATATCATCTTACCAGAGCCACGGACAGTTGGTAGCCCTGGTGAGGTGAATCATCTTACCAGAGCCACGGACAGTTGGTAGCCCTGGTGAGGTGTATATCATCTTACCAGAGTCACGGACAGTTGGTAGCCATGTTGAGGTGTATATCATCTTACCAGAGCCACGGACAGTTGGTAGCCCTGGTGAGGTGTATATCATGCTACCAGAGCCACGAACAGTTGGTAGCCCTGATGCATGGTGGACTGTAGGGTTACGTGACATGTGTCTAGCACTCAGGATGGATGGATGGAAACTCTAGGACCTAGAGTCTAGGTGGTGGTTTTCTTATATAAAATATATTATATGAAAGACAGTCTGGTGCTGGAGATGCCGTGTGGCGAGGAGCTTGCTTGGAAGACACGTTCAGTGAGTAGCGTGCTGAAGGAGGTAGATGTGCAGGAGCTTCGTTAGAGATGTTGCTGGCCTCCAGGTTGAATGAGAGCTGGGCAGCGAGGAGCTTGCTTGGAGGAGGTGTTGCGTGTTTAGGAACTTAGAGAAGAATGAATCTCTATGGAGAGACAGCTTATATACACAGCAGCCAGAAGTTAACCCGTGGGAACTCGCCGTGTTTCTTGACTCCGTTGCTAGCGAAGACTTAGCAGGTGGCGATCCCCCGTGTTGCTAGGATACTGTAGCAGGTGGTGACCCCCCCCTGAACAGCTCGCTTGGTTGCTAGGATACTGTCACATTGGAATGCGGATACGCAGTTGTAGGGGAGAGGTCCACTACAGGACACCCTACCAGCTCATCTCAATGTCAGGTTAAAAAAAGGACTGACAGACAGAGACAAATATTCTTTACTTTAGAACATCATTATCAATAACAACACTAAAATAAAATCGTCAGGAAATAAAAAAAAAACCAAAATAAATATCACAAAATAACGATAACGAGTTGAATTACGAGATATCAGTAATTTTTTCCCACCTAATCGACCCGCCAAATTCGTCATTTAATTACAGGATATAAACAGATTCATAAAGAGATAATCGGTAACTCGACAGAAAAAAAGTAATGTTAATAAAATCTTTGAATATCATCTATCTCACTGATTTAAGATAAACTGTGGTGCTCTGGTTTAAATGAACTGTACGTAATATATCTTTGAACGATTGGAAGCCTGTATGTTGTGATGGGCAATGCCAAGTTATTTAGGAGTAGCTATTGTATGATCGCTTGTCGTGAGCAAATTAATTTACTCCAAACAATTTTATTATTTAATCAGTATTTTTTTGTCATATGCTTAGATTTCCTTAATTATATATTATTTATTATTTATTCTATCATCTCCGTTGTGCCTCCATATTGTAAACAAGGATTTGAGCGCCATTTGTTGTCAGTTTCTTAAGTAATAGATTAAAAAATAATATATATATATACTTTTGATTGTTACCTCTTGAGTGTGATGACGTAACCTTCTTGAGTATGATGACTTAATCTCTGGAAGACAATGATTCTGTACTCAAAAGAAACACAAGAACCCTGAGTCGACCTTATTCACCTTTGTCCTTCGCCGTCCTGGACCAGCGAGCGGAAAGGCGTCAGGGCTGGCCGACACAATCTTCCCCTATATGCTAAGACAGTACGTCGCTAAGTAGTAGGTTGCCGTTAAATGCCGTATCCTCTCTAGTCCACCGAAGGCATGGCATCCAGCTCACGTTAGTATTCTCAAAGGTTTCCGTGGTTAAGCTTTCTCGTAATTTGACTTAAAGTGGTTGGCACGAGCGATATTTCCGGGTAACGTTTATCAGGCAAGTTATCGGTATTTTCATTACGGCTTTGATGGAAAACATCGTTATCATGCGAGCCGAAGCCAAAGCTGTTGTTGATATCGTCAGCGGTTCAAACTCATGAAAATGGACGCCGTTGGAGCCAGTGTTTTACAGTATATTGTAAAAAAAAATTTCCTTAAGTAAAGAAATCATCTATTATCTTTATTAAAATATACATGATACAGTTTAATGATACATATAACTTATTTTTTCTTTGAAGATAAATATTGTAATCGGTCATAGGTGTGATTTTGGTTTGTGCAGGACAATAAGACCCTTGTCGTTGACGCGAGTATAATCCGTCTAAACCTGTTGAATACATCAGGACACACAGTTTGAATAATACGATCAATATACAGTACATAATTACACTTATTAAAGTTATTTAGAGTTCTCAGAGGATTTAACAGTTCACAATCACACTCAAGTTTTGGGTCTAGGGTTAGATCCACGAGAACTAATACAATGTCCTGCAAGAAGATGGCTGAATATAATCTAGATGCTCTGATTGGCCCAAATTTAACAGGTTGTGGTGATGTTTTTTTTTACTCCTGCTAACTGGATTATTCTCGTCACGGAACTGCTGCTGCTGCTGATAAGAAGGTCCCGGAAAACTCTCGTGATACCGCCTTAAAGATTAATCTGAATTATGTGACAATAAAATTAAATGGTATATTATTTTGATTTTGAGGAATGTTGATATATAAAGTTAAAGAGTTGAATATTATTAGTGTTATTATTAATACTATTATTGTTATTATTTTGTTATTGTATTATTATTATTATTATTGTTTTATTATTTTTTGAGCTATATTGATATGTAAGGTTAATAGAATTATTATTATCATCAGCATCATCACCTCTATTCACAATCATCATCTTACAATAATACTGTACCATGAAATATTAGAAACAGTTGATGCTCTTGTGTGTGTGTGTTGACCTTGTGTTAAAAAGAGTTCTTACGTCACATTATTATTGTTGTTACTATTATTACTGTTATATTATTACTCTATTATTATTTTTTTATTACTATTATTATTATTATTATTATTATGATTATTAGTTATTATTATTCAGGGTTGTCAATGGTATAGGTTCATATAAATTGTTTACGTTACAAACCCTCTTGAAGACTTGCCAACCCCGATCTCTATTATGAGAGTTTTAAAATATGTTTGGGCGCGCTTGTTTGTCAGTCGCGCGATTCACCCCCCACACCACACACGCCCACACACACACACACACACACGCCCACACACACACAAAAAAATGGAAAGTGGAGAGAGAGTTGGAAAATGTCAATACAGATAAAAGCATGCCCAAGGGGATATATAAATGGATAGGGAAAGACAACGGAAGAGAGAGGAGGATTGAGAGAAAGTAAGAGTTAGCAAGAAAGTAAAAGTGAGAGCGAGTGAAAGAGAGTGGGAGTGTTGTGTTAAATTTCTTGTGCAGATGATGAACCTGAACAATAAATGTTGCTGGATCGTAAATAGGTTTAAGAGGCAAGAAATAGTCTGTGAGACATAAATGTGCTTTTGAGTCATAAACATGGGTGTATTACCTATAAATGTAGTGCTATAGTGCTGTAAGTGACCTTGAGAGATAAAGGTGGTTTTGAGAAATCGCTAAGGCATTTTTACACATACATATATGGTTTTAAGTAATAAATAAGGTGAATATGGACGAATTACGTGGTTTTGACCTATATACTGTTTCTTAAGCATAAATATGGTGTCTCTGAGCAATAAAGACGACTTTTCTGAGCAATATTATACTTTCGGCGTTAATGTAGTGATGACCAATCCAATTTCCTTGAGTTACCGAACAAGACGAACACCAACTGAGGATAAGAACTCGTATCAGATGCATAACTTAAGACTGGCATTTCCTGACGTTGAATATACAGGCAGACATAGAGAGAGACTAATACAGAGACAGACAGATTTGGAATAGCTACATACAGGCAGACATAGACAGACATACAGACAGGGAGACAGACATATACAGACAAGTAGACAGAAATAGGAAGACAGATACGGACAGTTATATAGTCAAATACTGAAGGACATACAGACAGACGGACAGGAATTCAAGAAGGGGGTTAGAATGATGGAGGTACTTGAAAAGGGAGAGAGAGACGATGAGTGTGTTAAGTGTTACTTCAGGTTACTTAAAGAGTTACTTCAAGTGACTTAAAAGTTACTTCATCATACTTAAAGCTACGTAAGAGTTAATCTATGTTACTTAAAGAGGTACTTGAGGTTACTTAGACACTTCAGGTTACTTAAGAGATACTTCATGATACTTAAAGCTACGTAAGAGTTAATTCATGTTACTTAAAGAGTTACTCGAGGTTACTTAAAATTATTTCATGATACTTAAAGCTACTTAAGAGTTAATTCATGTTACTTAAAGAGTTACTTCAGGTTACCAGAGACACTCAGGTTACTTAAGAATACTTCATGATACCAAAGGAAGTTAATTCATGTTACTTAAAGAGTTACTCGAGGTTACTTAAGAGATATACTTCACGTTACTTAATAGTTTTCTGGAGTACGTAACATCTATTTATCTCGAAAGGATACAAACCCCAATGACAGGGTTACCAGTGTGGTTTACGGTTTGTTTTTGTTTGGTTTAAGGTTTATTTTTGTTTGGTTTAAGGTTTGGTTTTCATTATTTTATTTCATGTGAGTTATTATATAAAAAAAATAAATTATTTTATTTTTTTTATTAATTTATTTGTATATAACAATTTTTTCTTTTATTTGTGATTTTTTTTGGTAAATTATTACTTATTTTAACTTATATTTGTTTTATATTGTTACTCTTATCCTTATCCTAAATTATATGTAATAGGGAAGGGGTGGGTAGGATTAAATAGGGAGATAGGAGGAAGGAAGGAGGAAATGTCGTAAGATAGAATAGGCTAGATAAATTTAGTCCCCGAAATCAGCGAGATTATTCTGTAAGCACTGAATGACGTGTAACGAAAACAGTGAACGAGCTTTGTAAATGACCTTCCTGTAACGATAATCTTTATAAACTTTTAGCTGCCGTAAGTTTTATTCTCTGCGGCAATCTGAAATATTTTGCAATGTTGCCAGAAATTATTGCAAGTATAGCTCGTGAATGAAGTTATGGCAAGGCTATGATTGTCTATTAAAACAACAAAAACTAGTAATTGCTTGTGTTGGTTTGTTATTTAATGTCTTAGTCCTGGAAAATTGTGTGGTATGATAGTGGAAGGATTGATTACCGAGGAGGCAACTGTGTTTTGGTTCCCGCCCATATAGTGACGTCACCTGCGCAGTGTGTGGAGCGGTCTGTTGGTTTTTTCCGCATAATTGCAACAGCAGTGGTTATGAATTTATAATTACGATAGACAAATGAAAGATAGGAATAACAAAGACAAGGAAATAATAAATATAAATATTCGTTAGTCTAATAATAAATAAAAACAAGAAATTTAACTGCATATATTTTCAAAAGTTCATATGGGTAATATTCTTCATAACAGCGATGCCAGAACACACCCAGTTACTTAAATTAAAAATAAAATATCGTAAAATAACATAACAATAATGAGACTATCTTAACTAGATTTGTTCATTTAGTCTTAGCTTAAGTAAATCGTGGATTTTATTAAGTTACGAAAAAAATGTACGAATCCCCCCAAAAAATGAATCAAAATTTTTAATCGTTAAATTTTAATGTATTGACCCAAAATTTTCCTTAAAGGGAAAAATAAAGACATGAATTTGATCAAGTTTCTCCATAATTCATCCCTGTTAAGTTACAGTTCAAGTCCTCGGTACACGTTGACAAGTGAACCCAACGAAGAGTTTGGTCTTCATCTTTACTAAACATAATCAGATTCGTTTTCTGGGTATTATAAGTTATAAAAACAATACCTTTAAGGAGAATGTTGTAGGTTGTCTTTCATATAACAGTAGGTTTTACAGACCTAGAACCACCCCAGTTTATTTTACCTAAAGCTTAACCTTACCACATTAACAGTATTTTAAGGGACAGGGGTTGGGTTAAATAAGCTGAGGTGGATACTTTAAAGGTTATCTGTATGTAGGAATAGTTAATATGTAATGGATAACGGGTAAATGATGCAGGATATATTATGAAATGTGATTCGTACTCTTGTAATGCTCTTTCAAATTCGAAGGTAATGGGGACTCTTGATCGTCAATAGCAGATATGAAAACACAATCAGTGAAATAATAGTAAATAAAGATGATGCTAAAAGAGACATATAGACGTAATGTTCACTTGAGAATGACAGACGGTGACAGTAGAACCACCTTCAGACTATTTTGATGATGGTGACTGTTAAAATTGTTACCTGCTTATTGACCGTGGTTGAAAGGCACAATAATTACACAATAGAGTTAAGGTATATGAACTAGTGAAGCCAAAGATCTTAGCAAGATTTATAAAGGGGATCGATCAATATCACAATGAGCACTTCGGCTTCTGTTGTGTGATATTGTCTTAGACCAAACAGTAAAGATTGTAAATCAATGCTCTACCTCCCTTGGGTACAGTTATAATGTTGGTAACTGTGTGTGAGTGGCTACGTCGACTTGTCTTTCAGTTATTTGCCACCATATGTAGTTAGATAACCAGTTAGGTAGATGAGAGGTATTCGGGAAATTGTCACACGTTCACAGTGAGCATGTAGGGAACAATGTTACGGAGACAGTACACGTATATAAATAATGTACATCGACAATGAAAGGATATAAATGATATACAATGACTGCCGGTATATAATGTACAATCAAAGTCATGTCGCGGTTTTGTTCGAAGATTAAATATAACTCGTGAAACATTATGAGAGCCCCCTAGCGCACGTTTAGCTCATCGGCATACGTTTTCACCAAATTTCACGGCATGACTTTTTCAGTGTGTTCCCGCCACAGCAGGATGAACTTGAGAGTTTACAATGAACTTTGCGAATGAGAAACAGATGACGCCCTTACATGGACAGTGTAAGTATATAAAGAATGTACATAGATAGTGAGGTATATAAACAATGGTGATTAATAGATAAAAAATGAATTAAGGAACCCCGAAGCTTGAAGATTTGCCTTCACGAATATAATTCTTATTCCTTGTTAGTGAGGCTAAATACTCGAATATCGTCATTTAGTATTGAGGACAGCGATCTTTGTGGCCTCTCATAATGCACAGCGACCCCGCTGGTCAGTTTAGCTAAGTCTCCCCTATTGATCCGCGAGGTTTTCCTTGGACGCGTTCTCGACCACCCACTTCTAAGCATATATTTTTTAATGATTCCGGGATCGATATAACATTAGGGTAGAAGTCGTAAAGATCATTGATTGTTTTACGTCCCGGGATCCCGTAGTCCACCCAGGTACACATATGACTCCCAGAGCCATATGTGTACTAATGATCACAGCCAGATGTAGGGTGACGCCCACTTACACACATACTGTACACACACACCTGTGAAGAGTGTGCTAGGACGGGGGAGTATATGGTTTTATTATGCTGTGTGACTCAGACAAACATACGACTGGGGAACGCACATTATCGTCTCTACACCCCCCACCACACACCCCCCCACACACCCCACCACACACCCCCACCACACACCCCCCACCACACACCACCCCACCACCACACACACCCCCACCACACACACCCCCACCACCACACCCCACACCACACCCCCCACCACACACCACCTCACCCACCACACCACCACCACCACACCACCCCCACCACACCCCCACCACCACACACCACCACCACACACACCCCCCACCACCACACACACCCCCCACCACCACTCCCCACCACCACACCACACCCCCAACACCACACCCCCACACACACACCCCCCCCACACCACACCCCCACACACCACACACCCCACACACACACACACCACACACCACACACCCACACCCCCACACACCCCACACCACACACACCCCCCACACCACACACACCCCCACACCACACACACCCCCACACCACACACCCACCACACCCCCACCCAACACACCCCCACACACACACCCCACCACACACCCCCCCACCACATTCCCCCACCACACACCCCCCACCACCACACCCCCCACCACACCCTCCCCACCCCCCACCCCCCACCACACCCTCCCCACCACACCCCTCCCCACCACACCCCTCCCCACACCCTTCCCACCACACCCCCCCACCACCCACACCCCTCCCCCCACACCCTCCCCACCACACACCCCCCACCACACCCCCCACCACACTCCACCACACCCCCCCACCACACCCCCCCCACCCCCCACACCACCCCCCACCCCACCCCCCACACCCACCCCCCCCACACACCCACCCCCCACACCCCCCCCACACCCCACCACACACCACACACACACCCCACACCTCACCTGCGGTGTTCCCCAGGGACCAATGATGGACCACTGTGCTTCCTCATCCTGATCAACGACGCTCTATCGGAAACTCCTCACAGGTGGAAGTACGTGGATGACGGCACTGTGGGTTACAGTGACAACACCGCACCAGACTACTATCGCTCCAAGGCACCCTGGACAGGCTACAGGCATGGACCACGGAGAACAAGGTCACCATCAACCACACCAAAACCGTAGTCATGCACATCAATACTGCCACCACTCCAGTGCAAGCCCCAGCAGTCACAGTGTGCCCATCTCTCCAGCTGGTGCAGTCTGCCAAACTCCTGAGGTAACCATAGACAACAAACTTGACTGGAGGCCCAAGTAAATAACACAGTCAAGGCAGCTCATATCGTCTCTACAGTACATGCTACGACGACTTAGGTCACTGGGACACCCACGCCAGAGCTGAGGACCATCTACAATGTTTATTCTCCCCAAACTAACGTATGCGTCACCAGCCTGGTCGTCTTCTCAACTCCACCCAACAACGTCAGCTAGAGAAGGTACAGAAAAGGCCTGCAGAATCATGCTAGACGCAGAATACCCGGCTACACCAACGCTCTCCACCCTGGAAATGCCATCCCTCAGTGACTTCCACCACCAAGCACTGGAAAGGTTTGGAGTGGACTACGCACCACCTCGTCATCGCCACCTGCCACCCCCCACCCAACTCCGCGCAGTCCGCCACTACAACAAAATTCAGCCCATAAGAGCCCGCGCCGATAGATATAAGAACAGCACCATCCCATCTATTGTTAAAATAATAAACAACTCCTGATTTATGTACTGTACAGCCCTGTAAATGTATTCAATGCATATTATATCATTATGTCTAAATCAAATGTAAATCTGTATATTTTCAGCCACCGGCTGCAACTCTATTAATAAACCGTTTATCATTATTATTATTATTTATTATTACACACTGACACACACACCCACCCACCCACCCACACACACACCCACACACACACCCCACACACACCCCACACACACACACACACACACATACATACATACATATATACATACAGTACACACACACACACACATACAGTACACACACACACACACACACAGACACACACACACATACAGTACACACACAACACACACACACACACACACACACACACACACTTAGACACACCCACTCCCCCACACACACATCACCCTCACACACCCACCCTACACCCTTCACACACCCACCCTACACCCCACACACACACCCACCCCTACACCCTCACACACCCACCCTACACCCCCTCACACACCCCCCTACACCCCCACACACGCGGTCGATAAGTCTAACAAAACTATGTCCTCACTATCCTCTACGATGGCCTGACGGACATGAATTTATAAATACACGTGAGTCACCCTGCTCCTATTGTGAGGGGAGGAATTATCCCCCTCTCCGTCATAATGTGAGGAGGAGGAATTATCACTCCCCTCATGTAATGGGAGGAATTACCCTCCCCTGTCATTCATAATGTAATGGGAGGAATTCATCTCTCCTGTCATAACGTGAGGGGAGGAATTATCACCCCCTCTGTCATAATGTGAGGAGGAATTATCACCCCCCTCTGTCATAACGTGAGGGGAGGAATTATCACCCCCCTCTCATAATGTGAGGAGGAATTATCACCTCTGTCATAACGAGATTATCACCCCCTCTGTCATAACGTGAGGGAGGAATTCACCCCCTCTCATAATGTGAGGAGGAATTATCACCCCCCTGTCATAACGTGAGGAGGAATTATCACCCCTCTGTCATAACGTGAGGAGGAATTATCACCCCCCTCATTATATGGGGGGAGGAATTATCACACCCCCCCTTCAACGCCATTAGCCACCCCAACCCTTAACAACATGAAATTTATTCTCAAGTATTAACGCCAACAAGACGATTCGATCCCCACCCACCCCCCCAAAAACCCACAACAAAAGATTCATTCATTTCTTTGTGTTATTTACGGGTTTAACTTTTATTTGTCTCATCCGTGTAAATAAGTTATCGGAATCCATCTTCGTCGGGAGAAGTTGAACGTCTCATTATCTGCGTAGGAGCTTCCAGGTCTGTTGATTGACGGGGTTGAAAGACACGCCACACAGTCATACCAACACCCAACACCCCACATGAAAGATGCAGATGTTTTTTAGACACGTCAACCAATCATCGACATGTGGTGCTAGAGTCCCTGTATGTGCCACTGGCTGATTGGTCTACGCTTGAAAGTGGGTGGGGTTAGAGCACCTGACACCAGGAACGGCAGGTCGCTTCAGTAGTCAGTTTACCTTGACAAGCGGGTCAACATCGCTCACACACCACAAACACAAACACACACACACACAGGCACGAACAAATACAGACACTCAATAAAACACGCCTCGTTCCGTGATAACATTAATATTATTCCTCTATCGAGAGTAAAGGATTATTTTAACGAGGTAATCCAAGAACGTGAGTGGATCCCTGACATGTGAGTTGGATACCCGGTATTTACTGTCCCTGGCTACAGTTATAAAGTTACCTATGCACATGACAACAAACTATGCTGTACAAGTTAACTATGGTCTGTGTGTGTGTTGCGTATCACTTAATATTGATGTGTTTTTCATAGTAATGTGATACTTTCGTTAGTATCTGGTACTGTGTTAGTATCTGGTACTGTGTTAGTGTCTGGTACTGTGTTAGTGTTGGTATTTAGGTACTGTATTGATGTTGATGGCTGGTACTGTGTTGAGTGTCTGGTACTGTGTTGAGTGTCTGGTGCTGTGTTGAGTGTCTGGTGCTGTGTTGGTGTCTAGTGCTGTGTTGGTGTCTAGTGCTGTGTTGGTGTCTATTTTGTGTTGGTGTCTAGTGCTGTGTTGAGTGTCTAATGCTGTGTTGAGTGTCGTGCTGTGGTAGTGTTGATGACTGGTGCATGTTGGTGTCTGGTACTGTGTTGAGTGTCTGAGTGCTGTGTTGAGTGTCTGGTACTGTGTTGAATTAATCTGGAAGTGCTGTGTTGAGTGTCTGGTGCTGTGTTGGTGTTGAGTGTCTGGTGCTGTGTTGGTGTTGGTGTCTGGTACTGGCCAGTGTCTGGTACTGTGTTGTGTCTGGTACACCAGTGTTGGTGTCTGCAGTGCTGTGGTGGTGTCTGATGCTGTGTTGAGTGTCTGGTGCTGTGTTGAGGTGTCTGGTGCTGTGTTGGTGTCTGGTACTGTGTTGGTGTCTGGTGCTGTGTTGGTGTCTGGTGCCTGTGTTGGTGTCTGGTGCTGGCCCCAGGTGTCTAGTGCTGTGTTGGTGTCTGAACTGTGTTGAGTGTCTGTGCTGTGTTGAGTGTCTGGTGCTGTGTTGGTGTCTAGTGCTGTGTTGAGTGTCTGGTGCTGTGTTGGTGTCTGGTGCTGTGTTGGTGTCTGGTGCTGTGTTAGGGTGTCTGGTGCTTGTGTTGAGTAGTGCTGTGTTGGTGTCTAGTGCTGTGTTGGTGTCACCAGTGCACCATGTTGAGTGTCTGATGCTGTGTTGGTGTCTGAATGCAGTGTTGGTGTCTAGTGCTGTGTTAGTGTCCTAGTACCATGTGGTATCTGGTGCTGTGTTGTTGGTGTCTAGTGCTGTGTTTGATGTCTGAAGTGGTATGTTGGTGTCTGGTGCTGTGGTGTCTGGTGCTGTGTTGGTGTTGGTGGCTGGTGCTGTGTTGGTGTCTGGTGCTGTGTTGGTGTCCTGGTCTGTGTGCAGGTGTCGTCTAGTACTGTGTTGGTGTCTGGTGCTGTGTTGAGTGTCTGAGTGCTGTGTTGGTGACTGGTGTGTTGAGTGTCTGGTACTGTGTTGGTGTCTGGTGCTGTGTTGGTGTCTAGTGCTGTGTTGAGTGTCTGGTGCTGTGTTGGTGTCTGGTGCTGTGTTGAGTGTCTGGTGCTGTGTTGGTGTCCAGTGCTGTGTTGAGTGTCTAGTGCTGTGTTGGTGTCTGGTGCTGTGTTGGTGTCTAGTGCTGTGTTGGTGTCTGGTACTGTGTTAGTGTCTGGTGCTGTGTTGGTGTCTGGTACTGTATTGGTGTTGAGTGTCCTAGTGCTGTGTTAGTGTCTGGTACTGTGTTAGTGTCTAGTACTGTGTTAGTGTCTAGTGCTGTGGTGTTAGTGTCTGGTGCTGTGTTGAGTGTCTGGTGCTGTGTTGGTGTCTGGTACTGTGTTGGTTTAGTTGGTGTCTGGTGCTGTGTTGGTGTCTAGTGCTGTGTTGGTGTCTGGTGCTGTGTTAGTGTCTGGTACTGTGTTGGTGTGTGTCTGGTACTGTGTTGGTGTGTACTGTGTTGGTGTCTCTGTGTGTGTCTTGCTGTTGTGTCTGGTGCTGTGTGTTGTGAGTGTCTGGTACTGTGTTGGTGTCGGTCTGTATTAGTGTTAGTGTCTGAGTACTGTGTTGAGTGTCTGGTACTGTGTTGAGTGTCTGGTGCTGTGTTGGTGTCTAGTGCTGTGTTAGTGTCTGGTACTGGTGTTGGTGTCTAGTACTGTGTTGGTGTCTGGTACTGTGTTGGTGTCTGGTGCTGTGTTAGTGTCTGGTACTGTGTTGTGTTAGTGTCTGGTACTGTGTTGGTGTCTAGTGCTGTGTTGAGTGTCTGAGTGCTGTGTTGAGTGTCTAGTGCGTGTTGGTGTCGTACTGTGTTGGTGTCTGGTGCTGTGTTGGTGTCTGGTGCTGTGTTAGTGTGGTGCTGTGTTGGTGTCTAGTGCTGTGTTGGTGTCTAGTACTGTGTTGGTGTCTGGTACTGTGTTGAGTGTCTGGTGCTGTGTTGTGTCTAGTACTGTGTTGGTGTCTGGTGCTGTGTTGGTGTCAGGTGCTGTGTCTAGTGCTGTGTTGGTGTCTGGTACTGTGTTGGTGTCTGGTGCTGTGTTGGTGTCTGGTACTGTGTTGGTGTCTGGTACTGTGTTGGTGTCTTAGTGCTGTGTTGGTGTCTGGTGCTGTGTTAGTGTCTAGTGCTGTGTTGGTGTCTGGTGCTGTGTTGGTGTCTAGTGCTGTGTTAGTGTTAGTGTCTGGTGCTGTGTTGAGTGTCTGGTGCTGTGTTGGTGTCTGGTGCTGTGTTGGTGTCTGGTGCTGTGTTGGAGTGTCTAGTACTGTGTTAGTGTCTAGTGCTGTGTTAGTGTCTGGTGCTGTGTTGGTGTCTGGTGCTGTGTTGGTGTCTGGTGCTGTGTTGGTGTCTGGTACTGTGTTGGTGTCTGGTGCTGTGTTGGTGTCTGGTGCTGTGTTGGTGTCTGGTGCTGTGTTGAGTGTCTGAGTGCTGTGTTGAGTGTCTAGTGCTGTGTTGGTGTCTGGTGCTGTGTTGGTGTCTGGTGCTGTGTTGGTGTCTAGTATGCTGTGTTGGTGTCTAGTGCTGTGTTAGTGTCTAGTGCTGTGTTGAGTGTCTAGTGCTGTGTTGGTGTCTAGTGCTGTTGGTGTCTGGTACTGTGTTAGTGTCTGGTACTGTGTTGAGTGTCTGGTACTGTGTTGGTGTCTGGTACTGTGTTAGTGTCTAGTGCTGTGTTGGTGTCTGGTGCTGTGTTGAGTGTCTGGTGCTGTGTTGGTGTCTGGTGCTGTGTTAGTGTCTGGTGCTGTGTTGGTGTCTGGTGCTGTGTTGGTGTCTGGTGCTGTGTTGGTGTCTGGTGCTGTGTTGGTGTCTAGTGCTGTGTTGTGTGGTACTGTGTTGGTGTCTAGTGCTGTGTTGAGTGTCTAGTACTGTGTTGGTGTCTGGTGCTGTGTTGGTGTCTAGTGCTGTGTTGAGTGTCTGGTACTGTGTTGGTGTCTAGTACTGTGTTAGTGTCTGGTGCTGTGTTGAGTGTCTGGTGCTGTGTTAGTGTCTGGTACTGTGTTGGTGTCTAGTGCTGTGTTGAGTGTCTGGTGCTGTGTTGGTGTCTAGTGCTGTGTTGGTGTCTGGTGCTGTGTTGGTGTCTGTGCTGTGTTGGTGTCTGGTGCTGTGTTGGTGTCTGGTGCTGTGTTGGTGTCTGGTGCTGTGTTGGTGTCTGGTGCTGTGTTGGTGTCTGGTGCTGTGTTGGTGTCTGGTGCTGTGTTGGTGTGTGCTGTGTTGGTGTGGTGCTGTGTTGGTGTCTAGTGCTGTGTTGGTGTCTGGTGCTGTGTTGGTGTCTGAGTGCTGTGTTAGTGTCTAGTACTGTGTTGGTGTCTGGTACTGTGTTGAGTGTCTGGTGCTGTGTTGGTGTCTAGTGCTGTGTTGAGTGTCTGGTGCTGTGTTGAGTGTCTGAGTGCTGTGTTGGTGTCTGAGTACTGTGTTGAGTGTCTAGTACTGTGTTAGTGTCTGGTGCTGTGTTGGTGTCTAGTACTGTGTTGTGTCTGGTGCTGTTGGTGTCTAGTACTGTGTGTCAGTACTGTGTTAGTGTCTAGTGCTGTGTTAGTGTCTGGTACTGTGTTGGTGTCTGGTGCTGTGTTGGTGTCTGGTGCTGTGTTGAGTGTCTGAGTACTGTGTTGGTGTCTGGTACTGTGTTGAGTGTCTGGTACTGTGTTAGTGTCTGGTAATAAATATAATATAATAATATTAGGTTTATTGAAGAGCTTGGCAGCCAGAAGGCTGAAATATACAGTTACATATTTGGGGAATGGGTTACATTACAAATAATATACAAGTGACATAAGTGACACAAATAAGACATATAATAACTAGATGGGATCAGCTCAAACTACAGTTCATTTCAACATAGTGACAGCGTGGAGCAGTGTTTACTGGGAGTGAATACACTGGTTTATTACATGTTATTGATAATTGTGTTGAGTGTCTAGTACTGTGTTAGTGTCTAGTGCTGTGTTGAGTGTCTGGTACTGTGTTGAGTGTCTAGTACTGTGTTGGTGTCTGGTACTGTGTTAGTGTCTAGTGCTGTGTTGGTGTCTGGTACTGTGTTGGTGTCTGGTACTGTGTTGGTGTCTGGTGCTGTGTTGGTGTCTAGTACTGTGTTAGTGTCTGGTACTGTGTTAGTGTCTGGTACTGTGTTGGTGTCTAGTGACTGTGTTGAGTGTCTGGTGCTGTGTTAGTGTCTGGTACTGTGTTGGTGTCTGGTGCTGTGTTGAGTGTCTGGTGCTGTGTTGAGTGTTGGTGTCTGTTGCTGTGTTGGTGTCTGGTGCTGTGTTGGTGTCTGGTACTGTGTTGGTGTCTGGTGCTGTGTTGGTGTCTGGTACTGTGTTAGTGTCTGGTACTGTGTTGAGTGTCTGGTACTGTGTTGGTGTCTGGTGCTGTGTGAGTGTCTGGTACTGTGTTGAGTGTCTGGTACTGTGTTGAGTGTCTGGTGCTGTGTTAGTGTCTGGTACTGTGTTGAGTGTCTGGTACTGTGTTGGTGTCTGGGTGCTGTGTTAGTGTCTGGTACTGTGTTAGTGTCTGGTACTGTGTTAGTGTCTAGTACTGTGTTGAGTGTCTAGTACTGTGTTAGTGTCTGGTACTGTGTTGAGTGTCTAGTACTGTGTTGGTGTCTGGTACTGTGTTGAGTGTCTGGTACTGTGTTGGTGTCTGGGCTGTGTTAGTGTCTGGTACTGTGTTAGTGTCTGGTACTGTGTTAGTGTCTGGTACTGTGTGTGTTAGTGTCTGGTACTGTGTTAGTGTCTAGTACTGTGTTAGTGTCTGGTACTGTGTTAGTGTCTAGTACTGTGTTAGTGTCTGGTACTGGGTTGTGTCTGGTACTGTGTTAGTGTCTGGTACTGTGTTAGTGTCTAGTACTGTGTTAGTGTCTAGTACTGTGTTAGTGTCTGGTACTGTATTAGTGTTAGTGACATACTGTGTTAATGTTAGTGACTGGTACTGTGTTAGTGTTAGTGACTGGTTGTAAAGGCCTGGGACTTTGGGATAGAAATCCCTTACCAGACTAATCAGGATCTTAATAAAGGAAAGTCAAGGACCATGGTTTTCTGATGAATTGCAAGCAACCGTTTGAGATTGACATCTCTTTACTATAAAAAATATAACACAAAACTCTGACACCACTCAACAAACATCAAATAATTACGGGAGTCAAACAATGCAGTCAATAGTTAATGGAGTTAATCAATTAAGGGAAGCAAACAATTAATGGGAGTCAGCAATTAATAGAATCAAACAATTAATGGGAGTCAACAACTGAAAGAATCAAACAATGAACAGATATTTCCTATGGCAGTGGCCCTGGGGGAAGGTTCTGGAACAGGGTGATGCACACTCAGGGTAGGGAAGCGCCCATTCAACTCCACCCTAGAGCGACGGGGCACGGACGGAATGAGATGAACTGACGGTCGTGTTATGGTAGTGGTAGATGACCAGAGAATTGACAGTCGATAGGTGAAGGTCTGGGGACACAGCCCACGAGTCCAGGACCTATGATGAGATCACAGCCAGAATTTGACGAACAGCGGGGTAGCTAGATAGCGACTATGGCGGCTGGGTTGAATCTGCCGGTGACCCAGATAGTCGCTGCCGTTCTCACATCTGTCCAACCGCCCCAAGTGTCGTCCGCACCAGCAAACGAGCGAGTTAGCAGCGGTAACCAGCAGGAAGATCGTTTCCGCCCTTACACTGGTACTGTGTTAGTGTTAGTGTCTGGTTCTGTATTAGTGTTAGTGACTGGTACTGTATTAGTGTTGGTGACGTACTGTGTTAATGTCAGTGACTGGTACTGTGTTAGTGTTTGGTACTGTGTTAGTGTCTGGTACTGTTTTAGTGTCTGGTACTGTGTTAGTGTTAGTGACGTACTGTGTTAATGTCAGTGACTGGTACTGTGTTAGTGTCTGGTACTGTGTTAGTGACTGGTACTGTGTTAGTGTTAGTGACGTACTGTGTTAATGTCAGTGACTGGTACTGTGTTAGTGTTTGGTACTGTGTTAGTGTCTGGTACTGTGTTAGTGTCTTGGTTTCAAAATATAGAGAATTTAAAGTATTATTATTTTTCCTACTTTTGAAATTATTTCCAATGTGCAAAGGTGTTCAGCTGACAATTCAAACCTGAAAAATATGAAGTATGTATGTGTGTGTGTGTGTCAATGACATGTGTTCTAAATCTTCTTTCCTTCCAGGGACTATCCCGACTGGCAGGCTCCTGATGCATCAAACTGTACCGTTCCCTGACAGCTTGAGTCTTGAAGGAAACCAAAGCTCCCAGAACTCCAACTTCCAGCTTTTCCGGAACAATCAGCAGGGGTTCCAGGACCAGCAGCAGGGCTCCTGGTCATTCCAGAATCAACAACAGAGCCCCGGGTGGTTCCAGAAATGGCATCAGGGCCCCCAGAGGTTCCAGAACCAGCAGCAGGGCCCCCAGCTGTTGCAAGAACAGCAAAAACCGTGGTTCTTCCGACAACCATTCCAACCAAATTCACAACAGAACCAACAAAACCATTTTCCAAACCAGTATTACAACACAGATTCTGTCTCCTTCAACAACTCCTGGCTGAATTGTCGATCATTTAGCAATGGCTGCTCATTGCCTTCAAGTCTGTTCTGGAATCCGACTGCCTTACAGCAGCAACAACAGAACTCAACCTCATCCCAGAACTACCAAAAAGGAAGATATCAACAACAGAAGCCACAGACAAACAACCAAAACCAAACTGGAAACAAGAGACAACAGAACTTACATTCAAACAACCTTCCTGAAGTAAAAAAACTCCAGCACCAGAACCATGGCAACACAGGCTATGAGAGAAACCGTCAACACACACCCAATGAAAGCTATATCAGCAAATCTACACTTCCACCCTCTCCTCCTTGTAAGCAGACAGAGTCACTACCTGCTGCGAAGTACATAGTAGATGTCTCAGAAGAGCATGAAACAAGAACACGAGGCAAGAACAATAAATCAGAGGGTCTGAAAGAGTTCACGTCGCCAGACAATAGTGAAGTGTTGGATGAAAAGACTTTGGAAAATTCACTTAAACATTATAGTGAGGTTTTGGAAGAGGTTAATAAAACACCAAACAGTTCGTCAAACTATAAACGTGAATCTTGTCAAGAGATGAATGAGGTGTTCAATGAAGAGTTAAATGATTCAGTTGGCAGTAAAACTAAGATCTTGATACCTAGAGTTTCACGTATAAACACGAGAGATTCTTTTATGGATTCACCCAAGGTGTCTAAAGATTCACTTAATAAATTCAGTAATGTTATAAATGGTTTTAATAAGGTGCTAAAAGGATCATTTAAGAATGGTGTATTAAGTTATTCATGTGATAATAACATTAAGAGTATTGACTTTGTTACAAAATCAAATGAAGTGCTAATGTATTCACTTGAAGAAGAGACATTAAAAGATTCACGTTTAGAGAACAATGAGAATTTACAAGATTCACTCAACAAAAAAAGTGTTATTCTAAAAGATTCAGATGATAAATTAAGCAACTCACTTAAAAGGAAATGTGAAGTATCAAAAGATTTACTCACAGGATCAAATAAAATGATAAAAAAATCATTTAACAGTGGTGGTGAAGCCTTAAAAGAACTAACTATGAATAACCGAGACTCATATAAGTATCTTACTAATACCAGCCACAACACAGAAAGATGTTCATCTGAAAACAAAATTGATGATTCGGAAGATTTATCCAGAAAGATGGATACACTGTCAGGGCAATATGACAGAGGAGTATCTAAAGATGTATCTAAACACAAAATTGAGTATTTAAAAGATTCACCAACAAGGAAAAGTAAGATACATTCCACTGAGAAAGATATTTGTAAAGATTCATGTCAAACTAAAAACAGGACATTGAGAGATACGGTGAAGAGTAAATTTGACAAACATAGATATAGAGATTCAGAGAAACATAAACATTCAGTGCACAAAGATTCATCAAGACCCAAGAGTAAATTTGCTAAAGATTTGACTAAATTGAGTGGTGAGAGGTTGAAGCACTTGCCTAACACCAAACACAGCAGTGATTCTAAGGTTAAAAAGACGTGTGATAATGACCGACCTTATAGTCCATCATTTGAATGGGGGAAACTAGTACAAGATTCTCACCGAAACTCTGAACGTCATAAAGTACACAAGTCTTCACCTAGAATTAAAAGTGAGAGTAACACAGTTGGTGACTCATTGAAGAGAACAAAACTTGATCGAGTACATCGACAAGACTCAACACCACTGAAGTCTTCAAGATCTGAAAAATATGAAGAAGTAAATCAAGGTCCACCAAAGAAGTTCAAAGATCACACCTTGAGGAATTCCACATCACCAAGGAAGTGCACCTCTTCTCCAGCTGTATCTGAGACCTTCATTTGTTACATCTGCAAGGAGAAGGTGAAGGAATACCGTGCCACATCACACCTTTACTTTGGCTCCTTACAGTGTTGTGACTGTGACCACAAAATTCTCTCCTGTAAGAACTTTCGGAGGCTGAGGAGGTCTATGTATACCAACAAAGATACGACATCGTGTTCGCACAAGTTTCTGAGTTGGTTCAACGATCCATTGTCCTTCTTAAAGAACAGGATAAAGAAGGAACTCATACTAAAGACATCAAGGAGCTCAAAGGTAATGGGAACAGATATTGTCAAAGGAGTTTCTCTGTATGTTAAGTGTCTCGGCACCCTTGAATGTAGTACACCTTGGAAGTCGGCCATCAGACGAATGAGGAAATTCATAGCATCTGAGGAGACCCTGGACAGAGACCTGATTAAGGCTAATAAGGGGTGTGTTTTGAGTTTATGTAGTCAGTCACAAGTGGAGACAAAACCAGAGAGAGATAACAGATGTTCCGAAGGCAAATACAGTTCTAAATCTAAAGGTGAAGGAAGTAAAAATGACCTGCATAAAAATGATCTACAAGTTGAACTTACCCAAAGACAACCGAGTTTACTAGAAAGTTTGTTGCCTTCTGAACCTCAGACCACCAGAGATGAGAGAATACCCCAAGAAGTTGAGGAAGAAGCCATCATACCTATGACAGAGTGGGAAGTCGATGTTATTCCTTTGGTTGTACCTGAACACTTCTTTGTTGATGAGGCCAATAATGTACCTGTGGTGATGGATGAGGCTAGCGCTGTCGAAAATGTTGAGGATCCAGGAGGAGCCTCTGGATCCTTAGCATTTTTGAAGATTTCTCCAAAAAAAGTGACATCAGCAGAATTCGTTTCTGCAAAAGGGGACGAAATGGAGGAAGTTATAACTAGAGAGGTAGAACCTGTGACAGTAAAGGGTGAAGTACAGCCCATCCCTGGTCAAGAACTCCTGTCTGAGGGAGTAAGTAGTGATGAGGTTGCTGCTGGTGTTGCAAATATCTTGTCTGAAGTGGAAGGTAAAGAGGAATTCGAATGTAAGGAGACAAAAGAGGATGGGCTCGTAACTGATGAAATGGAGGAGATGAGTTTTATAACTGAGGAAGTAAGGGAGCTGGATCCTGAGATGATATCTGAAGAAGCAGCAGAATATATGGAGCACGTGGGAGAAGATGTGAGTGAAGTGGACATCGTCCCTGAAGTGGAGGACGGTGAGGATGAACCTGAAGATGAAGATGTGGACGACTTTATGGATAAAATCGAATTGGATATTACCCAAGCTGGGCTGGAAGACGTGAGTACAGAAATTAAAACTGATGGCGAACCCAAGAAGAAGTCACAGGACAGTGGTGAGGTAAATAAGTCCTGCAAGATGGAGGAGGAAAACGAAGACAATGAGTCACAGGTTGTCAAGAGATATAACCTCCGCAGCCGCCGACACAGACACACACCGTCAATGTCCTTTCTTGAGAAGCTGGACGAGTATGAGAAGAAACAGCTGTGGAAACACATCCTCCCAGCAGCCAAGGCTTTTCATGAGAACTCGATGAGAGACAAGAAGGAGTCCCTTCATCTGACCTTCAACTCAGAAGAGGCAAACGATGAGTTCATGGTGGACATCCTACTGTCGCAGACCTATGGATTGGAACAGCTGGATGAGGTCACAGAGTATATCTCTGTCGGGGACAGCAAGTCCGAGAGCATTGTGTCTCGGGTTAAGGACGCCATTGAAAATTCCCCTCTGTTCTTGAATACACCTGGCTTCATCCCCCCTACACACCTCACAAGGGCAACCTCGAGGGCACTTCTCAGATCCTATGCTAGAAGACGCATCCCAGAAAGAAACAAAAGACTACAAGAGAAAGAAGAAAGTGTCAAGACGACTCCCCCAAACACCCACCACCCCGAGCCTTTGTTGTGTGAGGATGACTTACCTCGGAGTAGACTATCTAAGGTACACATTGTTGCACCTCCTCCTGATGGCTACTATTACGTGGTCACCTACCCTCGGCAGCCATGTCCTAAAGAGTGTCCTATGTGTTATTATAGGATATTCCCGTCCATGTTCTCCCTGAATCTACTCACGAACTTGGCGACGGCCCGCTGCTTTGGGTGTCCACTGACAATCTACGTGGTACATGAGCCAGTCGACACCTCCCTGCCTAAGATAATCTTCAGCAGCAACAAAAAAAACAAAAAAGAATACAGTGTTGGTGATAGAGGAGCTTCAGAAGAAATATATAACAAACCCAAGCCAGCCAGGTACAAGAAACCCACCACTGACAAGACCAAAAGAAGGAGATTATCAATTGAACAGTTTATAAAGACATGAACATTGAATCAGTAGAAAGATCAACAAAGCACACGAACAGACATTACCGTCTTGTTTCTTGCCATGGGACACAGTTGTGAGAGTTTTGCCAGATGAACACTAGCCCATGCCGTCCTTGAAGTTAATCACTTGTACTATGGCATGAGATGTGCTCTTTCCTCTCACTGGTGCTTGTTAAGTGCAGTATACTGTTGTGATATAGCGTAAACAAACGGCATTACTCCGTTTCAAAACAGGTTCAAATGAGATTCTCAGAGGTTTTTGTTTTTGTATTAATTTCTGTCCCTTTTCTACATGTTTATAGTTATTAAGGAGCTCGACCAAAGTTATTTTATTTCTGTCCCTTTTCTACATGTTTATAGTTATTAAGGAGCTCGACCAAAGTTATTTTATTTCTGTCCCTTTTCTACAAGTTTATAGTTATTAAGGAGCTCGACCAAAGGAATTTTATTTCTGTCCTTTTTCTATGAGTTTACAGTCATAAAAAACTGAACCAAAGATAGTTTATGTTGCCCTTTTTGTGCACAAGATGTGATGTTTTTTTTTTTATTAAAATTTTAATTTGAATTTACATTACAGTGTGTTGTTTTTCTTAACCAGATACACTTTTGAGGGATCATCATACACAAGTTTCCTCTAAAATAGAAAGTTTATTTCCTGCTGATCTAACCTTAGGATTTGAATATTTTTAAATAAACTTTGTAGTAGCTATTCATTGTTTTAATCTATGAATTCAAGATGATTGAAAAATAATTATAGAATTATTTTATTTTGTAATTGTAAAATATAATTTACCTACAGTATAAGTACTGTATAAATATTTCTATACATAATTAAAATAAACCAGATAAAGCATGACGCCAAAATTCAAGGAGTTCAGTACGTGGGGTATGCTATAACGAACGGATCCTACTACGAATATTCCTATAACGAACGGTTTTACCTATAAAATTGAGAATGCTATAACGAACGAAACTCCTACAACGAACATTATTTAATTTTTTTTTTCTAATTGTTTTTTTATTACAAATATTAATGATATTCTTTATTTCAGGGGTTTAGATGCATATTCATGCACTTTTTTACAATTTTATATTATATTTTTCAGTGTTAAGTGGTTGTATTTGGGGGCCTGGAACGGATTAATCCTATAACGAACAAGGTTCTAGAACCAATTAGATTCGTTATAGCATACCCCACTGTACTTGTACTTCCAAGAAACTTGAACTTTAATACATTAATTTGTCATATAAACATTAACACAGGTGAGTACTGATAGAAATGTTATTAAACAGGTGACGAGTACAGTACGAGCAATATTTGGTTGGCCAGAAAAGTACAGAGTCAATAATAATAATATTAACATGGCTGAGCTCTCTTGTAGGCACCTGATATATACAGCTCCTCCCCGACTTACGACAGGGTTAGGGACCCAAATCCAGGTCGTAAGTCGAAAAGGCTTAAATAATACATAGAAAATCTAAAATGGGTGTCTCTTTTTCTTTTCAGCGAATTTTGACGGTGTACTGACGTTGGGACTCGAAAATACGTAATTTGACAAAATATTGGTACGACTGAGGCAGGTCGTAAGTCGGGGAGGAGCTGTACTGTACATTTAGTATCATCTGGAATAGTACAGTACACACAACATGGTGTTAGTAAGAACATATAAGAATCATACCATGGTTATAACATTACTTTTAATTTATTATTTTTTCTTTTTTGCATTCATAAGTACTGTATTCACATTTGACAGTGGAGTTGATATACATTAATATGATAAGGGTGGGAAACAATACAACACGGGTTGTATGAAGGTGAAACAAGAAGACAGAAGTTGTCGGTATTATGTCTTGTCGGTAAATATAATTACTGCAATGGGGATTTCTATCTACAGGACAATTTCTGATATACAGTAAGGTTTTGGTGGTATACTAAAGGTAGGTATTACAAAAATATTAATACTTGGACAATAGATATTTTTTAGAGATGATTTAAAGGAAGGGAGCGTAGTTTGCTCGCATGGGTGGGGGTAAGTTGTTTCACACCACACCGTGATATTTTATGGAGGTCAGGGACTGAGAGGAGCTCATGGGGGGTGGTCTTAGTAGCTCTGGGTGTCTTAAGTTTTGTATATGATTATTACATAACTAGAAATAATTATTGTCAATCAAGGAATTGACAGATTTGTAAACAAATAGGGCACATCAGTAGGTGTTAATATCCTCGAATTTTATCATTTTCAATTTAGCAAATTGTTCATTAGTGATTGGTTTTTTTTTTTCAAGTAGGTCATTGTCAGCACAATTCTATTCTGTGCAGTGATGAGGGGTTGTGTTTTTGTAGAGCCAGAGGCCCCCCCCTCCATAGTGTGTGACTGTATCAAGTGTTGGTAAACAGATCATAATCGATTTCTTTCATTGTTGTAAGAGTGAGTGACTGACCAGTGTGATACATGATACTGCACTGTTTATTGACTTTACTGTGAATGGCTTGTATGTGGTTTCTCCAGCAAAGTTTCTCATCAACAATAACTCCGAGGAATTTAGTATTTTGTTCGTGTTTGAGGACAGTATTACCAAGGTACAGGGGGTCCAAGTCTGGGGGTACCGGGTAAGTTTTTCCTTCTGTGAAAGATCGTGTAGTGGGTTTTCTCAAGGTTTAAGGTCAGTTTATTACGTATTACCCAGGTCCTGACTTTTAGTCAATTCAATGTTCATAGTTCTCATCAAGGAATGGAGGTCCGAGTTGCTGGCATAGAGATTATTATCGTCTGCAAATAAGTTGTATTTGACTAGTGTGCTGGAGTGGACTACTGTATATCATTTATGTACAACAAGAACAGTACTGGACCAAGAATGGAGCCTTGAGGGGCGCCATACTTTTAGTTCCATGTATCGATCATAGACACCTACAAACACAAAGGTGCAATATACAGTAGAAACTAACCATAACCACATACACAGAGGTAGTCCGTGCAAATGAGTATTCGGAACCTACACTTCCAGATCAATAGAGTCGTGTGTGCTTTAGGTCTTGCGTGGGTAATTAGCACAAGGAATTTATAGAAGTTGAGTTGAAGGGACAAGCACGGAAACCCCCCCCCACCCCCCACACCTTGATTGATTATATTGTGGAGGGGGGGGGGGGAGTACCTGAGTAGTTTACATATAGATGATTTAAGGGTTTCATCACTAATACCTGTTGAGTGTACCTGTTGTCATAAGTGTTTTCTCTTCACCTTGGTGGCGGGTTGAGGATCTCTCTCTCTCTCTCTCTATTTTTCCTTTCCTTCCCTCCCTCCCCCTGTCCTTCCCTCCTTCCCTCCCTCTCTCACACACTCTGTCCCCTCCCCTCCCTCCAACCGCCCCCCCCTTAAACCTGGCCACACAAGTGTTCAGGGAAGCAACACCTGGAGTTTCATTAATTACTCCATAAAGTCCCAACCTTGACACCTGAGTCATGCAGTATTTATATTTTCCCCATGTTAACGGTTATCTTAAAACATATTTAACTAGCTCACGTAAGTTACAACACAAGGACGAGTCACAGCATAGAGAGTTTGTCGACGTCATCCAGACTAAGCATGGGACTGATGTTAAACCTAACCTAACCTAAACCCACACCATTCTACTCAAAAAACCACTTAAGAGCTAATAAAAATGAAGGGAAAGAGAGGGCGGGGAAGGAGCGTCTGGTCTTGGTACACAAAGTCCAGGAGCGTCTCGGTTGCCATGACAACTAAAGGGATACGAGAAAGAAGGGCGGCAAATATCAAGTTTTTTTTTTATGGCTTCTGTTAGCGAGTTTCTGATGCTAGTTTAAATGATGTGAGAGATTTGGTGTGTGTGTGTGTGTATTTTTAGGTGTATGTTTGAGTGTATGTGTGTGTTTATTTGTTTCTCTGTGTGTATGTATAGTGTACGAACCTCTGTCCTGTATGGCAGTGAGAAGTTATACCACCCTCAGTGTCAAGATCTGACTGAATTACTCACAATAGGCAAACTGTACTACAAGCTTTGTCAGTAAATTTGTTAAACTTTAAAAAAAAAAAATGTGTAGGGCGTATGTGGTTGGTCGTGCATGCAGGTGTGTCTGAGTGAGGGTGGAAAAAAACACCTGTATTCTCAACCAATGAATCATCATATATCACGCACTTCAAACCCAACCCCTCTCACCCCCCCCCTCTCACCTCCCTCTTACCTTTCCTTTCCTTCTAAGTTAATTTTCTCCGTTATATACACAAGTCTGTTTCACATTTGATTTAACGAAGCTTCCCCTTCCCCCACCCCCCTCAAAAAAAAATATCGCAAGGTACTAAATCCGGTGATCCAATTGCCTAGAGCCAGTTACCACAGCGTTTTATTCACTGATTTATAAAACATTTATCAAGAAACATCCAGACAGTGTTAAGAATGTGATTTGAGAAGTATTTAGTGAGGAGGGGGGGGGGGCATTAGAAATTATTTAAGTCTCCCATGATAACCCGTTCTCTTACTTTAACCTTCATAGAAAACGGGACCAGACATAATAGGTGAAGGAAGTTATGGTTCTCATATTTACAGTAATCGGGATGGCTTTTTATTGGCTTAGGTGAGGTAGAAAGGTCGATTAAACTTCCTACGTGTACAAGGACCCCTCACAAGGACTCCCCATAGCTTCAGGACTTTTTTTTTTTTATTGGGTTTTTAAGTTCGATTTGCTTATGCAGTATGTCACATATGGCGGCTCCTGCTAGGTGCTGTTCCTGCTAGGTGCTGTTCCTGTTAGGTGCTGTTCCTGTTAGGTGCTGTTCCTCCTGGGTGCTGTTCCTCCTGGGTGCTGTCCCTCCTAGGTGCTGTTTCTCCTGGGTGCTGTCCCTCCAAGGTACTGTCCCTCCTGGGTGCTGTCCCTTCTAGGTGCTGTTCCTCCTGTGTGTTGTTCCTCCAAGGTACTGTTCCTCCTGGGTGCTGTCCTCCTAGGTGCTGTTCTCCTGGTGTGTCCCTCCTGGGTGCTGTTCCTCCTGGGTGCTGTTCCTCCTAGGTGCTGTTCCCCCTGGGTGCTGTACAAACAAGGGAGCACTGTCCTCACCCCTTGTCCCCAGCCCACCCTCCTCATTCGCCCTGTCTCCCTCCCTTTATTCTTTCCCATTCTCTTCCTTCTATCTCCCTTCCTTCTCCCTCCCTTCCCTCGTACTCCCTCTCTTCCCTTCTTCTACCTCCTTTCCCTTATTCTCCCTCCCTTCCCCCTTTCTCCCTCCTTCCTCTCTTATCCCCCCCTTTCTTAATTCTCCCTGCCTTCCATCCTTTTCTCTCTCTCTCTCTCTTCCTTCCTCTTCTCTGACTTTCTTCTCCTTCCCTTTCCTCCTTCTCACTTTCTTCCCTCATTCTCCCTAACCCCTTTCCTTCCCCTTTTTTATCTCTCTGTTTCTCCCCTCTTCCTTCTTTCCTCCTCCTTCCCCTTGTCACACACACACACACACACACACACACACACACACACACACACACACACACGTTACTATGATACACTTTATTATTTCTTAACATTTCACACACTTGCTACATATGATCCCGGAGCCACCTGCAGTGCGACATATTTCTCATAGTTTTCCCCGTTAAAGTTATGAAGAGAAAGTACTGAAAAATAGTTACATGAATGCGGAAGTGAGGATAATAGTGTAGATGGTGATAGATGTTTCCTATTACACCTGATAATAATATAATAAATAATATATAATTAAATACCCGGAATGGCTGGTGATATCTGGTAACTCAATTATAAACAAAAGCGCTTGCCATCACTTCACTAATATTCTGTTAAACTATTGATTGAAAATTCTTATATGTTTATCAAGACAAATTATAAAATTGATAATAATATAAAAAAAGACGTATTTTGACCTCACTGATAAAAAATAGATATAGAGGTCATAATTAATTACAAAATATTGATGTTTGTAACTACTGGTGGTGATTGGCAACTTATTTAAGTATAGTTTCCATGAGTTGTTTGTTTAAATAATTAATAAATTATTGATATTTTTCATGACTCGACACAGTTTGGATTATCGTTGACAGCTTGAAACAGTGAGGACTGACACTGTATTGAGTGACTGACATTAACACACTGTGGGCTGACGTTGTCTTGGTTGGCTGACGTTGCCCAGGTTGGCTGACGTTGCCCAGGTTGGCTGACGTTGTCCTGGTTGGCTGACGTTGCCCAGGTTGGCTGACGTTGCCCAGGTTGGCTGACGTTGTCCTGGTTGGCTGACGTTGCCCAGGTTGGCTGACATTGTCCTAGTCAGTTAACTTTATCCTTATTAGCTGAAAATTTTTAATGTCTCACGTAACCTTACTTAACTTATCCAAAAAGCGAAATTAAACTCCCAAATGAAATATATCTGTACTCCAAAGGCTCATGATAACATATTTAAAATATTTTTCATCTGGAACACTAGAAATATATCACACTCCATCAACTTCCCTCCATTTAAAAAAAAAATAAAATATAATTCACTACAACACATACACTATATTAGTTTACCATAAAGTTAAAAACAAAGAAAACGTAAATAAAGTTTTCTATGATTTATTTGGGTAAACTATTGTATTAACGTCTTGTTATAAATTAGTCCTCACAACTCCAAAAAGGACCCTTATGATATAAACTGATAAGTGCTACCTTGGGCTGTCCTTGAGTTAACCTTATTTACCTAATGACTACCGAAATGCAGGTGGTCTCATCGAGGCAAGGTGACCATTACTGCTTTCGATTCTATGGCTTGAATTGGTAGACTGTTCCATAGGTCTATTCTTTTTATACACTGGGATAACACTGGTTGATTCACAGCCCTTAATACCTTTTCCTTGGTCCAGATATCTCCTAAATAGAGTTTTAATAGAGTGAAATCTCGTGAACCACCTCCATTATCACCTTGGTCTGTGCTCCATCCACTCCAGGGGCTTTGAATTATTTAAATCTCGACATTTTTGTTGTTGTTGATCTCATCTGTATTTGCCATCTCTCTTAATTCATTCTCCACCCTTGAGGTATACATATTTGTAGGTACTGGCATGTTATCCATCGTCTCTTGTGTGAAAACTGATGCAAAGTAATCATTTAGGGTCTGTCTGTCTGTCTGTCTGTCATCCTTCAGGGCCACGTTGTTTTCGTCCTTTAGAGAGCCAACAATATCCTTGGTTTTGATTTTGTTCTTGGCATATGTATAAAAAGGCGATCTCTCTCTCTTAAAGCTGATAAAATTTCCTGATTGGCCACATTTACAGCTCTTTAGTATACTACATAGTCTGCTTAGTGCTTTATTTTTTACTTTTCTTTTATCCTCTTCACCACTGATCGACTCGTTAGCCGCTTGGGCGATCGGTTACGTCTCTGTTACGCACTGTTGGCAAGTACTGGGCATGCACCGGCTCGTGATTGTACCTGAACCTGCTCCAGTGTTGGTCAAGTCTGGTCTTGAAAGAGCTCACACTCGGTGCCGTCACAACACTTTCTGGTAGATTGTTCCAAGAGTTTACAACCCTCACTCCCAAAAAGTTTGCCCTCACGGTTATCTGGACTCGCGGCTTCTTCAATCTTGAGCTGTGACCCCTTGTGGGGCGAGCGTCCGCCAGCTCCAAGTAAGGACACTCGACTGAGTAGTGCCCCTTGAGATGCTTATACACCTCAACTAGGTCACCCCTTGCCCGTCTGTAGTATAAGCTAGGCAAGTTCAGGTGCTCTAATCTCTCAGGGTTGTTGAGGTGCCGAAGTGCAGGCACCAGTCTGGTGGCCCTCCTTTGAACATTTTCAACCAACTGACAGTCCCAAGCATATCTCGGGGACCAGACGGGGTGACAGTACTCCAGATGGGGAAGCACTTCACTCTTGAAGATCGTTACGAGGGACGGACCGTCTAGATATCTGAACGACCTTCTAATGAGACCCAATAATTTATTTGCCTGATTTACCTTCTTCTCGCAATGGCCCCAGAACTTCAGCTCATCGTCAACATACACACCTAGTAGGTAGTAGGTAGCAGGCAGCTACCAAACAGGGAGGTAATACCGTTGGAAGCAGAATATGACCAAGTCCCAGGTTGATCATCTGACTTTCTGCCTCATTTACACACAATTGCAGGGTCTCAATTGTTTCTCTTACCATTGACAACACAACATACATATATTGTTTCTCATTTTTTATCCTTTTTTCATTTTTGTATTTCTTTATTATTATTATTATTATTATTATTATTATTATTATTATTATTATTATTATTATTATTATTATTATTATTATTATTATTATTATTATTATTATTACAATTACATTTTCGCCCCCAGGCCCCGATGTGGGTCAGTGGGCTAATCCCGTACAAAAAAAGAAAAAAGTCCTCACATTTAGTCTCAAATAGTGCAGTTTATTTATCCCGTTGGGACATATGATAAATTGATACGCCTCCTTACCGTTGGTACGCCCCAGGTGCATCCTCTGACACTACGTGACATTGAATCTTAGCAGCCGTTTTTTCGACCATTCTTGGAGCTCACAGAGATCCTTCTGCAGCTCTTCATAGTCCGCTTGGTTCTTGATTTCCCTAAATAACTTGGCGTTTGTGTTCCACCTGGTCTTATTTCTTCTCTCCCCTGTTCCCCGGTGTTCTACGTTCTTCTTCTGTTATCTTAAAGAGTTCCATAAATTCTTGTCTTGATTCACCTGTGTCTGATTCATCTTTAACCATTTCCTCCCATTTAATTCTCTCTAGTTCGTCTCTCGTAAGCTAGTAATCCCCCTGGTTAAACTCACACTATTCCTCAATTACTAATTTCCCGACTTTCAGAGATTGTACTCCACCTTAGTACGTTGAGCACCAAAAAAAAAAATATGTACTCAATTGTGCATATGTGTAAACCTAACTACGGCGCTGGTTTCAAGTGTGACGGCGGTAGACAAAGAATCAAGCAGACGCAATCACCTTTCAATACACCCTCACTGCTTAGCGCTTACCTCACGCTGCAACTTTTCCCGCCCATCCTTCTCTACCTCACGTGTTCACCCGCGTTGGTTGTGAAGCAAATAGGCAGCCTTATGAGATACTGTGGTGTTTATAAAAGATTATGTTACTTTATTTATCTTATTTACCTAATGACAGCCCACTAGAGGAAGTCATTGATCTGTGTAGGAGCCTTTTCATTGTGCGTCATAGTCTTGTCTGGGGTAATTTTTATGTCTGTGGTGGTTATGCCTCGACTGTTGGCAGGTACTGGACATGTAGGGGTGTTGTTGTAGTTGATTGTATGGTATGGTTGTAGATTATTGTAGGTGATTACAGGTGAACAGTGAGTAGGTGGTTGTGAATGGTTGTGATATGCTCCCATAATTATGAGGGAATAACTATGGTGGTTGTGACTAGTTTTTATGTATACGATTATATATGGTTATAGGTGGTTGTAGGTGACTATGAATTATTTTAGTTGTAGTCACAGCTTTTGCCTTTTGTCTAGTGTAGTAACGGCCAGGCTGCGTTTATGTGTTACGGAGGCTTGGGTGTTGTATCCACACTTATAAACGGGCCGACATGCCACTGGGACTCTCGCCTTCAGTAAACAACAATATTCTCCACTGAAGCCCTAATAATAATAATAATAATAGCCTATTATTATTATTATTATTATTATTATTATTATTATTATCATTATTATTATTTAAAAAAGTTCATAAATACTAAATTGAATAAAAAAAACGACAATTGCAGACGCTCATGAGACAACTTGGAACGCGAGGAGTCAACCAACAGGAACCACTTTTCTCTGTGTTTACAAGATCATTATTCACCTATACAGACGTTTATAGACTCAGAAACTCACTACAGTTCATTATAAAGTGTTTGTGAATGTGTTTGTGAAATTATAACAAAGAAAATAACATTATATCTGCTATTATTTACGTATTTTTGAATTTTTTTTGGAGTTGAAGTTCAGGAAAAAATTTGGTCCTCAACTATCAGTAACAATTATGTCATTAACTTGGTGTTGAGACGATCTTTATGCTATGGAAGATAGTGATCAAAGTTTCTTATTATTTATTTTATTGTTGATGATGTAACTATCCTTTCTGTCTTAACTACCGAACGATGGTTAAGGGAACTACAAGATGTCGACGAATTCTATTGGCTGCTGCTTCCTCCTCCCCGAGAAGACTTATTTTTACCCAGGATGGACAACGACATCGTCAAGGTAAGACGACATATTTTTTTAAAGATTATTATATTAAACTATACTACAATTTACATTACCTACTTAAGAATAAATTACTAAACTAATTAAATATAAAAAAACAAAAACAAATTCTAGTTTACTATAATAATTCTAGTATTTTAGTAGATATTAATGGGGGTGGCTTCCCTGTTCATCCTAGAAAATATCATCTGACGAGAAAAATTTATTATTACGTCATCAAAACGTCACAGTTGCCATGGTAACGCCAATCATACGTCATTATTACGTCATTATAGTAGTAGTGGTTATTCAATGTCTTTACTTATTAGAGTTACGTGAATACTTTTATAAGTTTACTTGTATTTGGTGATGTTCTTAAGTGTAGTGATGTTAACTGTGCCGTAAGAATGTTTACTTAAAATACTTTGCGTCGTGTTAGTTAAATTTTGTTTGAGTACGATGACTTAACCCCTTGAGGACGATGACTTAACCCCTTGAGGACGATGACTTAACCCCTTGAGGACGATGACTTAACCCCTTGAGGACGATGACTTAACCCCTTGAGGACGATGACTTAACCCCTTTGAGGACGATGACTTAACCCCTTCAGGACGATGACTTAACCCCTTTGAGGACGATGACTTAACCCCTTGAGGACGATGACTTAACCCCTTGAGGACGATGACTTAACCCCTTGAGTACGATAACTTAACCCAGAGTGTCAGTCAGCCCTGGTTGCGAGTCACGTGGAGCTGACGTCACATCTAGTTCAGGTTTTAGAAAAGTCAGCTTACGGCGTCAGTCACGTGCTCCTGACGTCACACATACAAGTCTAGACAGGTACACTGTATCGTGCTGTATACACACTCATCACACACACACCATACATCACACACACACCATACATCACACACACACACATAACTGGAGCTTTGCCTAAACATAATACAGCTTCTTGTTATACAGTATACACAGTGGCCATGGTATGTATATATATATTCATGGTATACTTAATGTCTTATGTATACAGTGATTGGTGTTTGTCACGTATATGATGGTGTTTTAATCTTAGGAGTTCAGTGTTTTTTCGTATTTTATTCTCTCTCTCTCTCATATATCATAACCCCTCTCACACTCCTCCTCCCACACCCTCCCTCCCACAACTCTCTCCCCAACCCCTCTCCTCACACACCCATCTCCCCACACACCCTCCACCTCACACTCCCCTCACACACACTCCCCTCACACAACCCTTCTCCTCTCCCCCACATCCCTCTCCCCACACCTTCCCCCCACAACCCTCCTCCCCCACAACCCTCCTCCACTCCAGCCCCCCACACCTCCCCTCACACACCTCCCTCCACTCCACAACCCTCTAACCTCACACACTCTCCCTCTACCCCACAACCTCCTCTCCACACCTCCTCCCCTCTCCCCACCCCACAATCCCTCCTCCCACACAACAAGGCGACAGTGCTAACAGGTGGATATGACATTTAAGTTGTTACAGAAATAGATCACTTCTTGCCTCGAGTCGTCAGAGAGTGTCACTGACTTTAACAAGGATAGGACGAGGGTGTGGTGTGGTGGTGATGGTGGTAATGGTGATGAAGGTAATGTCAATGGTGTTGGTGGTAGTAGTGGTGATGTCCGACCTGTGGTGTAATGGTCAGCATGCTCGCCTCGCAACTGAGTGGACCCGGGTTCGATCCCCGGGCTGGGTGAAACTATAAAAGTTTTTACTGCCTCTGTCACCCAGCAGTAATTGGGGACCTGGATGTTTATCTATTTGTGGATCGTGTTCCGTATTAAGGTAGGTGCAGTTGGCGAGTTGTCCGGACTTTGGACTACTTCCTGACACTGGCTGCAGTCTCAACTTCAGGGTGGTTGAGTTGGCGACAGCTCAGGGTGGTTGTTGGGTTGGCGACAGCTTCATGGTGTGGTTGTTGTGCTGATGCTTCCAGAGGGTGGTTGTGTTGTCGACAGCTTAGGTGTGGTTGTGTTGTTGGCAACACCTTCAGGGATGTGGTTGTTGTGTTGGCGACAGCTTCAGGGTGTGGTTGTGTTGTCGACAGCCTATGGTGTGTGTTGTGTTGGCTACAGCCTTGTATGGGTTGCTGGCGACAGCCCAGGATGTGGTTGTGGTTGGCTACAGCTTCAGGGTGTGGTTGTTGTGTTGGCTACAGCTCAGGGTGTGGTTGTTGTGTTGCTGACAGCTTATGGTGGTTGTTGTGTTGGCGACAGCTTCAGGTGTGGTTGTTGTGTTGGCGACAGCTTCAGGATGGGTTGTTGTTGGCGACAGCTCAGGGTGTGGTTGTTGTTACAGCTCATGGTGGTGTGGTTGTTGTGGTTACACAGCCTTCAGGTGTGTTTCTGGTTGGCGACAGCTCAGGATGTGTTGTTGTTGGCTACAGCCCAGGATGGTTGTTGGCGACAGCTCAGGGTGTGGTTGTTGTGTTGGCTAAGCTTCAGGGTGGTTTGTTGTGTTGGCGATCAGCTTATGGTGTTTGCGTTGGCGACAGCTTCATGGTGTGGTTGTTGTGTTGGCTACAGCTTCAGGGTGGTTGTTGTGTTGGCGACAGCTTCAGGATGTGGTTGTTGTGTTGGCGACAGTCAGGATGTGGTGGTTGTGTTGGCGACAGCTTCAGGTGGTTGTTGTGTTGGCGACAGCTTCAGGATGTGGTTGTTGTGTTGGCGACAGCTCATGGTGTGGTGGTTGTGTTGCGACAGCTTCAATCTAAACAAATTCACGCCTAGGTGGCCCTTGGTCCGGTCATCCTCGATACATGAGGGGCAACCATTATTATCATATATTATAGTAGTGGTGTTGATGGTGATGGCGTTGGTGGTATTGGTAGTAATGGTGATGGTAGTCCTCGTGGTGTAGGTGGTGGTGTTTAGTGGTGATAGTGATGTAGGTGGTGTTGGTAGTGGGTGTTGGAAGTAGGAGGTGGTGGTAGCATTAGTGGTGGTAGTGATGGTGGTAATGGTTGTGGCGGTAGTAATGGTGGTAGTAGTGGTGGTTATTGGTGGTTATGGTAAGGATGGTGTTGTTGGTGATGGTGCTTGTCGTAGTGGTGTAGTACTGGTGGTGGGAAGAGTAACAGTAGTAGTAATTACGTTTAAAATTACGATAATTGTTGGGGTAATAATTTTACCTAAGTAATTACCTTAGACTTATCCATCCACCTGTCACTCTGTCTGTTTGTCTGTCTGTGTCTGTCTGTCTGTCTGTCTGTCTGTCTGTCTGTCTGTCTCCACACATACATATAACAGGTGAACGTGACATTTGACTTGTTAAAACGTTACAAAAATTTTCGTCTCGCCGTCTGAGAGAGTCGCTAACTTCAACCTGGACGAGGGTGTGGCTTGACCCGCACCTCCCCACCCGCAGTACCTTGCCCACTCCCGCACCCGTCCCGCACCCGCAGCTGATCACATTTAACCCACCAGGTTGAGGAGGTTATGAAGTGGTTAACATTTCAATAAGCTGATGTTAACACTAAGGGTATACAAGGCGGGCAACTGAGCACCCCCCTTGCATCCTGTGTGAGGTGAAGCACAAAACTGTTTACATCGCCTAACAGGGAAACACACTCTTGCCTTCTCGACTCATGCATATGATGGTGCCTAAAGGTGCCTCATGATGTG
Source organism: Homarus americanus (assembly GCF_018991925.1). Lineage (NCBI taxonomy): Eukaryota > Metazoa > Arthropoda > Malacostraca > Decapoda > Nephropidae > Homarus > Homarus americanus. The sequence goes on along the minus strand of NW_024755046.1, from coordinate 83,412 downwards.
GTACAAGTGGGCACCCTATGCTGTCCTGTGGTGGCTGTGCTGTAAATAAAGATCAGATAAAATAAGTAACGATAATTGTCTAAAGTATTACTCAAGTTGAAGGGAAAGTACCAAGAGGAAAATCACTTTGAAATAACATACTAGAAAGAAGGTAGTTTGAGCTGAGTAACCAAGTTGACTTTACTTAGTTACCGTCCACCTGTGTGCCCCTCTTGGTCACCTTGTTACCTGCCCACGCACCCTCACTCTCTTACCAGGAACAGACTCATCACCAAATTTGATGATGATGAAAAGAAATATCTGGGGGAAGGGAGGGAGGGGTAGTGATAGGGAGGGGGGTAGTGATAGGGAGGGAGGGGGTAGGATAGGGAGGGAGGGGGTAGTGATAGGAAGAGGTAGGGAGGAGGGGTAGTGATAGGGAGGGAGGGGGTAGTGATAGGGAGGGAGGGGGTAGATAGGGAGGGGGTAGTAATAGGAGGAGGGGGGTAGTGATAGGAGGGAGGGGGTAGTGATAGGGAGGGAGGGGTATGGAGGAGTGATAGGGAGGGGGTAGTGATAGGGAGGAGGGGTAGTGATAGGATGCTTGTTTAAGGGGGTAGTCTGGTCTCTCTCGTCCTTTCCATGTACCTGCCTGCCTGCCTGCCTGCCTGCCTGCCAACAATTCATCTAATCTAATCTGATGTATGTATGTATGTATGTATGTATATGTATGTATGTATGATGTATGTCTGGAGCATAACTCGGCAGTGGAGAGAGAAACAACGTTCAGTTTTTTCACATAAATTATCCATGACAAAACCCCGAGGTGATGCATCTCTTTTAGGATCGAAAGGTCAAGGTTCAAGGTCACATGGTTGAGAAAGGTTCCGTGTGTGTGTGTGTGTGTGTGTGTGTGTGTGTGTGTGTGTGTGTGTGTGTGTGTGTGTGTAAGCAGTTTAGTCTAGTTTAGTCTGTAACCAGTATAGCAAACCAGAGTATTATACACTATGGATGAATAAGTTTTCATTATGCATTTTACATTGACCCGCAGGAGTCAGAGATGTTTTCACAGCGAACATGTAGAAAGCATTTATTTAGCCTGCTGAAACGCAACTGCTTTAGTCGCATATACGGTCTGGCGACAGTGTCCACCAGAGATGTCTCCGTATGACGATATCACCTTTGAAGTTCATTACTTTTTCAACTAATGACTAGGTACATTGATTATCACTAGTAGACTTCCAAGTATTTGATGTAAATTATTAGTTAGATATTTGTAACGTCAATTAAGGACGATTCACGGCTCTAACGAGATCATTTCCAGACAGATATTTCAGTAACGCTGTTGACACTGCTTCAATGTGTTCATACCAAGGAATTGACTCATACTGACCCTCCCTCGGTAGAAGCTTGGACCCATGCATCATCCCAGCTCTCAGGCAACGTGTGTGTGTATGTGTGTGTGGTGCATCATTCTATCAAGTGGAAGAGCCATTTAAAGTTTGTGGTCCGCCGTGATGTAATTGACGACTGAAGAATGATGTCAGTATATCAGGGTAACGATGTCAAAGATGTCTCGCTATCTAGCTTCCTGGCTGTGTGTTGGCTTGTCCTGGATTATATGAGGATATTGCTTGAGTCCATGCATAAATACATACATACATACATACATACATACATACATACATACATACATACATACATACATATATAAATACATACATAAATACATACATACATAAATACATGCATACATAAATACATACATACATAAATACATACATAAATACATACATACACATACATGCATACATACATACTTAAGTGTCTAGTATCGCCTGTAAATAAGTGGCAGTACAGGTAACAATTGCTTAGGGGAGTGACTTGGGGGTTAAGACCTTGTTGTTGAAAGATAAAGAGCTTTTAACCTAATTATTGTGTATTTTTTAAAGTGTGTGTTTAGCTTCCTCTCTTCCTCTTCCTCTCTTCTTCTCTCTTCCTCCTCTCTTCTCTTCCACCGCTCTCTTCCCCTCCCTCTCTTCCACCGCTCTTCTCCTCTTCCTCTCTTCCTCCTTTCTTGCTCTTCTCTTGTTCTTTCTCTCCTTCTTCTCTTCCTCTTCTTTTCCTATCTTCCTCACCCCTTCCTCGTCTCCCCTTGAGTCTCACCCTTCCCACCTCCTCGTTTCCTGGAATGAAAGAGCCGTATTCTCAGATTAGCTCGTTTAATTTACTCCCCCGTGGCTCTTCCTTATTCTCGGGTTGTGTAGCCGTTTTAAAGCGTTCTGGATATTCTGCCTGATTCTCTCTCTCTCCATTTCACTTGCCCCATGAGAGCCCGATTTTCACTGTTATTGGCTGGTGGTGTTATTAAAATCTGGTCGCGTGATCGCTGGAAATCTTTGATGTTATTGTCAACACAGATGGTGACGTCACTTGCGCGCGCAAATTTTGGCGGGAAAGGATAAAAACATTTCGACCCAGCTGATCCGCACGACCAAGCCGAGTTTTTTATTTTATATTATTTTTTTTTACTTTTCTATTTTTATAAACTTTCATTACTTTTTATTTTATTTTTTCATTTCCATTTCATTACTTTTTCAATTATATATAGTTATTACTTTTATTATATTAATTGTTTTTCACAGGAGAAGAGTTGGAAAGAATTCTGTACCTTATTCTGAAATACATTGAAGCACCGTTCACTAGGTCTTAGGTGCTTCAACTACCAGGTATTGCACCGTTAACTAGGTCTTAGTTTTAGGTGCTTCAACTACAGATACACGTTCACTAGGTCTTAGACTTAAGCACCGTCCACTAGGTCTTAGTTTTAGGTGCTTCAACTACCAGATTATTAAGCATCGTTCACTAGGTCTTAGTTAGGTTCCATTAGCAGTTCACTAGGTCTTAGTTTTGTCTCAACTACCAGTAGGTCTTAGTTTTAGGTGCTTCAACTACAAGGGTCTTTAAGCACCGTCCACTAGGATTTTCACAAAACTTTTATAACAAAATTTAAGAATAAACTAAATAAAATATATAAGCATTATATATCTAATAACAGTTACTCAAAAACTATCTGTACAACATTGTGATGAAAAAATATGACCCAACAAACGAAGGATTTTGACAACCCTACCGAGACAACGGGAGCCACTGTGTTCATTCTGGAATTCATCGATCACCCCAAGTACAGATAGTTTTTCAGTGACTGTACATAGTAGATGTTAAGACTTAATTAATTCCTTATTTAATAATGATCCTGATATTATCCCAGAGGCTTTGGCTGCCATCCACCGGGAGAAAAAATAATAAACTCGTTTCATTAGATATCAATCACAAGTTCTATTCTGGGCACTTTAATAGGTTATCAGACCAGCGAGGCAAAATATTAAACGTTTCACAAAATCCACTACAGCAGGACGTCTAAAAAAAAAATCTACTGTAATGTTGTTAGATCATAATGTAGGTCAAGTTAATTTTTCACAATATGAGAGCGGCACTAGTTTTTCTCTTCCCTCAGTGGCGGCAACCTCATCATTAACACAACGGGTTCAGCCAATCATCGTGGAGGGAAAAGGTGTAGTAAATTCGATCTTTTATCATCCTCTCTTCTGTGGAAATATGGTGCTGTATACAATCCCCTTCACTAGTGCGTTTACAGGGGCTCGTCAGGTTTTATGTAGTGTGGTAGCGTTGTGTCGAAATACCCTGTAGTAAACATAATATGGAATCAAAGTAAAACACTATTAAACATCTCAATATAATGATTTGTGGAATGTTTATCTGACGAGCACCTGTAAACACACTAGTGAAGGGTACTGTACCTATACCTGACGGATAAAACACGCGAAACTTAAAACTTTACGGTGGCAGTTGATACACCACTCGTCTTCTGTCTTAAAGGTCGTTGATTGGAATCCTAGCCCTATCCCAGTCAGCTGTATAAATGGATTGAAAAGGGGAAGGCAGTACCGGTCACCTTGGCTCCATGTTTACTGAAGGCTTGGATGGCTTGGTATACTCTCACTATGGATGGAAAAACGCGCCAAATTCACGCCAACCCGGACACACAAAAAAGCGCGCCAAATCATACGTTTAACCGCTGACGTAAACACTCGGAACAAAAAGCTCGGGTAGGTGTGTTTTGTGTGTGGTGGGCAGAGTAATGCAGGTGTTTGTGTTTAATTAAAGGGTTTCCAGGTATCTTGTGTCGTCGCGCTTCAGGCCATTGTCTAGTTAATGCTGTTAATTAATTATTTATCGTAATTGATTTGTGGTGAATTGAGCAGTGTTATTATTATTATTATTATTATTATTATTATTATTATTATTATTATTATTATTATTGTTGTTGTTGACTGTGTCTGTCTGTCTGTCTGTCTGTCTGTGTCTGTCTGTCTGTCTATCTATTTATCTATCTATCCTCTCCTGTCTTTCTCTGTCCGTCTGCATGTCCTCCCACACACATCACGTAACACCAGATCTTAATCAAGGCTAAATATATGGTCTGTGCCTCCCCATTGGACCAAACGCTTCACTGATTAGATCAAAAGATTACACCAATTTTGAAATTCAATCAAGCTCCTCTCTCTCTCTCTCTCTCTCTCTCTCTCTCTCTGTGTGTGTGTGTGTGTACTTCACTCAGTATTCACAGTGTATCTCAGTGTATCCACATGTACGTATATCTTATTCATCTTGATGTGCGTCTGTGTGGGTAAAATCTCCTTCATGTGAGTATGTACGTTTGTGTGTACTTCAGGTTACACGAGAAATACTAAAGCTTCAGTTCTTAAGCTTTTGTTGACCTTTAATTTATAGGGTCCGGGAAGTTAAATGTCTGTCGAGGCAGCAAAGATTTAACCTGGGTATAGCCATGACTCTTGGCAACGTGCAGTAACTGAGGTGAAGGTCTGTCTGTCTCTGTCTCGTCTGTCTGTCTGTCTCTGTCTGTCTGTCTCTGTCTGCGGATATGTGAAAATTTTGCGGATGCTTCTTGGGTGCGGATGCAGATATGACATCCATCTCTAACATATACGTGTGTGTGTGTGTGTGTGTGTGTGTGTGTGTGTGTGTGTGTGTGTGTGTGTCCGTCTGTCCGAACAGTACATTACCCTCTCTATAGTGCGTCACCCTCCGAGGTCATCCTTCTCCTCTCACCCAAAGGTCAGAGGTCATCACGGAAACTCATGGGGTGGTGATGATTGGCGCCGGTTGGTAGAAGATTGAGATTGAGAGTTTACTTGAAGGATCTTATGTAAGGACAGAAAAAGATTATTTAATTATATTTATTTTTACGGCCATTAGTCCACTCCGAGCACAGGTCACCGATCGGGGCTGGGGGCGAAAATATAATAGTAATAATAATTAGTATATAATTCATGATAAATTTTATAAAAAATTCAAATATAATAATAATAATAATAATAATAATAATAATAATAATAATAATAATAATAATAATAATAATAATAATAATAAATAATGGAAAACAATTGAGACCCTGCAATTGTGTGTAATGAGGCAGAAAAGTCAGATCATCTACCTGGGACTTGGTAACATATGGCAGCAGGGTCTACCATTAGACAACACATTATGCTTCCAATATCTTTAATTATATAAAGGAAAAAACATTAATAGCGACCACAACATGGAGGGTCGCGCGTGTGTGTGTGTGTGTGTGTGTGTGTGTGTGTGTGTGTACTTGTTCTCATGGCTGGGTGGTTATAATACTGGTATATCAAAATGTCCCGGGTTCGTATCTCCAATCAGGACACTTTATTAAGATAGAATAATATATAATGAATTAATTAATAAACGTAAAACAAAATAATTGATATAAATATTAGTAACTCATCTACAACCAATCGTAGACGTTCAATTTTATGACGTCATCGGGTACATCACTCACTCTGACCAATAAGAGCGTAGACGTTCAATTTTATGACGTCATCGGGTACATCACTCACTGACCAATAAGAGCGTAGACGTTCAATTTTATGACGTCATCGGGTACATCACTCACTCTGACCAATAAGAGCGTAGAGGTTCAATTTTATGACGTCATCGGGCATCACTGACCAATTAGAGGCTGTTGCGTAGAATTAAAAATTGGTGTATTTACAAAGCGGCAACTCCGGTAATGTTGATGTACGATGACATAACTAGCCCTTGAAGTGTATGTATAAAGGCCCTTGAGACCTTCTTTATGAATAGTTTAGCTAAGACAGTGAGGGTGCTTGAGCGTTCACTCCCTTCTGCAGCCCCTTCTACAAGCTGTCTTATATCTCCCGTGTATGTTTTAAACAGTGTTAGGTGGTGTCCTGCTTCGGGTACAGATTGACGGAATTTATTTTGGGGTGGTGTGGCGGGGAGACACACACTCAACACTCCAACACACTCCAACACACTCCCTCCTAGACAGTGAGAAAATAGATAGAACCCTTTTAGCAACAGGTCCAATCACTCTGTGGAAAATGGCACGGAAACCTTATTTGCTATATTGAGATTTGTATCCACCCTTTGTACATAGTAGTTAAGTTATCTATGTTATCTTTAGATGGTTTTTATGACGCAATGGACAGTTTTGATAACTCTACCAAGACAACAGGAGACTTAGTGTTCATTGTGAATTTTATCGATCCCCTTCCATATTGTTTTTATTGTGGAAATACTCTGTAATGTTCAATGCTGTAATATCGTGACCACACACGGGAAGGTCTGGAAAGTCTCACTGGAAACATGAAGACGATGTTGATGAAGGTAATTTAAATGTATCCTTGTTCTAAATAATATCAAAAGGAAGAGTTTCAGGTTATTCATTTAATTTCTCTAATCGCTGTTCTAAATAATATCACAAGGAAGAGTTTCAGGTTATTTATTTAATTTCTTTAAAGGAAAGACACGGTGAATGGATCTGGCGGTGAAACCTTACGAAATTGATGCCAGATGGACACAACAACAGACTGTTGAAATAGTTGGAGGAATGTTTTTTTTTTCTGTACAAACTGTAAATCATTGTCACCACGAGGAGGACCTGTATACTGGAAACAACTTCAGGTAGCGAGCATCGTGTCTGGTGAAGGCACGGGGAGAAAGGCTGACAGTCAGAAGAAGATATCAGTAAAGTGAAAATACTTCCTGCATGACCCACATAAGAATCAAGAGTTATTTTGAATTTCTGTGTGGAGATTGGACGCAGTGTATACCCGCTAAGAAGGAGGTTGTCATCACACCTAGACAAGCTGGTGTGGTCAGAGGAATCAACCACTGCTATACCGGACTGTGGCCTTGAAGAAGTGGGCACAAAAATGTTGCTTCATCTGCAGGACGCTTTGTTACCTGACTCTGATGTTGTTTTATTGGTTGGTAAGTTCAACCTAACCTAACCTTATGTCAAGCAGTAGAAGAGGAAAAATATTAGTATGGGAACCTTGGAAGTGTTACCCTGAAGTCACGCACTGAGATGTATATCGCTGCTGAACACTGCATAGTCCTCTGTATGTTGATGGGGGCACACAGAGAGACGTTCTGTTAGAGACCATGAAGTTCATTTCACCAACTCAAGGCTGGAACACTCAAAAGCTCGTGTTGCTTATACCAGGCGGGAATCTGGGCCACCTGCCACCTGCCACAACAACAACCTGAGGAATGGGAGTTGTACAATAGACAAGGCCAACCAATGTTTCAAAGGTTACAGCGAGGTGCGTGGCTCTGAGAGATAAATGGTAGTAGTAGTGGCAAATATACTTACTAGATAGTTCAATAGAGTAACACAGAACTCATGAAAAATGTGATATAAAAATTGTGAAAGGAAAGTTTGATGATACTGAATACTGATACTTATTGCTGTTCTGACTGAGCCTTTGTCGACTCTTAAACGACTTTAGATCTCAACAACCCTATGAGGTACTGAGGTATGTGTGTGACAATCATGTGTAAACTCTACATATAAACTCCACACATAACTCAACAGTATATTGTGACGTAACAGTAAATACTTATACGAATACTCCTACTGAACTCTCCTGAACACACATCAGAAAGTGACATCACCCAACAGCTCAAATTTGATGGATCATGACAGGAAAAAAAATTATCAAGAGTATGTAAACAATTGCCTCACTATGTATGTATGTATGTACGCATGCCTGTATGTATGTATGTAAGCACGCCTGTATGTATGTATGTATGTATGTATGTATGTATGTATGTACACCTGTATGTATGATCAAAGAGACCTTCCCTGAATGTCTTAACACCATCACAGGAAACAGTCTCTCTCTCTCTCTCTCTCTCTCTCTCTCTAGGTCATTTCTTCCTTTTGGTCAATCTCACCTGTAATACGTCTAACCTCTTCTCGTTTTCTATGATGTATTGCCGGGTTCATAAACTTCTATTGGGTCTGAGAAAGATAACAGTATGCCATTGGGAGTCTGT
>NW_024755046.1:0-70000 GCF_018991925.1 Homarus americanus | reverse complement strand
TCTGAATGCCACTCACTTAAATACAACCCACCAGGTGCCACGTCACTTGGGGTCAGAGAGAACAACGTTGGCACCTTACTGTTGGTCACACACGAATTACTAACCTAACCTAACCAAATTTAACCCAACTTAATCTAACCTAACCTAACCAAATTTAACCCAACTTAATCTAACCTAACCTCAACATAACCTAACCTAACCTCAACATAACCTAACGTAATCTCAACCTAACCTAACCAAATTTAACCCAAACAATCTACGGACAGGGCCACCCGCAGTTCACTTCTCCCCACTTGGAGGAAAATTTAACCTTGACCTTATAATGGGGGAAGGGGTGAGGGTGGTGAGAGGGTAGGGAGGGGGGAAGGAGGGAGGAAGGGGGTAAGGTAATGGGAGAGATGGAGGATAAGAGGAGGGGTATAAAGGGAAAGAGAAGGAATAGAAAGAAAGATAACGAGAGAGAGAGAGAGGAGAGAACGGTCAAATAAACGACTTTAAATTTGCCTCTTGGGGGATAATAGTGTTAACCCACCAAGTGCCATTAACAGCAGACTAATGGTAAATATTGTCTCCATAACCAGAAAATGTGTGTGTGTGTGTGTGTGTGTGTGTGTGTGTGTGTGTGTGTGTGTGTGTGTGTGTGTGTGTGTGTGTTTCATGGATTTGTATATGAAAAGGAGGAATGTCTCTCTCTCACCATAACACTGACCTTCGCTAATAATAACATCTTTATATCAGGATCAAGTAAGAGCCTTGTGATCTCTGCATGTAGTAACTTTTTCGTATCGGATAAAGGACCCTGGCTATCTTACTGTGGGTGCGTGTGGGCGTGTATGTGGTGGGCGTGTGGGTGTGTGTGTGGGATTAGGGCGTGTGGGTGTGTGTTGGGGGCGTGTGTGTGTGTTGTGTGGGTGTGTGTTGGGGCTGGGGTGTGTGTTGGGGGCGTGTGGGTGTGTGTTGGGGCGTGTGGGTGTGTTGGGGCGTGTGGGTGTGTTGGGGGCGTGTGGGTGTGTGTTGGGGGGTGGGTTGGGGGCGTGTGTGTGATGGGTGTAGTAATAATAATAATAATCGTAATAATTAACGGTTTATTGAAAAGTTCTGCCTGGAAGGCTAAAAATTTACATTGGACATAAATGACTTATTACATACATTGGTGGTTTAACAAAAGCCTTCATTAGAGAAAGGTGAAGGAACACACAGTGAACATACAGATTAATGTTTACAGTGGAGGTCACGTAGATCATGTGAGCTGAGGTGTTGAACAGCAGACACGTGGTGTAGTAACTCCCTCACAGATGGTGTTATGAGGGGCATCACGGGGTAGTAATTCTGCGTGTGTGGGGAGCGGGGTGGGGGGGGGGGTCATCTCGTATTATAAAAAATATCATCATCTACTGCATTATTATTGTTATTGTTATTGTGTGTATTATTGTTGTTGAAAATTTTATTACATTATACATGACCGTGAGAGGGAACATCAAGAATTCCGGACCATAAAGTCTCTCTCTCTCTCTCTCTCTCTCTCTCTCTCTCTCTCTCTCTCTCTCTCTCTCTCTCTCTCTCTCTCTACCCTAACAAGCGGCCTTTATAAACAATTTACGCCCCTCTGAGCTGTAAACAAGTCTTGGAACAGGAAGACAATGGTGTAAACATGTAACTCATTGCGTCATCAGCTTTATCCAATTAGGGAACTCATTAACATAGGTTGGTGACGTAATAATTCATGTTATCCAATCATTTAAGTCGGTATACGTAAGGCGGTGACGTCATAATTTGGTCTTTCATTCGAGTTCGTTATATGATTGGATGAGCTCTACCAATGACATGTCAGTAGAAGTGGCGGCATCAGATATTTCGTCCAATGAGAGTTAAATAAACATTGACGTCATCAGGTATTTCGTTCAATGAGAGTTAATTAAACATTGACGTCATCAGAAATTCCGTCCAATGACAGTTAAGTAAATATTAACGTCATCAGTTATTTCATCCAATGGCAGACAAGTAAACATTACATTGACGTCATAAGGTATTTAATCCATTGATGGCTAATAGTGACGTCACCAGCCACCTCTTTTCAAATGTTACGTAATATGACAGTGGAAGCAAAAGAAAGTCAGCTCAAGTGAAAGGACTAACCCTGACGTACAGTTCTATAGTGAAAGCACGAGAGAAAGTGAGGTTAGGTTCGGCTAAGTTAGGTTAGGTTAGGATATTTTAAGTGAGAAAGCATAAAAGAAAGTGTGTGGTTAGGTGTGAGACTACCAGTGAAAGTAAAAAAGAAAGTGTCTGGTTAGGTTGACTTATCAGTGAAAGCATAAGAGAAAATAATTAATTCTCCAGTCCTTACGATTGTCACGAGATACGTCATCAGTGAAAGTAGTGAGTGAAAGGATTATAGAAAGTAACTGCTTAAATAGGTAACTTTCTAAACAAAATAATAAAGAAAGTAATCCACCCACCAGTCAAAATACTTTCTTAAGGCAAAAATACCAAAAGAAAGTATTTATTGAAAGCATCATTATACCACACAGATGATTTCTCGGTGAAAGTATGAAAGAAAGTTCCCAGAGGAGGAGAAGGAGGAGGAGGAGGAGGAGAAAGGTGTGATGTGGAGTTTCTAAATGTGTGTGTGTGTGTGTTGTAGGGTTTTGACTCTCTCTCTCTCTCTCTCAACGTCCAGTCACTGAATAAAACCTTACCTCTTCCCTACAGGTGTAAATAGTACATAAAACACCTGACAGACTAATTAGTGATCCCGAATAACATGTTTTGTCACCTGTTACAACACACTATGTCAACATATTGTGTCATAACCTTTACCTACCAATCACCGTCAAGTATTCATGTGGCGTCATTGATTTAGTCGGAAATGTCACCTATCACCATTGATCTATTTTATGACGACACATGAACCCAACTGAAATTCTATCCAATCACGATCGATTCTTCACCGACGTCACTGATGTTCCGCCAATGCTCAACGAGAATCTTTATGACGTGGGGTGTATACGTTTTCTATTGGCTTACCGTGTCAACGAGATACAAAGCTATATTTAGGATCACCCATTCAGCCACGTGGTATGAATAAAGGCTTTTTTGGTGTCATGACGTTAAAACCACTTCCACAAATGAACCACACAACGTCAACATTACATGGATATTCTCTTAACTCATACTCAACAATATCTTTATGTGAAGATATTGGAAGCATAATGTGTTGCCTAATGGTAGACCCTGCTGCCATATGTGACCAAGTCCCAGGTTAATGATCTGACTTTCTACCTCATTTACACACAATTGCGGGGTCTCAATTGTTTCTCTTACAACACAACATACATATATTGTTTCTCACTATTGATCCTTTTTTAATTTTTGTATTTCTTTATTATTATTATTGTTATTATTATTATTATTATTATTATTATTATTATTATTATTATTATTATTATTATTATTATTATTATTATTATTATTACACTTTCGCTCCCCCCCCCGATGTGGGTCAGTGACTTGTTTTCATTACCTGTTTCACCTGCCACTCTGGGTTCATTAAATATCTCAGAAAATGATAATAATAATCTTAGTGTTTAGGACTCTACAGCATTTTAGTATTTTTATTTATAATTTTATATTTTTATATTTACTCTTTTAGCCTTTAGTTTATTTTATTATTTTTTTATTTTTTTTTTATAATTGTGTTTTTTATTAATTATTTGGTTCATTATTTTTATTTATTATTTACATCTCATTTATTAAGTTAAGTTTGATTTATTTTCGTTTATATTTTTGTCTTTTTGTTTATTTAAATTTATTTATATTTCACTTTATTTGTAAGTTATTTTATTTAAGTAATTATTTTCTTGTTTGTGTTTATTTAATTATTTTGTTTATTTATGTACTTAATTCTTAATATATATATATATATATATATATATATATATATATATATATATATATATATATATATATATATATATATATATATATATATATATATATATACGTATATATATATATATATATTATTCAGTGGATAGATTATTATTATTATTGTAGGTGTCATTATCATTATTCTCATCATTATTGTTTTTGGTTTTAATATCATTGTACTGTATCATTATATATTGTACTAATTAACACACCTGAGCTATTGTCCAGGTACTACGACTTTCACACACACTTGACTCACACCTACTCACACTTGACTCACACCTACTCACACTTGACTCACACCTACTCGCACTTGACTCACACCTACTCGCACTGACTCACACCTACTCGCACTTGACTCACACCTATTCACACTTGAGACTAGTGTTTACATTGCACATTACTGAATACAATGCCTCTGGGTTATATAAAAAACAACAAAGGTGAATAGATTGGCTAATTAACTGACAGACAGACAGACAGACAGGTGAAATGGGAATGAAAGCAATAAACAAAACACAGAGATAATGATGGATAGAAGAGACAGAAAATTACAAAAACAAGCAAAGAATATATGAGAATGTCAACACAAGATCAACACTACACTAACTCACTTGTTTTTATGACGTAATATTAATCTTACAGTTAAAAGGGACTCGGGTCAATGAAACACTGAAGTTGTATCTTGTTATTATTGTTTATCATACAATAACACTCCTCCTCCGTGCATAATGCTTTTTATACAAGTCATATTCAGGCTATTTACAATCCCACCGCTGCCACCCATATGTGTGAAAATAAATTATATCGTTGGTTTGTGTCTGTCGATATATATATGAGTATTTTTTTATAAGATGCGGATGATTATATTTTTTATCTTTGTATTTTATATTTGTATGTCTAATTATATAATACACTTTTGTTTGGTACCTTATGTATTTTGTATTGATTTGTGTGTTTGTGGGTGTATTCATAGTTATTTTGTATGTATGTATGTATGTATATGTATGTACTGCATGTATGTATGTATGTATTTCTTGGTAGGATATTTTTTGAAATTCGCTCATAAGTGTGTGTGAACGTATAGGCCAACGTGTGACCTTTGCTCGATCAGGTGTGTGTGTGTGTGTGTGTGTGTGTGTGTGTGTGTGTGTGTGTGTGTGTGTGTGTGTCTTGGTAACCCGATAACCATTAAACTGGAGGTTGTGTCTTTTTTTTAGAATACAAATGAAACGTTTCAGAAAAGTCCATCTGTTTTATTTCGTTAACTTGGAGAGAGAGAGAGAGAGAGGAACATCAACACCCACTGTAAGATCACATGAAGATTACACACCCTCCTGTATAGTTCCCATGGTTATTAAACACCCTATTGCCTGGTAGGGTAGGGTAGGTTAGGTTAGGTTAGTATTAGAGTATTTAATCATGAGGTAATATATAAAGGAGGGCTGATCTTTAGGTGATATACATTATAGAATTATTATTGTTCACGTTTATTAAATGGAGAAACATGGCAGCTATCACGAGATGAAGTTGCCAGTTATGATTATTTAATTAATTTCTTGTTTATTTTTAAGATTAATACAATGTTTTAGAATCTATAAAGGTGATAGTGTTCATTGTAACCTGTAGTTATTATGCTATAGAAAGGGTTCACCTGTAATATAGATATTATTATATGAGGTACACTAAATATAATATACTATCATATCACATCATCTGTCAACTCGAGCAATACCGTCACCCAATCACAGAACACCAAATTTTATAAACCCCGCCCCATTTTACTTCTAGTAGCCAATAGCAGTGGATAGCCTTAATGAAAACTATTATTTTCTAACCAATCACAACCTCCATTAATATCGAATAAATATCATTAATATATTCGACAAATCAAAAATCTTCGCAAATATAACAAATTTCGTTTATTGGCAATAATCTCCGCCCACTGCCAATGTCTCCAACCAATAAGAATTGAGAAGTAAAATGTATTTGGCAACTTTATACATTATCGTCCAATGAGATACCTTTACTAGTATCTTAAGCTCCGCCTCTAAACACATCTCCCTATCACGTAGACATGACTGGTACAGATTAACATGTGGTATACAGGAAAAACTAACATGTTGTAAATATCATGTTAAATACACTATTCTTACATGTTAAATATAAAATCTTAACAAGTTATTAGAGGCGTAGATTAACAATAGTAGTTTGCGTTATTATTATTATTATTATTATTATTATTATTATTATTATTATTATTATTATTATTATTAGAAAATCATAGTCAACAATGCAACAGGTTTAGAACGGAATATTTTTTTATGCAGAGGGTGCCAATTGCAGTGCCAATATGAATGTTAATGTGTGTGTGCCATGAATAACATCAATAATAGTGCCAATTTGGGTGTTAATTTAACTACAGAATTCAACACTAATCATAACATTAATTTTAACATAATTTTGAGTGCCAATTTTAAGGTTCATTTTACAACATCTGTTTTCAATATGATTTGGTATGTATTTCATTTCACACCTGAGTTGTTTATCAAATTCCTTTCACGATTTCATACCTGATATATAAATGAATTTCCCAAACCAGGTGTGTATATGAATTTTTTTTATATATCTACTAAGATCATATTTGTGGTAGATTAATTCTCTCATCTACTTGTATGGGTAGACGATAATGTATGTCAATCTATTTATTGGTAGATAGTTGAATGGGAATATATATATAGCATATATGTATGTTTGAAGTCATATGGGGTTAGGTTAGGTTAGGCTGAACAAGAACTAAGATATCTGAAGACTTAACACTCATATGACCAAATTAAATATATTTAATCCGTCAGGTAGCTAAGGTGAAAGCAGTCCTTATCTCTCACCTGTAATTTGAGCATCTAGTGGCTAGTTAATTTACTATATCTACCTCAAGCATATATTGGTATAGTTTGTATTAACTAGTACACGTATGCATAATTATCTACTTTGAGCATTTATAGATGGGTAGATTCCATTCATCTACTGAGGCCATGTTGATACGAGCCGCCATCTTTGTCTCGTATTCTAGTTTTTATCTAATTTTTTCATCTACCAGTTAATAGCCCTTGTTTTAGCTTCTATCCACAACTAGCTATGTCTTGCTATTGAGTATATGAATGTTATGTTGAATATGGCAATCTATTATTACTGTGATTATTATTATTATTATTATTATTATTATTATTATTATTATTATTATTATTATTATTATTATGTGGATATTACTTTTATAACGCTTAATATGCACTCAAGATATGCACTCAAACAAACACACACATTCACTCATACCTCCCATGCGTCAAGTCAGAAAAACATGTACTCAAATATTGCACTCTGGACACAGATCGAAGAGTTGTACTCATATACGCACCATTGATTATGCACTCGAAACTGCACTCACAATATGTACTCGGCGGGGAGGGAGGCATAAACACGGATTTATGCCTATGCACTCGTACAAGGCATTATTATTTTTATCGTATACAATAATAATAATAAAATGGAAAAAAATTCTTATTTTGATTTGATTATTAGCATTAATTATTTTGATATTAATTTATCGAAAGACTGTTTTTTTTATTTCATTTCGTTATTACTAATTTTTTCTTAGTGATATATATATTTTGAGAATGTAAAATATAATTCGTGTAATTATTTTATATATAAATTTTAATATTTATAAGCGTTTCGGGATTAAATTCTTAAGATAAAAAAATATTAAAAAGATTTATCGAAGTTATTCCTCAAAACGAATTTATTTCTCAATTATATACAAGAAAACGAAAGACAACTAACCTACAGAAAATATACAGAATTAGATAATCATTGAAATACACTTATATATACATAGATTTTAATTCAAGTATTGATGTATATAATCTCACTTTAATTATAAATCTCATTAACTTACTAATTAATTCCTACATCGATGTATATTTATGTATATATTTGTATAACTATGTCGATATCTCTGACTGCTATCTGTGACGCGGGAAAGGCGATACCAAGCGAAATATTCCTTATTATATTTCCGTGTTAACGATATTATTATTTATATTATTTTGGCCGATGTGATTCAGTATTCTTATTTTATGGGAGTTTATTTGTTTCTTTCTCATAAATATTCTTTGTGGAAATTAAAATAGACTTTACGGTATAATTAAGAGTTTAAATTCCTTCCTGTGTGACAAGAATTATTTTGTAGTGGTGGAAAGTATTTGATATTTTATTTTTCATTATTCAAAAAAAAATTATAAATGAGAAATAATCTTTTTTTAAAACTATGTGTATAAAACCTTTAACATGATACAAAATAGCATCAATTACTTGTTAGTTGTATAAATTCTCTAAGAGTATACGCTCAAGATGGCAAACACAACACGACACCTTTTTAACACTATTCAACACCTTTTAAAAATCCCATAAATTACTCTTGAATCCTCTTGAGTGGATGAAAATTTAAGATATATTATTGCTCTTATTTCTCTTATATTTATTGGGGAAAGAATCGTCTTTTTAGGGTAAAATTGTTGAACGTAAAAGCAGCAAGCGTGAAAATATTGTGGACACTCATTTTCATTACTGTTAGGTCGTATATTAAGAGGAGGGGGGGAAGACTGCAATATATTCTCGATATAAGTTTCTCGTTACAAAAAAAAAGAGTAATTTTTTAATATATATCAGGGAGAAGGCTATAGACTATATATATATATATATATAATTTTATCTACAGTATTAACTAACAAACACTAATATTTCTCGTGATATACAGGAGTTATTGTTCATATAATTGTTTTGGTGTTTGATCAGGTTTTCTATAAGTTTGACTCGTCCATTTTTTATGATTGAAGAATTTTTTTTTTTCACTTCACTTCAATACCATATTATATTATCTTTATTAATGGTCATAATCACTATTTTTTTTAATGTATTTTCTATATTTTCATGATCATAGCAAGCGTTGTTCTTTGTTCTTCAGAATATTTCATACTTTTCATTTTTTTTTCACTTATGTCACTCAAGAAAATGATATATTTTGTTCACTTGTTCATATTTTGTTCACTTGTTCATCAGTATTTATGTTATGCATCGATTTTTATCATTAATTTCTAAACTTTTGTCTAAGATGATAAAACTATTTGTTCTTAGTCTCGTTGTTGTTGTTCTTTGTTCACGAAAGTACTTTGTCTGCCAGTCTCAGTTGGTTTGTGTTGGTAAGAGGCGAGCGATCATTCGTCTGGCGTTGAGGTTAGGTGAGTGTTGTGGGAGAGAAGATGGAACCTCTTGTTGTTGGCGGTACCCTGAGGTTAGGTCGTTATTGCGGGGTTTATTCCTTTTATATCTGCTATACCTTTGCTATACCCTCCATACACCCTCGCTATACGCCTTCTGTACACGTGCTGCATTCCTGCTATACGCGACTTTCTATGCACGTGTTATAACCCAACTAAGCACGTGCTATACACTTGTTAACGCATTACACCTGCTATGTGCGTGCTATGCCCCTACTAAATACGTGCTATGGCTTTGCTAAACGCGTGCTAGACACTTGTTACGCATTACACCTGCTATGTACTTGCTATGTACGTGCTATACACCTCCTATGCACGTGATATATATTCCTGCTATGCGCTTGCTATGCACGTTCTGTATACCTGCTATCCACGTGCTATACACCTGCTATGCACTTGCTATACACCTGCTATGCACTTGCTATACACTTGCTATGCACTTGCTATACACTAAGGAACCGCTCTACAGTATGACACACTTCTCCTGCTTCAGGCTGTGTCTCCTGGTGGCCCCGTTGTTGTCGCTGGCACTTGCGTTCTTCACTACTGACGAGGACGATTTATTAGCATTCTCGTCGTCGGGGGTGTCGTCACTGAGGGCGCTGCCGGTGCGGGAGATACCGGACACCGTGGCCAGCGTGGCTCCTGACGCAGTGGACATGGCTCCTGATGACTTTCTTCGGGAGGTGATGGAGAGATCGCTAAGGGACATGCGAATCCTGGAGCCTCGCCTCTCCTTCTTCTGTAGAGGGAGAGAGAAAGAGACACTTGGTTATTGTGGGAACAGAGGCGTGATAGGAACAGAGAGGGAGGCGTGATAGGAACAGTGAGGGAGGCGTGATAGGAACAGGGAGGCGTGATGGGAACAGACAGGGAGGCGTGATAGGAGGAAGGCGTGATAGGAACAGAGAGGGAGGCGTGATGGGAACAGAGGGAGGCGTAAGGAACAGAGAGGAGGCATGATAGGAACAGAGAGGGAGGCGATAGGAACAGAGAGGAAGGCGTGATAGGAACAGAGAGGGAGGCGTGATAGGAACAGAGAGGAGGCGTGATAGGAACAGAGGGAGGCATGATAGGAACAGAGAGGAGGCGTGATAGGAACAGAGAGGGAGGCGTGATAGGAACAGAGAGGAGGCGTGATAGGAACAGTGAGGAGGCGTGATGGGAACAGAGAGGAGGCGTGATAGGAACAGATAGGGAGGCGTGATAGGAACAGAGAGAGTGATAGGAACAGAGAGGCGTGATAGGAACAGTGAGGAGGCGTGATGGGAACAGAGAGGAGGCGTGATAGGAACAGAGGCGGAAAGGAACAGAGAGAGGAGGCGTGATCGGAACAGAGAGGGAGGCGTGATAGGAACAGAGAGGGAGGCGTGATAGGAACAAAGAGGAGGCGTGATAGGACAGATAATAACATGATAAGTGCTAAGAAACACAGATGATGCACGATGAACAATTGGTGTATCAGACTTTTCAGGACAGATAGACAGACAGGTTTAGACTACACACACACACACACACACACACACACACACACACACACACACACACACACGCAACATAATTCTCTAAAGACGATTTTTTTTTCAAGTGATACCTAGATCTGATGTCCACGCCGCCCTCATCCCCACAATCCCTCCTGATCCTTATACCCTCCCTTTCCTCTCCCTTACCCTCCTAATCCCCCTCTCCTCTCCCCTTTCCTCCTCTTTCCTCTGCCCCCCCCCTTTTCCCCTCCCCTCCCTCCCCACCTTTCAGGAACGATCGTAAGAGGGTGAACAAGGATCTAGGATCACTGGTGATTGTTGACGCGCCTGCCTCTAGCTGATCACATGTAAACAAACACACGTGACGACAGATCTCTGCCTCTCAGCTGATCACATGTAAACAAACACACGTGACGACAGATCTCTGCCTCTCAGCTGATCACATGTAAACAAACACACGTGACGACAGATCTCTGCCTCTCAGCTGATCACATGTAAACAAACACGTGACGACAGATCTCTGCCTCTCAGCTGATCACATGTAAACAAACACACGTGACGACAGATCTCTGCCTCTCAGCTGATCACATGTAAACAAACACACACGTGACGACAGATCTCTGCCTCTCAGCTGATCACATGTAAACAAACACACGTGACGACAGATCTCTGCCTCTCAGCTGATCACATGTAAACAAACACACGTGACGACAGATCTCTGCCTCTCAGCTGATCACATGTAAACAAACACACGTGACGACAGATCTCTGCCTCTCAGCTGGGTATATCATGAGCCTGGTAGCATAATTTACTTAACTCTTTTTTAATAAGTTTTTACATACAAATCAACAGGTAAAAAATGTCTTTACTCAACACTTCTAATTAAGCAGATGTGTATTTTCGGCTGGAATTATTTTTATTTATTTATTTTATT
This sequence comes from Homarus americanus, assembly GCF_018991925.1. Taxonomy (NCBI): domain Eukaryota; kingdom Metazoa; phylum Arthropoda; class Malacostraca; order Decapoda; family Nephropidae; genus Homarus; species Homarus americanus. The sequence continues at coordinate 58,316 of NW_024755046.1, read as the reverse complement.
TATTTGTGGGTTAATGACTAAAGACACCTGGTTGGTAGATATGAGTTAGGAAAATAACTCAATTTGGCTGGAGAACTAGTTAGGTTGTTATGCCTAAATATATACTGTACACGTGACTAGTGAACCACGATACGGGAATGATTTGATAATTATAACCCTGTCTGTCTGTCTGTCTGTCTGTCTGTCACTGCTGGATACTCGTACCATTTTTAAATATTTTCGAAAAAAGTTAAAAGAAAAACAAATTGATTTAACTCGTTAGTGTGTGTGTGTGTGTGTGTGTGTGTGTGTGTGTGTGTGTGTGTGTGTGTGTGTCGACATGTTATTCCTCCTGTAGTGTAGTTGGTCCTGTCGTGTTGGAAGGATAATATTTACCTATGGACCAATGACTCTCTCTCTCTCTCTCTCTCTCTCTCTCTCCTTTTTGCATTCTTTTTTCGTCATCATCTTGGTATTCCTCTCTCTTTCCTCCTTCCCTTCTCCTCTTTTTCTTGTACCTCCTCTTCCTCTTCTGTTTTTTCCTTCTCCCTCCTCCTTCTCCTCTACCTCCACCTCCTCCCCCACCCCTCCCTCCCCCACCACCCCCTCCCCCACCCACCCCCCTCCCCCTCCCCTCCAGGAGTTGCAGCCCGCGGCAGGTAATATTGTCTGTATCAATAGTGAGTGTGTGTTGTGTGGGCGTTGGCGGAGAGGGAGGAGTGGGGGAAGAAGAGAGGGGGAGGAGGAGAGGGCAGAGAGGAGGAGAGGGAGGAGGGAGGAGAGGAGAGGAAGAGTGGGAAGGAGGAGGAGAAAAGATGGGAGAGAGAGAGAGAGAGAGAGAGACAAATAATAATAATAATAATAATAATAATAATAATAATAATAATAATAACCATAATAATAAAAAAAAAAAAAAAAAAATAATAATAATAATAATAATAATAATAATAATAATAATAATAATAATAATAATTTACCCTTGGAAAGTTCGTAAAATACACTAGTCATTATTTACACATCTCCATTTTCTACAATATTTACAGAGGTCGGTTATTGGGGTGTTAATGAATCCCGTTTTCTATGACCATCGCTTCAAGATTTCACGATAAACTCCTCTAAATTGACCAGAAGTTCGTGCGTGGGCGTTAAATATTTGTTTCTTTGTTTTGTAAAGTCCAATTAAATCGAAACATCACGAGAGAGGAAGGAATGAAGTGTTTGTGTGTTTGTTTTCGTTGTTTTGTGTGTTTTGTTTGTTTGCCGGGAGAGTTTGGTGAGTGGGTGTGTGTGTGTACAAGAGTGGGAGTGAGTTTGTACAAGGGATTTTCTACCTCGTTCTCTCTCCCTCCTCTCTCCTGCACACTTTCATTCTCCTTTGTTTTCTAATTTCCTTTCTTTTATCTCTCTCTCTCTCTATTCTCTCTCTCTCTCCTCTCTCTCTCTCTCTCTCTCTCTCTCTCTCTCTCTCTCTCTTTTCCTCGTAGATACACATAATGAGAATCAGAGACAAACAGACAGTAGGAGAAGAAAGGGAGAGAAAGAGACATCCATCCATCCACTCCCTCATCCCTCCTATCCCCTCACCTATCCCTACCTATCCCCTTACCTATCCCCCTTTACCTACCCTTACTCACCCCTTTACCTACCCCTTTACCTACCCCCCTACCACCTCAAAACCCCTTAACCTACCCCCTTACCTACCCCTACCTACCCCTTACCTACCCCCTTACCTACCCCTTACTCACCCTTACCTACCCTACCTCCCTCCCCCCTACCCAAATGCCCTTCCATCAATCTTTCCGCCTCGTTGCATCATGTGTAGACGCCAAACCAAAACACAATTTATAAGTGGAAGAACCTCGAGTGGCTGGTGTGTGTGTGTGTGTGTGTGTGTGTGTGTGTGTGTGTGTGTGTGTGTGTGTGTGTGTGTGTGTGTGTGTGTGTGTGTTGTGCTGGTTGACGTTTCACAATAAGTTATTTGCTGATTCACGAGGTAGAGGAAGAAGTGGAAGAGGGGAGGGAAGAGGGGAGGTGGAAGAGGGGAGGAGGAAGAAGAGGAGGAGGAGGAGGAAGAAGAGTAGGAGGGAAGGGAAGGAAGGAGGAGATTGAAGTGGAAGAGAAGGTGGGAAGGAAAGTGGAGGAGGAATAACAGGAGAGAGGATATATAGAGAGAAGTATTAGAAATATGAGGTAACGCGCGTCAGTAAGGATAGTCTCTCTCTCTCTCTCTCTCTCTCTCTCTTCTTTTCTCTCTCTCACACTCAACCACTCCTCACACTCAAACACTCAACCTCACACCAAACCACTCAACCTCACACTCAACCACTCAACCTCACACCCAACACTAACCTCACACTCAACCACTCAACCTCACACTCAAATACCCAACCTCACACTCAAACACTCAACCTCACACTCAAACACTCACTCAAGCACCTAACCTCACACTTCAACCTCGTCCTTGAACCTCACCTCGTCCTTGCCGATGCCGAAGGTCAAGACGAGCAGCTCCTTGAAGACGAGGGTGACATTTAGGTTGTACTTGGCCGAAGTTCCCACATAGGCGGCAGGCATGACCTCTGTGGCGTAAGCGTTGGCCTCCTCCCAGCTGACCTCCCGTTCACCCGAGAGGTCAACCTTGTTACCCACTAATACGGAGGGTACGTTGTCTAGCCCTGGTGAGAGAGAGAGAGAGTTGTTAATAAGAGAGAGAGAGAGAGAGAGAGAGATCACCTCCACCAACAATAGTCAGACCATGTGTGTGTGTGTGTGTGTGTGTGTGTGTGTGTGTGTGTGTCATACAAGGAAATTAACCTCCCTCCCCTCGCTCACCACCTCCCTTCCCCTCTCCCTCCTCTCCCCTTCCCTCTCCCTCCTCTCCCCTTCCCTCACTCTCCCTCCTCCCTCACTCATCATTCCTCTCACCTACCCATTCCTCTCACCCTTCTGTCTATTCCTTCATCATCTCTTCCTCCCTCCTACCCTTCCAATATATTCCCCTTCCTCCTTCCCCATCTCCTCTTTCTCCCTTTATCTCACCCCTCTCCACCCCCAGTATCCACCGCCTCAAGTAATGTAATTAACGCACCTGCCATTATATTGATGTACCTGTCGGCCATGGGTAAAGAAAAATACAGTGTGAGAGAGAGAGAGAGAGAGAGAGAGAGAGAGAAGAGAGAGAGAGAGAGAGCTGAATGATATACAGACAGACAGACAGACAGACAGACAGACAGACAGACAGTAAAATCGTCATCTAAGTTTACAATGATTTCACGTGTAAAGAGAAAATCCAGGTATATAAACAATGTAATATAGACAGTCCAGGACACGCTGTCAACAAGGGCTCTCGACCGCTCGGGAGGTAGTGGGTGGTGACAGTCCTGAGTGGTGGTGACAGTCCTGAGTGGTGGTGACAGTCCTGAGTGGTGGTGACAGTCGTGTTGTTTTTAATTTAGGATATGGTGTTAGCTGTGTGTGTGTGTGTGTGTGTGTGTGTGTGTGTGTGTGTGTGTGTGTGTGTGTGTCGCCACCACCTTGTCATAGCAGGAAAGAATCAGTAAAGAATTAAAATAAAATAAATGTTTATATACTGTAATATTTTTGTTGACACTTTACATCATACCGAACCTGACACCTTCACCTGACACCTTCACCTGACACTTTCACCTGACACTTTCACCTGACACCTTCACCTGAACTACACTTCACGACACTATTATCTGACACTTTCACCTGACACTATTATCTGACACTTTCACCTGACACCTTCCCTGACACCTTCACCTGACACTTTCACCTAATTGAGAGAGTATCAGGTGTGTTGTACAGATGAGAGGAAGGAGGGAGGGTGAGAGGGAGGGAGAGGGAGGAGGGAGGGAGGGAGGGGGAGAGGGAGGGAGGGAGGGTGAGAGGGAGGGAGGGTGAGAGGGAGAAAGGGGAGGGAGAATAGGTAAGGAGGCGATGTATTGATGGTGTGTGGTGGAAAGGAAGAGGGGGGAGGGGTGAAAGAGGGAAGGTGAGAGAGAGTGAAGGTGAGAGGGAGGGAGGGCGATGGAGGAAGAAAGAGGAAGAGAGAGCTATATATTGACAGGGAGAAGAGAAGAGAGAGTCAACCCAGTCCCGCATATAGTTGACCTCCTCCTCCTCCTCCTCCTCCTCCTCCTCCTCCTCCTCCTCCTCCTCCTCCCTCCTCCTCCTCCTCCCTACCATCACCACCCTCCCTCTTCTCCCCTTCCCCAAAACTAACCACCCCGACTCCTACCCCATTCTCCTAACCTAACCTAACCAAAACCTAACGTAACCTAACCTAACATCACCAAATCTGACCTAACCAAAACCTAACCTAATCCTTAACCTAACCTAACCTCACCTTTGACTTCGCTAATTAGGTTCCACAGCGCCTGGGCCTCGTAGAAACTCTGTTCGTTGTTGACCGCAAAGGTTATAACGAAGGCGCGACCTGACCTGATGGATAGTTCCCTCATGGCCGGGAAACAGTGTGACCCTGACGTGTCCAGGATCTCCAGCGAGTGAAACAACCCATCTGGAAGGTAGATAACAGGTCATTAGAGGTTATGTAAGGTAGTTAGAGGTCACGTGTAGTAGTTTGGGGTTATACAAGGTGGTTAGAGGTCACGTGAGGTTAAGAGGTCATATAAGTTAGTTAGAGGTCACGTGTAGTAGTTTGGGGTTATACAAGGTGGTTAGAGGTCACGTGAGGTTAAGAGGTCATATAGGTTAGTATATAATCATTTGTAGGGTTAACAAGGCAATTAGAGGTTATTTAGGTTAATTCAAGGTCATATAATTTAATGGGAGTTATTAGGAATTTTCAAGATTAGTTAAATAGTAATTATCCTTCTACAAACCATCTATAAAGTAATTAGTGGGTTGTTAGAGAGTGTAATTACATAACCATTGGTCATTAAGGGGTATTAGGATGATGAGAGTAACCCCATTATGTCCAAGATCTGTGGCAAGTGGAACGAGCTGTCAGCTAACTAGTTCACGCTCGTTAGTGGTGAGGGAAAGTTTGTTGAAGGTCGTTAGTGGGAGTTTGGATGAGTTATGGGGTGTGGCACTGTGGTGGATGAGGTGGTGTGGCACTGTGGTGGATGAGGTGATGTGGCACTGTGGTGGATGAGGTGATGTGGCACTGTCGTGGATGAGGTGGTGTGGCACTGGTGGATGAGTGGCACTGTGGTGGATAAGATGTGGCACTGTGGATGAGGTGGTGTGGCACTGTGGTGGGGAGGTGGTGTGGCACTGGTGGATGAGGTGTGGCACTGTGGTGGGAGGAGGTGGTGTGGCACTGTGGTGGATGAGGTGGTGTGGCACTGGTGGATGAGGTGTGGCACTGTGGTGGATAAGAAGATGTGGCACTGTGGTGGATGAGGTGGTGTGGCACTGTGATGGATGAGTTGTGTCACTGGGGTGGAGGAGTAGGTGTGGCACTGTGATGGATGAGAAGATGTGGCACTGTGGTGGATGAGAAGATGTGGCACTGTAATGGATGAGTCATGAGGTGTCAGGAGCTCCAACATGTGGCACATTGATTCTGTAAACACCAGTAAACACATTACCAGGGAAGCTAATCACCCAATTATCTACACCCAGAGACAGACAGATAGACAGACTGTATTAAACCAGTGACCTTCATATTCGAACTTGACCTTGGCATTCTTAAGGGCGACATTCTTACCAAATATGAACATTCTTACTCCATTAGTTTACCCCATAGAGCGTGGACAAACAGACGGACAGACACAGTATTAGACCAGTGACCTTCATATTCGAACTTGACCTTGGCATTCTTAAGGGCGACATGCTTACCAAATATGAACATTCTTACTCCATTAGTTTACCCCATAGAGCGTAGACAAACAGACAGACGGACGGATGCACGAACATACAGATATTACATAGTTCCAAAACATTCTGTGTACTTCACCTTGGCATCCATAAGGGAATCACTCACGTTAATTATACCCACCTTTACTTATTGTTACTATAGTCAGGGTAGTCTAACAAGGTCATTCGGTAGTTTTGGTGTCGTTTTAGTGTATCTAAGACGTGGTTAAAGACACAATCCGGCTCTTTCGGTTTCTATTGCCTGGTTTTGTGCTTACCTCCAGGCAGGGGTCATTAGTGAGGACCATTAGGCTGTTAAGTGGTAATTAGGGTGTTAAGAAACGAGCCTCATTAGACAGCTCGTTCACTCGTGTCAAGAAAGATAGTCGGTGGATTGTTTTGGGTCGTGTAGTTGAACTCGTTAGAGGTGATTGTTACCGCAGGGTAGTTAACAGACAGAATTGTTTGTATTACGGGTAGTTAAGAGGGAATTGTATAATCAGAAAGATAACTACTGATGACTGGAGGTAGTTAGCAGAACCCCTTGTTAGTAAGATAAATTGACTGATTGTTAGAGAGGGTAGTTAGCAGGAACTATCGTAAGCCAATACAAACCACCCAGTTAGAGAATGTGTTGGGCCGTTAAGCCTCGTTCATAATACAGTGGCAGGTGATTAGATACACATGGGAATTACTCGTCATGTAATTGGGGGTGAGTGACGTCATAAAGGTCATTACGTCAGGTCAAGAGAGAGAGAGAGAGAGAGAGAGAGAGGAGAGGATAAGCTAATAATATTCCCAACTCACTCTCTCCTCCTCCTCCTCCCTTCTTCTTTCCTCCTTTCTCCTCCTCCTCCTCCTCCTCTTCCCTCCTTCCTCCTCCCTCCACTCTACCTCTCATCATCATCATCATCCTCTGTCCCTACCTCTCTTCTTTTTATCTCCTGTTTCTTTCTTCTTCTTTTCTTCCTCCTTTTCTCCTCCTCCTCCCCTCTCCCTCCCCCTCTTTCCTCCTCGGACCCAAATAAATAACAAAATTCCAGAGAACTTAAACCAATAGAAACGAGATCTTTTGTTTACATCCGACTATAACCAATGAAGACAGAGGTAAATATTTTCAGCCAATCAGAACGCGAGTCTCTCCTCTCGACCAATCAAGAAAGCTGAATGTTTTTATCCACGTGGGTTGAATTTTTTTTGATTTTTTTTGTTTTTTTTTAATCGTTTTATTTTTTTTTATGAAAGGAAATTGTTTTTGTGTTTGTGAAATTGAAATACAGAGGAGAGTTTGTAATGCATAAGGTGATATTTTATTCATTTATTCATGAAGTGAGAGATATTTATAGGGAAAAAGGTGGTATTTTCACACACACACACACACACACACACACACACACACCTTACCTCATTAACCTCAGAGTCAACAAGATCCAGGCGCGTGTAGGTGTAGATGTGTGTGTAGGTGTGTGTGTGTAGGTGTGTGTGTGTGTGTGTGTGTGTGTGTGTAGGTGTGTGTGTGTGTGTGTGTGTGTGTGTGTGTGTGTGTGTGTGTGTGTGTGTGTGTGTGTGTGTGTGTGTGTGTGTGTGTGTGTGTGTGTGTGTGTGTGTGTGTGTGTGTGTGTGTGTGTAGGTGTGTGTGTGTGTGTGTGTGTGTGTGTGTGTGTGTACCTTCCTCAATGACACTAACGAGATAACTTATGTTGAGTTATAATTTATGGGACAACTGAAGCGAAATTATCAAAGGGTTATTTCCTGAAAGAGTCGCAACTTGATTGGCTATGAGTGTCTTAACTTAAGTGACGTCATTATTTTACTGTTAGTTGATTGGTGGGTTCAAGTATATATCTGTTATGATTTGTAGATGCTTAGTGACGTCATTATTTTACTGTTAGTTGATTGGTGGGTTCAAATATATTCGTTATGATTTGTAGATGCTTAGTGACGTCATTATTTTACTGTTAACTGATTGGTGGGTTCAAATATATATCTGTTATGATTTGTAGATGCTAGTGACGTCATATTTTACTGTTAGTTGATTGTGGGTTCAAATATATATCTGTTATGATTTGTTGATGCTTAGTGACGTCATTATTTTACTGTTAACTGATTGTGGGTTCAAATATATATCTGTTATGATTTGTAGATGCTTAGTGACGTCATTATTTTACTGTTAGTTGATTGTGGGTTCAAATATATATCTGTTATGATTTGTTGATGCTTAGTGACGTCATTATTTTACTGTTAACTGATTGGTGGGTTCAAGTATATATCTGTTATGATTTGTAGATGCTCAGTGACGTCATTATTTTACTGTTAACTGATTGGTGGATTCAAGTATGTATGTTATGATTTGTTGATGCTCAGTGACGTCATTCCTTTACTGTTTTCTAATTGGTGGTTTTAAAAATTATCTCTCTGTACTTGCAGGTAAATCTAGTGACGTCATAATTACGCTAACCTCTGATTGGTGGGTTCAAAAAATATCTGCGCTGACTGGCAGATAATTGGTGAGTTGAAAATTACCTCATTGTTTTCTGTTCATATGATTGTTTACCTTGTTGACGGAGCTGGTTTCTTGTTTGTTTGTTTGTTTGTTTATTAATTGTTTTTATTGTTACTGAAGCCAGCCGTTAATTTGTCTTGTTTTTCTCTTGATGATGTGTTTACTCCCCGTGATTGGCTCCCGTGAAGTCCAGATAAGTGACGTCATGTATTTACCCGATGGTGATTGGCTCCCGTGAAGTCCAGATAAGTGACGTCATGTATTTACCCGATGGTGATTGGCTCTTCCGTCTTTCATGCTTAGTGACGTTTTCTATGTACTCGATGGTGATTGGCTCCTGTAACTGCCTCGTTTAGGAGTCATGTATTTCCTCGACGGTGATTGGCTCCTGTGTCTGGTGCCGTCATATGTAGACCCACAGGTAATATGTCTTGTATTAACTCTACGGTGATTGGCTTTCATGATTTAGGTTACGTCATGTATTTACTCACAGGGCAATGCCACTTACGATTAGTGACGTCATATGTTTCCTTCGTCATGAGTGGTTACTGTCAGTGAAGATGTCGTATTCGTCAATCCAGATACATAGTCAAGACGATCGGTGACGTCATATTTACTTGCGGGTGATTGGCCATTGTAGGTGATGACGTCACATTTACTTGTTAGTGATTGGCCACTGTAGGTGATGGCGTCACATTTACTTGCTAGTGATTGGCCACTGTAGGTGATGACGTCACATTTACTTGTTAGTGATTGGCCACTGTAGGTGATGGCGTCACATTTACTTGCTAGTGATTGGCCACTGTAGGTGATGGCGTCACATTTACTTGCTAGTGATTGGCCATTGTAATTGATGACGTCATACATACTTGCTAGTGATTGGCCACTGTAGGTGATGGCGTTATATTTACTTGCCAGTAATTGGCCGTAAGACAGCAGACCGGGTGTTATAACTTCATTTATATGTAAGTTGATTGGATGTGAAAGAACGATGGAATGGAAAACCGACGATGAAAGAGGAGAGAAGAAGGGCGGAGAAATTGATAATTAACATTGAAAAGGAGAATAAAATTGGAATGGAATTGGAAAATCAGAAATGGCGCGAAGACGAATATCTCCCTTTACTTTGATGTAGGAGAGGAGGGCGTGTGAGGGAGGGCGTGTGAGGGAGGGAGGGCGTGTGAGGGAGGAAGGAAGTGTGAGGGAGGAAGGAAGTGTGAGGGAGGGAGGGCGTGTGAGGGGAGGGCCAGGGAGGAGTGTGAGGGAGGGCGTGTGAGGGCGTGGGGAGGAGGGCGTGTGAGGAGAGGGAGGGGCGTGTGAGGAGGGGGTGTGAGGGGAGGGGGCGTGTGAGGGGAGGAAGGAAGTGTGAGGGAAGGAGGGGGGTGTGAGGAGGAGGGGAGTGTGAGGGAGGCAGGGCGTGTGGGGGGAGAAGGAAGTGTGAGGAGGGCGTGTGAGGGAGGGAGGGAGGCGTGTGAGGGAGGGAAAGGGGCGTGTGTGAGGAGGAAGGAGAGGTGTGAGGAGAGGAAGTGTGTGAGGAAGGAGGAAGTGTGAGGAGGGGAGGGTGTGAGGGGAGGAAGGAGGTGTGAGGGGGAGGTGTGAGGGAGGAGGTGTGGGGAGGGAGGGAGTGTGAGGAGGCAGGGCGTGTGTGAGGGAGGGAGGGCGTGTGAGGAGGGAGGAGGGCGTGTGAGGGAGGAGGGCGTGTGTGAGGAAGAGTGTGAGGGAGGGTGTGAGGGAGGGTGTGTGTGAGGAGGGAGGGAGTGTGAGGGGGAGGCAGGGCGTGTGTGTGAGGGAGGGAGGGCGTGTGGGGAGGGAGGGCGTGTGAGGAGGAAGGAGGTGTGAGGGAGGGGGTGTGAGGAGGAGGTGTGAGGAGGAGAGGTGTGGGGGCAGGGGCGTGTGAGGAGGGAGGGCGTGTGAGGGAGGAGGGCGTGTGAGGAGGAAGGGGGTGTGAGGGAGGAAGGAGAGGTGTGAGGGAGGGAGTGTGAGGGAGGGAGTGTGAGGGAGGCAGGGGAAGGCGTGTGAGGGAGTGTGAGGGGTGTGAAAGGGGAGAGGGAGAGGGGATGTGTGAGGGGAGGGAGAAGTGTGAGGGAAGGCGGGGAGGAAGGCAGGGAGGGGGAGTGAGGGAAGGCAGGAGGGGAGGGTGAGGGGGGAAGGCAGGAGGGGGTGAGGGGAAGGCAGAGAAGGCAGTGAGAGAGAGAGAGAGAGAAATTAATGTTTCAGTGTTACAAACGTCAAAAGTGTCTAGGATGTAGTTGCAGCGTTACAAACTCCCTAGCACTACACTCAACACCATAAAGCATTATTGGTTGAATGTCACAAAATACCTCTTTAAGAGTTTTCAACACGTTTGTGCAATATTCATATAACGCTGGGACTCACTGGCTCGTTCTTGTTAATCTCTCTGTCTGTCTCAGTATCTGTCTGTCTGTCTGTCTCTCTATCATTCTGTGTTTTTCTGTCTATCGCTCTGTCTGTCTGTCTGTTTCTCTGTCTGTCTATTTAACTGTCTCTATCTTTCTGTCTGTCTGTCTATTTAACTGTCTCTATCTTTCTGTCTGTATCTGTCTATCTATCTCTGTGTGTCTTACTATCTAGCTGTCTATCTCTGTATGTCTGTTTATGTCTCGTTATCTGTCTGTTTCTGTCTACCTATCTGTCTGTTTGTCTATTCTGTCTGTCTGTTTATGTCTCTATCTGTCTGTCTGTCTATCTGTGTCTCTGTCTGTCTGTCTGTCTTAAACATTTGACTTAATATATATAACTCTGATACGCCTTTGTCTTCCCACGCCTGGACCCGCTTCTGCACTGTAATTGGTCCGTTCTGCTTATCTCCCATTGGTCAGGAGAAGCAGTAGTGATCGGTTGCAGCGCCATGATTAATATGATTCTGTTCGCTCCCATTGGTTAGACGATGTAGTAGTGACCATTTCCAGCTTTGTGATTGGTTCGTTCTTCTTGCCTCTCAGTGGTTCAAGAAGAGTAGCATTGGTCATTTCCTGCAGTGTGATTGGTTGGTTTGGGTTATCTCTTATTGGTTAAGAAAGGAAGTATTGATCTGTTCCGACGCTGTAATTGGCTAGACACATAACTAAGTAGTCTGTCTCCTTTACACTCTGAATGGCCCGTTCATCACACCTATCAATAATAAATAAATAAAAACATTAATTTCAACATTCATCCTTGCGTTCTGATTGGTCCACACCGCTCATCCATGGACTACGATTGGTCCATTACTCTCGGCCCCTCTCATTGGCTAAAAACAACAGCAGCAGCAACAGGGGGGGAACTGGGTAAACGGAGGGAGTGAATAAATACACCAGACACAAGGAAGAGTTTTACCGAGTCCTCCGAGAATTTCCTGCATGAAGAGAGTATTGCCTCAGTCAAGTGGAAATCATCATCAACAACAATAATAGTAAAAAAGCGCGGGAAAGACGTTAACACTACTGGGGAAAAAATAAAGCGCGGGAAAGACGTTAACACTACTGGGGAAAAAATAAAGCGCGGGAAAGACGTTAACGCTACTGGGGAAAAAAAATAAAGCGCGGGAAAGAGAATGTTAAGAAATATGAGAACAAAAAAAGCGCGGGAAGTAATGTAAATAAGTATAAAAAAGCGCGGGAATTACTGTAAAGAAATATGAAAACAAAAAAACGCGGGAACGAAAATGTGCACAAATACTCCCCAAAAAACGCGGGAAAGTAAATGTAAACATGTATCAAAAACATAACAAAAAGCGCGGGTAAAAAACAACTGTGCACCCTTTGGTTATAAACCCTCTCTCGGAGCCTCATTATCACAGCAACATTACGTGAAACAAACTAAGCGAAATACTCTCTCTCTCTCTCTCTCTCTTTCGGTACAAATTTAGCTTTGAATTTTTGCGATGCGGAGTCAAATTAAACAGATATTAGCCAGAGATTTTGGCGCGTTTTTATTTTTTTATTTTTGTGTTGTCCGTACAGACTTTGTCAATGAAACGAGTATTTTTTTTGGAGGGGGGCAGATTAATGGTGTGTGTGTGTGTTTAAAGGTAAGTCTGTATGTATGTATGTATGTATAACTCAGCTCCTATAGTACACAACACATTAGACATATGGATATACCTCTGTGGAAAGATCTTGTTGCCTTACAGAGTGCCTCAGTTGTGGAAAGGTGAGAGAGAGAGTGTGTGTGGGGGGTGTTGTATAATTATTACTCTGGATTATTGAGAATTTATGTTATTTATAAGAAAAATTATCTCTTCCTTCTCCCCTTCCTTTCTCTATTGATGAATTATTGTTATTGTTCTTCCTTTGTGTTCTTCTCGTCTCTTTCTGCTACATTATTATCTTTATTTCATTTCTCTTATCCTTCGTAAACAAAAATAATCGTGCTAAATCCCCTCATCTGATTGGTTGCAGTATTTTATCACCTTGAAACCTCATTGGCTAAACAGCAACAAATCTACGTCACAGTATTTTTGGCGCTCGGTAATCCCCGACCTACCCCCAGACCCCCCCTGTGTGGGTAATCAGGCGAATCAATTCATGGCTAGGCCGAGGTAACGCATTGTGATTGGTTAACTTGCGCGTACACGAGGACACAGTCTAAGAGTTTACTGAGGTGGATTTCTCACTCAGTTGCTCAGGAAGAAAAGTCGATTGTGTTTCAGTTTCTCGCATTTTTGAAACATTTACCACCAAGGTCTTGTGGCTGTGACGTAGAATAATAATAATAATTTTGTTTCTCTCGTCTCCTACCTGTTTTACACTTTATCATTATTCTACGTTGTTGTTTGTTGGTTTTATTTATTTATTTTCACCTTTTCTCTCTCTCATTGCGATTCCTCTTTTGTTTTTCCTAATTGTTGTTGTTGTTTATTGTTATTTTCACCGTTTGTATCTTACGCTTTTGTTGATTTTCTCTTGTTAATATTCTTTTTTGCTTCATCTGTTTCTTGATTAATTGAAAACAATAACAAATCTCTCTCTCTCTCTCTCTCTCTCTCTCTCTCTCTCTCTCACGCCCATCATCACCTCACCCCCACCCCTTCATTACCCCTTCCAGCAGAGGGACCAATCCAATCCTTTCTTACGGGGTCAATTACAGGTCAAAGTTGTTAAGAAACAGAGGCATATGTCAGCTATTGTTACCAGGGCTATTTTTTTTTTGTACTTTTGTTTGTCTTTGTTTTAATGAGTTTTTCTTGTTTTGTGTTTGTTGTTGTTGAGTGGGGAGGGGGGAGGGGTGTGAGTGGGAATGAGGGGGAGGTGTGAGTGGGAATGAGAGGGAGGGTTGGGGGGGAGAGATGGAGGAGTGGATGGGGAGGGGTGGAAGTCTGACAGAAAGTAAGAGTGAAAGGAGTAAGAAGAGGGAAGGCTAAAAGATGGAGGAAGGAGACGAAGATAAGGGGAATAAAGGAAACGGCAAAAGATTAAGAAAAAAAACGTAAGAAAGATAGAAAGAAAGAAGTGAGAATTAAGACATCAAGAACAAGCATCAATTAATCCGGGATAATTGGTTCATTTTGCCATTCTGTAAGAGTTGAAAAATCACCTCTAAAGAACCTGGAGGACCAGTTGAGCATTTTCTTCACCCTGAGCCTCAACTTGCGATCAAAAGGCTGACTAAATCGAATCTCTGGACCAATTACGTGTTCCAGTCGACCATGATGGCATAGATCAGCTCCCCTCCCCCCCCAAAAAAAAATCTCAAGTTAGTTTAGTTTTCTTATTTTTATATTGACAAAAAATTTCTATGAATTAGTATGGTCTTAGGAATATTTTGTCGCCATTTTGGATTCATGAATGTGACGTAATTGTCTTTCAGTTAAAATCGTCTTGTTATATCCGTTTAGATGTAATTCAGTTAAGGGGTTAAATCATCGTACTCAATGGGTTAAATCATCGTACTCAAGGGGTTAAGTCATCAGTCTCTAGGGGTTAACTCATCGTATTCAAGGGGTTAAGTTATCGTCCATATATGAGTCATCGTACTCAATGGGTTAAATCATCGTACTCAGTGGGTTAAATCATCGTACTCAAGGGGTTAAATCATCGTACTCAAGGGGTTAAATCATCGTACTCAATGGGTTAAATCATCGTATTCAAGGGGTTAAATCATCGTACTCAAGGGGTTAAATCATCGTACTCAAGGGATTAAATCATCGTACTCAAGGGGTTAAATCATCGTACTCAAGGTATCAATAATTTACCGTCTCCGCTCAAGGTAAGAATTTATATTGGGAACCTTTGATAAACCGTATCTAGTTCTCCTAAGAGGCCCTTCCCCAACCTTGAAGTTGTTACTCCTGAAAGCCGATTAATGGAACTTTTTTTCCCTTGTTTTTTTCCCTGGGGGGCCTTAATGGATGGTGCAGTAAGAGTTTCTCAACTTGTGTCCCGGCTCAGGATTTTCCCCGCCCAAAGTTTCCCGCTAACTGTAAGAGTCCAGGATTTCCCGCCAATACGGTTTAGTTTTCCCGCCAATAAGGTTTAGTGTTCCCGCCAATAGATTTTTCGCTCTAAAAGAAAATATTCTTGGAGACATTTGAAAAGGGATTTAGGTTTGCCGCCAAAAGTCTTAGATTTGCCGCCAAAAAGACATAGGATCCCGCCAAAACCTCACTATTCCCGCTAAAACCTCACTATTCCCGCCAAAACCTCATTATTCCCGCCAAAATCTCACTATTCCCGCCAAAACCTCACTATTCCCGTCAAAACCTCACTATTCCCGCCATAATTTTATGTTCCTCACAAAAATGTCTTTATACCGACGAGAACTAGTTTATTTTCGTCCAGTCAATAGTAAAAAAAATAATTACAGTTTATAATTAATAAGTTGACCTTCTGAATCATAATTTACGTCAGATACAGAAAAAATTAAATAGCACCTTTGACTCAAAACTCAACTAATGTTTGTCCTTTAATGGTTTCAGTTTCCCTCCCAAATCATGTAATTACCGCCAAAAGCCGATTATTCCCGCCAAAAGCTGTTTATTCCCGCCATAAAAAGGTGTTAGTTGTACCCGCCAAAAGTATGTGATATTAATAATCACTTTGGTGAATAACATGTCTCCCCGAAGCCTGGTTATTATTATTATTATTATTATTATTATTATTATTATTATTATTATTATTATTATTATTATTATTATCATTATTATTATCATGTACACAATCACATCCGTACATTTATCTCCACTAAGCAAAAACACACACACACACACACACACACACACACACACACACACTACCTACCTAACAACCCCTCCCACCCACTTTATCACAACTATGACCCAACGTGAGCCCAAAACAAGGCTAGGGGTCACGGCCAGAAAGAACTAATTGAGTCAATGTGGCCACCAGAGGATTCATTAGTTTTGGCAGGAACCTCGGGAGTTGTCAAGGACCCGGAGGAGGGGCGGCAGGAGAGGATGTCGCAGTGGCGGGAAACAAGTGACAGTCGGGGGGGAGGGGGTCAGGGGTTGTGCGTTGGTATTGTTGTTTATTGGTTTGATACAACAACAACAACAACAACAACAACAACAATAATAATAATAATAATAATAATAATAATAATAATAATAATAATAATAATAGTAACTAATAAATACAGACCCACAAAATGACTCGCCAATCAACTCCACGATAAGAAATAGTTCAACCAATCACAGGCTGACACTGATGGCCCGTGGCACTAAGCTATTAGGGTCAAGTGGCTCTTATATCTGGCACCCTGACTCAGATGTGGAGAAGATAACTTGATAATTGACTTTCTGGGTTAATGGTTGGTCACTAAACTTACTAACTTGTGATGCTGTTGTGAAGTGTGTTACTATTATTATTATTATTATTGTTATTATTATTATTATTGTTATTATTATTATTGTTATTATTATTATTATTGTTTTTGTTTTATGTTAGTAAATTCAACGAAATGCTTTAGGTGTGGTGGCTACAGTTTACTTAACAGTTCTTAAATAATCTCAAAAGAATCTAATTCCTCATTCTTTAATATATTTACATTTAATTCATTAATAGCAAAGGTTGGACAACTTGAAGAGTAGACAACCCAGCTTATTTCACCTGGAGATTGACCTCCCTGATGCTGACCTTATCTAATTCGAACCTTACTTATCATACCTGACCTTACTTAACCTAACCTGACTTAACCAAACCTGATCTTACTTAACTAAACCTGATCTTACTTAACCTAACCGGACCTTACTTAACCAAACCTGACCTTCTTAACCAAACCTGACCTTTCTTAGCCAAATCTGACCTTACTTAACCTAACCTGACCTGACGTTACTTAACCTAACTTAACCTAACCAAAAAGCGACTATTTACATTATCAGGTGAAATAAACTGGAGTGTCCAATCTTCAAGTGATCACAAAAAAAAAAAAAGATTTACTAAGAAATATCTATAGACACTGAACCACTATTGTAGGTAAAGAACACTACAAGATACATG
This sequence comes from Homarus americanus, assembly GCF_018991925.1. NCBI lineage: Eukaryota > Metazoa > Arthropoda > Malacostraca > Decapoda > Nephropidae > Homarus > Homarus americanus. Next base: position 41,528 of record NW_024755046.1, on the reverse strand, counting down.
CTTACTGTACAGAGTATTAGAAGGAGAACTAGACTAAAATATATTCTGTAATGCATCATACGCCTGGCAGTCAGTCAGTTTCCCTCCCATTGACAAGTTCCGAGTTGTTGTTGTTGACGCGAGAGCTTCCTTTGTCGACAGATCGCAACACCCATCCATTCATAACTTACATACATCGAGTGTTGATTGCTTATTAGTTGGTTTGAATACAATAAGGAGATGATTAAGAGCTAAAGGAGGTTAATGGAGATGTGTAGGGGATAATTATTGTATTTGGGAGAAGAGGTGGTGGTGGGTGGCGGCTATTTTATGTTGGGGGGGGTGGTGGTATTGTTGATGTTTGATGAAAGAAAGATGTGGGTGGTTGTTTGTCTCTCTCTCTCTCTCTCTCTCTCTCTTTCTCTTTCTTTCTCTCCTTCCTCTCCTTCCTTCTTCACGCTTGTTGTTTTCCTTCCCCTAATCCCTTTCCTCACCTCTTCATCCCCGTCTCCTCTCCCTTTCCTCTCCCCTTTTCTTCCCTCCCTTTCCTCTCCCCTTTTCTTCCCTCTCAATGACTCCTCACCACTCTCTCCCTCTACTCAGTAAGTATCGTCACAGGATTACGTTCCACCTCGTTATATCACTATTTACTCGCTAAGTGGCGGTAAAGTCCTCCAACTGTACCGGATATCGCTGCCTTACGCCCACACATCATTCACTACAGTTGGTTTATTTCCCCGCGTGTTTTATAGACATGACCATTTATCATTTCTGTGTATTTTTTATTTATTTTTTTTTATACGATATATTCTTTCCTATTAATCGTACGTTCGTGGTTCCGCCTGGCCTTCCGTCGTGGTATTTTTTTTTGTAAACATGGTAACTTGAGCGTTTATACTCCGAAGTTGATTTAAGCTCAACTAGATCTCATAGTGGACCAAGAATCATTATTTTTCTTCCATATTTTAGGGAGTTATGACTCGTTTTGTTTACATGGTTGCTGCAGGGGGGAGGGTCACCTGATGATTGGGTACTCTAGTTTATTTCACATGATGATTGAATACCTTAATGTCACCTAGGTGGGGTTAGTGTTAGGTTACGTTGCGTTACGTTTGGTTTTTATGTTATGTTAGGTTAAGTTAGCTCAGGAGAGGTTAGGTTAGCGTTACTTTAGGTTAGGTTAGGTTAGGTTAGGTTAGGCCAGCGTTAAAGTATTTAAATAACCAGATAAAATAAGCTAGGGTGTTTAATCTTCACGTGATGCTCCTTTGTTTTTTTACCAGCTTTACTCTTAATCATGACCACGAGGACTGAACCGGATCTAACCTCAATTTACTGCTTTTGTGACCTGGATCTATTTTTTTTTGCTTCAGGGTTTTCAATGAATTCTTTAGTTTGTTTTATTTATATTTTCGTTTATATCGATTTGTATTTTTTATTTTTTTTGTTTTCGTGTATTTTATTTTTTTAATTTTTTTTTTATTTTTTTTTTCCTTTCATTTTTTAGACATACTCATTATATGTAAAATTCTATTATCTTAATTACGTGTTCACATTTTTATTATTTTTTCTATTTACATATATTAATTTTTTTCTTTCTTTCCATAATTCTCAAGTTCTCTCGTCTAAACTAAATTCCTCATTCATTAATTTTCACTTTCCATTCTACAATTATTACCATTTTTTCTTAATTATCAAAATCATTCGTCCAAACTGAATTTCTTTTTGTTTTTAATTTTCAGTTTAAATTCAAGGACTATTAACTTTTTTTTTTCCATCACTCATGGACGGTAAAGCGAAAGTGAATTCCTCGCTTTTTTTTCCCTCGTCTGATTTAAATTGTTTCTTTGAAGTCATGAACAGTGAAACCCAATCATCGACGCTGTTTTCTGTCATACATACCTGATACAAGGGAATGCGTTTAGCAGAGGACGCGATGTTTGGTAATCTCGTCTTAACCTAACCTAACTTAACCTAACCTAACCTAACCTAACCTAACCTCCCCCCTCCCCCAGTTAGAGGCAGCGTTAGGGTGCTTTATCATCAGGTGAATCTATAACATTACTAAGAATTCACGAAGAAGAGATTAAATAACAGTACAGTAATTTAATCTGTATTTTCTGGGCTAAGTTTATTCTGTAGCTTAAGGGATTTTCGTAGGCTATTTACTCGTCTCCAAGCAGGGAAAATATACAGTACATAAGACTCAATTAGAATCCAAAGTCTAGATTCTCTCCAAAGATTGTAAAAGAAATTCGTATTATAATTTTGGCCTATTTGTGTTGATAAGAGAATTGTGTATAATGTGATCGCTTAAATTCCAATTCCGCTAGAAGAGTAGGCCTATATTTTAGTGTCTGGGATTTTGTATTGGTACTCCTTAGTGTATGTTGAATCCGAATCTATGGTCCACGATTCGATTGCGGGGTAATTATTGGTAATGACGCTTGGATGATTTTAATAACTTTCAATGCTAATTACGAGGTGGGATTTTGTTTTTTGTGTTCGTTTGGAAATACTTAATTAGTTAAACACCTTAAGCTATAATATATAGTTCATTATATATAATTAAGCTGTTATAGGTTAATTAAGCTGTTATAGGTTTTATAGGATAATTTTCCCCCTTTATCTACTAATATAAGGATATATTTAACTAATTCACATAAGATAAAACGCAAAATTAGATCATCAAAGATTGTTATATTAATTTGATCTCGTATCTTATGACTGAAGGAAGTATTTAATTAGTTCACTTAAGACTGGAACTGGATACCTGTGGATCTATCTGTCCAGTGTCGTTAATAAGTTCCTGGAAAAGGTGGAGGTGGGGGGAACTGGAAGGGAGATGTTATTATTGAGTTCCATCCACTTGTCTGTTTAGCAAAGGTTGGGGCTGTGTCTGACTACCCCCCCCCTCCTCCTCCCCCCTCTCCCCCTACTCCCTCCTCCCCCTCCCCTTTCTCCCCCCTCTCTCCCCCTACCCCCTCCTCCTCCCCCCTTCAACGCCTACTACAGTTATATGCGCCACTGTATCCGATTCATCCAAGGTTACGATGTGAAGATGGATTCTCAGAGATTCACAAGGACTCGTAATATTTTTCTCCTCATATCATAGAGAGATAAGAGAAAACTTCTGGTTCACTACAACTCAGATCAATGGACGTAAAAATCTTTCTAACACCGAAATCAAGATTAGTTTTTTTTTATTTATTTCAAAAAAGGAGGGGAAATATCAACAAAGGTTCGTACGCTCCAGGGAATATGGAATTAAAAACCAACACTCCAGCTGGGCATTTTTGGCTAAGGAATCATTACCGGCGGTAAACACGTACCATTTATACAGTGGCGGGAAGAATAAGGGACCCTGGGCTCGTATCCCCCTTCGGCGGAATGTAAACAGAGGAAAAGCGCGGGAAAACGAATGTCGAGTCAAGAGTTGCCGACGAGAAGATTTCTTTCCTTTGTCTCCTGAATATATTTTACTCCCATATTGTATCTCTTTCCTTTCTTTTCACTCTCTCTTACTTTCTTCCTTTTTTTCTTTTATTTTCGCAAAACTGTTTGGAGTGATATCATTCCTGACGTTTGAAAATGAATTAAATTATTCTAAGACTTGACAACACCGATGATTACAACATAATTTTGCTCACAGTAACTTAAATAATATAATAAAACTCCAATATAATAATAAAAAAACGAAATTACAATCTAGAAATAGCTCACAGTTTAAAAAAGAAAATATTCACTGGACATCTAATCTGTTCACTCCCTTCACAGATTGGAGCCTTGAGTTGAAAGTCATGTGAAGTCGGTAACACATACGAGAAGGCGCAATATTAAGAGGACGTATTTGATCTCAATTCACTGTTTGGGAGATGGAGAAGTAACTTAGGTTTCTTGGCAATACTAAAGAAAAAATATATGTATACCCCGAAAGTCTTGTCAATACTGGGAAGAAAAATGTTCCCAGTCTTTTTTTTTTCCAGTATGCACGAAGTTTGGGATACGTCTTGGATGGGTAATAGTAGCGATAGTAGTAGTAGTTGTTTTGGTGAAGGTGGTAGTGGTAGTAGTAGTAGTGGTAGTAGTAGTAATGGTAGTAGTAGTAATGATGATAATAGCATTGATTAAGTGATAATAGTAATAGTAATAATAGGTACTAATATAAATAGTATTAATAATAGTAGTTGTACTAGCGTGGATGAAAACATTTTAATGCTCGTAATAATAATGCCACCGAAATGTAAGTAATGTTAGTATTTATAAAAACTATAAATGATTAGTCAACGACCACTTAGCTACCACTTAACGAACCTCCTCAATAATCCTCAATTACCTAACGAAGCGATTAAAAAATATTAACCCTTACTACCACCCGCCACCACCTCACCTCCCTCCCCCTCCTCCCCCAACCTTGACGTGACCTCAGCTCTCAGGGAGGAGGTCAAAAGGTGAATGCCCTCCATATACTTTAATGACTCTCGGAAAAATATGAAAAAAAGGGAGTAAATGAAGTCAGGGAGTAAATAGGGAGAGGGGAGTGAGGGAGGTAAGAGTAGGAAAGGGAGGGGAGGGGGAGGTGAGAGTGGGGGAGGGTAAGGAGGGAGGGAGGGGCGTCTTTTCTCTCTGGAGGGCGCCCTTTGATTGAGGAGGAGGGAAGAGGGGGTAGGGAGGAGAGGTAATGAGTGGGGCAGGAGGAGGGTGTGTTTACTTTGGAAGGGGAAGTGAGAGTCTTGAGTCTTGAGTCTCTCTCTCTCTCTCTCTCTCTCTCTCTCTCTCTCTCTCTCACACACACACACCTCCCAGTTATCGTCTCCACATCGTTACTTGTCTCTACCTGCACCCACCACCTTCTACCACTTCAAGTTCCTCGCCTACGGATTCCTGTTCGACACCACAATCTTATTAAATACACAGGACCCCAAACACTCACTCGCTACGCGCGCGTGTGTGTGTGTGTGTGTGTGTGTGCTTCTAAATATTCTTACATGCCTCCACACTTAACATATTAATGAGTTCATAAGTTTTCATCCAAGCTTATTTCACCCAAGCTTATTACACCTAAAGATTAACCACCCTAACGCTAATCTGACCTAACATAGAGAAACACTAACCTAACCTAACCTAACCAAACCTAATCTAACCTAACCTAAAACCAACACGTGTTTCTGAACTCACTTTCTCACCCATCTTTCACTTCACAAGCTTTCAGAAAGTCGGAGAGAGAATGGGATGGCTTTCACATTTCTCTTGGGGTCTTGTAGCTTTCTTTTTTTATTTCTGAAGGCTAGAGAAAGGCGTTTGAGTGTGTGAGCTTGAGTTCAAAGGGAAAGCAGAGTACGTGCGGAGGAGAGAGAGAGAGAGAGAGAGAGAGAGAGAGAGAGAGAGAGAGAGAAACGATGAACAGAGAAAGAGAGCGAGAGAAACAAAGGGGATAGAACAACAGAGAGAAAGGGGATAGGACAAGAGACCGAGAGAGAGAGAGAGAGAATAAAGAGAGAGGACTGAAAGAAAGAAAGAAAGAGAGAGAGAAACATAAGTGTGTCCTCAGGTAACCATTTACTAATTATATATACCTGTATAAAAACTCCAATTAATCACACATCAACTTAATTAATCTATCTTAAAAATAATACTTCCTTTTCCATCCTCAACTCATTGCTCAACTCTTGCTGTAAAGACCATAACAAAATTCTACTGCAACCTCTCACTAAACGATTACAGCCAGCCATTACAGTAAAAGCTATTACACCATAGAGAAGTATTACATAATCTGTATTTTTTTTCTGGGAATAACAATAGGTGAATTAAATATTTTGTAATACCACGTTTCACAGGTTAATTAATTGGGAAGGTGTTATTTGAGTCATATAAACAGAGTTAAATAAGGTGTAATTGGGATCTGATGCCTATTAGAGCTATTTTATTGTTGTTTTTACTTGACGCGGGAATAGTGTGGCGATGTGAGGGAAATGTATAGACGATTTAACTTTTGTTTTTTGTTGTGTGTATAAATGATTGAATCTCTCTCTTTTTCTATTTTTGGTGTGTGTGTGTGTGTGTGTGTGTGTGTGTGTGTGTGTGTGTGTGTGTGTGTGTGTGTGTGTGTGTCTGTCTGTCTGTCTGTCTGTGAATGCTTGGTAATACGATGGGGATTTCTGTTCGTCTGTCTGTCTGTCTCTCGGCTATAGATGACAGAAACACTTACCAATACTGCATTCATAAACGAGTGAATCCACGAACGCCAACACCATGGGTAGGGGGGGGGAGAAAGAGGTAGGAGAGGGGGGGTAAAGGACGTGGAGGGGGTAGGGAGGTGGGGGGGAGGAAGGGGGGGAGGGATAGACGTGTGGGGTGAGTTTGAATCGCTAAACCCTCCAGGAATAGAGAGTTTGTATCACCTGAATGGACGCGATTGAATCCTCTTTCGTTTATTATCTCTTCTCTCTCTTCTCTTCTCCCTCTTCTCTTCTCTCTCTCTCCTCTCCTCTTTTTATAGTTCGAATCCTACAAATCGGACTCATGGAAAAGGGGGGAGGGGGGAATTAGATCCACACACACACACACACACACACACACACACACACACACACACACACACATACACACACACCTGATCGCCTTGAAACAACAACCTTACTTCACATATTGACTCGACTCACTCGTCAGAAACTGGTCAGAGAAAACGAACTCATTTCTCACTTATTCTCTATCTTTAAAAACCTGGATACTATCTCTTATCTCTAAAAAAACCCCACAAAAGTGTTCTCTTAAGTGGACAGGTATCTCTTAAAGTGGATAGGTATCTCTTAAAGTGGATAGGTATCTCTTAAAGTGGATAGGTATATCTCATAAACAGTTATCGACGATGGGATGGCGGGAGAATCAACACACACACACTCCCTCAAGTGGTATTTGATCCGACGTGTTTAGATTCCCTGACAAGGCGAGTGAGATTGGATCCTCTTGTGTTACGTATAGACGCTCTGTTATCTAAGGCTCTTATAGGATTAGAATGTATTACTTGAATCTAATGTGGTTTCCTGAATTTATAGAAGTTGTTATATGTAATGGTCTGGGTTTAATTGTTAATAGTTTGGCGTTAAATTTTGAGTATAATTTGGATTTTGTTGGTTAGTTTGGCTAGTACAGGTAATTATAGGGAGAGGGTTATATAATTTCACGATTTATAATTGGGAGTTGTTGGTTAGTTTGGCTAGTACAGGTAATTATAGATAGTTATATAATTTCACGATTTATAATTGGGAGTTGTTGGTTAGTTTGGCTAGTACAGGTAATTATAGATAGTTATATAATTTCACGAGTTATCATTGGGATTTTGTTGGTTAGTTTGGCTAGTACAGGTAATTATAGATAGTTATATAATTTCACGAGTTATAATTGGGAGTTGTTGGTTAGTTTGGCTAGTACAGGTAATTATAGATAGTTATATAATTTCACGAGTTATAATTGGGAGTTGTTGGTTAGTTTGGCTAGTACAGGTAATTATAGGGAGAGGGTTATATAATTTCACTATTTAAGTATAATTATGAGATATTCTTGTTTGTTTTAATAATTGGTGATGTTTAGCTAATTAATTATTGACTTAAGCCAATTTTGTTGGTGAGGTGGTCATAATAGCCAATTACGGTGGCCAGGTGGGGTATAATAACCAATTTCGGTCATCAGAGAAAGAGAAAGTGAGATAATAAAAGAGAGATAGAGTAAATAGAGAGAGAAGAAAAAAAAGAGAGAGAGGAAGTCAAAGTGAGATAGAGAGTGATTGAGAGCGACCCGGAAAATGCTTCCTCAAATTGAATTCATCTCTCCCCTCCCTCCCTCCTTCTCACTTCCCCATCTTGAATGCCTTTAAGAGTGAAAAATTTATTTTTCATCAAATTTATTTTTTTCACGTGGAAGGTGCCAGAGAAGAGAGAGAGAGAGAGAGAGAGAGAGAAGGAAGATATTTGCTGCACCCTTCCCTTCCACTCCCCTTCCTTCCCGCCCTCCCTTTTACTCGCTTCCGACACGACGCGATCCGATGACTCTAACCGCCCAGGGAAACCATAAGAGCCTTTGGGGACGAGCACACACACACACACACACACACACACACACACACACACACACACACACACACACACACACACACACACACACACACGACAAGACACGACAAGCCGAATATATTGTGTGTTATTGATCATGAAAGTAAAAGAAGGAAAGGAAAAAGAAAGAAAGGAAAGTGGTAGATAATATGTAGTAGTAGAAAGAAAAATTGATGAGAGTGTGGGAGGGAAAGGTGTGTGTGTGTGGGAGAAAGGTGTGTGTGTGGGAAGGGGAAAGGTGTGTGTGTGTGTGTGTGTGGGAGGAAAGGTGTGTGTGTGGGAGGGAAAGGTGTGTGTGTGTGGGAGGAAGGTGTGTGTGTGTGGGAGGGGGAAGGTGTGTGAGGAGGGGAAGGTGTGTGTGTGGGAGGGAAGGTGTGTGTGTGTGGGAGGGAAAGGTGTGTGTGTGTGTGGGAGGGAAAGGTGTGTGTGTGTGTGAGGGAGGGAAGGTGTGTGTGTGTGAGGGAGGGAAGGTGTGTGAGGGGAGGGAAGGTGTGTGTGAGGGAGGGAAGGTGTGTGTGTGGGAGAATATGTGTGTGTGGGGAGGGAAAGGTGTGTGTGGGAGGGAAGGTGTGTGTGTGTGGGAGGAAGGTGTGAGGCCACAGGTGTAGGGAGAGTGTAGCAAGGGAGGGAGGATATAAGGGAGAGGAGGTGTAAGGGAGAGAGAAGGGAGTGTAAAGACGGCGACATTCAACTCGACATATTAAACAGATTAGTTCAGCACACGTGTTCACAACCTGTACAAGATGCGTTCAAACATGTGACTCTCGTGTTGAACAAAGTGATAGAACATGTGACTAGAGGTTCAAACATGTGACACACTCGACCCACTTCACACAGAGAGAGAATCTGTCATGGTGAGAGAGAGAGAGAGAGAGAGAGGGGGAGTTTTCACCTCTCTCACGTATGGACGAAGGTGATGGTAATCTAATTGTGGGAGGGGAAGGTCTGTTGCCTTTAGGACACGTGTATTGGACAAGGGTGACGCCTCATCGATCTATATCTCCGGTTGATATGCCATTTGGACACGTGTATTGGACATAGGAGGGATGGCTGGGTGTACTTGATTGGACATTTGATGGGTTTATGCCATTTGGACACGTGTTTTGGACATAGAAAGTAGTTATCACATTGAGAAACGTGTTTTGGACATGGGGAAGGCTACGTGAGCAAACTAATCCCAATAACAGTTACGCTGTTGGACACGCATATCGCACAAGACACGGGTGATGTCCCAAGGCACGGGTGACACGGGTTTTGGACACGTAAAAGGAGTGGGAGGGAGGGAGGGATGAAGGAAGGGGGAGAAGGGGGGAGGGGTGAGGGAAGGGGGGAAGGAAGGGGGAGGGGTGAGGGAAGGGGGGAAGGAAGGGGGAGGGGTGAGGGAAGGGGGGAAATGGTTGTATCATGCTCCAGTTTGCAATTAATTTCACTGGATATGTTAATGTTATTTAATTCAGCTGTGTGGGTGTGCGTCTCTCTCTCTCTCTCTCTCTCTCTCTCTCTCTCTCTCTCTGTCACACCTGTTAACGAGTTGGATCCACTTCATTTACATACATACATACATACATACATACATACATGCAAATTTATACACACACACTTTTCCATGCAGGTATTGCCTTTAATACTAATAATAATAATAATAATAATAATAATAATAATAATAATAATAATAATAATAATAATAATAATAATAATAATTTGACTGCTACAGCTATAATATTTACACCAAGTTAAAGAGCGATGGTAGTGAAATGTGGCTGCCTTGTACCGTAGGTTTGTGTGTGTGTACAAGTTTCTTTACGCCATTTGCCTCTGTCTACCCAGCAGTAATTGGGGACCTGGATGTTAATCGATTTGTGGATCGTGTTCCGGGGTAATGGTTAGCCAGTGCAGTTGGCGAGTTGTCCGGTCTTCTCGGACTATTCCTTGACATTGGGTCATGCAGCTCGTTAACTCAGGTTGTGGTTGTTGTGTTGGCGACAGCTTCATGATGTGGTTGTTGTGTTGGCGACAGCTTCTACCCCTTAAACAAATTCACGTCTAGGTGGCCCTTGGGCCGGCCATCCTCGTTACATGAGGGACAACCATTATTATACGTATAAGTAGAAACACACACACACACACACACACACACACACTTAACCTTCTCTCCACTCCTCCTCCTTTCTCTCTTGTCCATCATATTCTCACACTTCCCCCTTTCTCTTCCTCCCCAACCTTTCTCTTCCCTCCCCTACCTTTCTCTTCCTCCCCACCTCTCTTCTCCCCCACACCTCCACGTTTCTATATCCTCACATCTTCTCTCCACCCCCACCCCCACACCTCCCCCCACTTTTACCCCACACCTCCCCCACCCCACACCCCCACACACCTCCCCACCCCCACCCCCACACACACCCCACCTCTCAAACTGCCAGAACATTTCAAGCCAGCCTTTTTGTAACGTTTGTCGATGGGCCAATTAATTCTCCAGCTTACTTGTCAAATGGGCCAATTAATTCTCCAGCTTACTAAAAGGAAACTGTTTGATGTCAGACCAAAGAGGAAAACCCGGGTGAAAGAGTTGACGCTTTTATTCCCTACGCTGTGAGGTGATATTTTTACGCTGGTCTTTATAATGGAATATTAAAAAAAAACATAATTGGCAACTCTGGTGTTTTTTTTGTTGATTTTTCGTATTGGTGTAAAATAAAATTGGGAAAAAAAACATGATTTGGCAACTTTGGTGTTTTTTTTTTGTATTGGTGTAAAATAAAATTGGAAAAAAACATAATTGGCAACTCTGGTGTTTTTTTTTGTTGATTTTTCGTATTGATGTAAAATAAAATTGGGAAAAAAACATGAATTGGCAACTCTGGTGTTTTTTTCTATTGATGTTTACAAAAATCGGGAGAAAAAACATAAAATATCAATTCAGGTAATTCTAAAATATCTTTAGTAATTTAGTTAAAATTAAAGAATGATGTGGTTGAATGGAAACAAAACTCACTTCTATTCCTGAGAGTCACTCGTTCGATCCTAGACTGAAAATACCTAACCTAACTACACAAATGAGTAAAACAAGGCTTGTCTAGTTTAGTATCAACCACGTTCTAAACTCGTTTCTTACCGTCTTGAAGTAAAATTAAAAGAATAACATTACAAAATGATATACTGACCCAGAGTTAAATTAAAGGGAAAGAAAAATATTAAATGGCAACTCGAGTCTTATTATTATTATATTGGGTTACCATTTTTATTTTATTTTGTTTTTTTTTCATCTTTATTCTTTTGTTGTTTTGAAGTTTATTCTTATTTACTTTAGTTTTTGTTGTTGTTTGCTGTTTATGTTTCCTTGTTTTGGGATTTTGTTGAGTAATTTGTATTTTATGAGTCACGTATTGAGGAAATGGTGACAAACAACAAACAAACACAAACAACAACACAAACAAACAAACAAACATTAAATAAGAGTATAAATTTTTTTACAGATTTAAAATGAAACAAAAAAATGTAATCATATTTTTTCAGTTTCTTTGTCGCGTTAAGTAGGTAGAAAAGAATTAGAGCCGCCAACTTGAAACCCGCCCCCCCAAAAAAAAGTTTCTCGCCAAATTAATTCGCTAATTGGACGCGAACATCCATCAGAATCTTCGCCAAAATGAGTTTCATGTATGTATGTATGTATGTATGTGTGTGTATGTATTTATATATGTATGTATGTATATGTAATTGTGTGTATGTATGTATGTGTGTATGTATGTATGTATGATGCTCCCTATGTGTGTATATTACGTATGACTGTATACATGTACTCTACCTAATCTTACGGCTAAGTTTAAGGTTTAGGAACGAACCAAGTCTCCAAACGCTGCCCTAAACCCCTTAAATACCGCAGGGTTTAAGGTACCGTCGTTGGATACCTTAAACCCAGGTATTTTTTGGGGGGTATTTTCTTGTGGGTATTTTTGATGAGAAGAGAGAGGGTAGGGGAGGGGCTGAGAGAGAGAGAGAGAGAGAGAGAGAGAGAGAGAGAGAGAGAGAGAGAGAGAAATAGCGTGATATAAAGAAAGATTGATCACGAAAATAAAAGAAAGATAAAGAGAGAAAGAGAGTTTAATTAATCACACCAACTTAGATTAACTTCCATAATTCAACTCCGAATTTTTTTTTTCATGCCGATTCAAAATGGCCGACAAGCGTCCATTTTGGTAATTAAAAAAAAATAAATTCTAACCATTTATTTATTTTTTTTAGTAATTTCAAGATAATATTTTGGTAACTTATAAATACCATTACTTACCTTTGTCTAATATAACAAAATATAATATAACGTACATATAGTGGTATACCCGCAAGAGAGGACATATAAATATACCTGGTATATTTCAATAACTTACGGGAGAGTATTTACCATAATTTAAGGGGGTATAATTGTATATGCTTAGGGTAGTTGGGCTGATATAAGTAGTATATATCGTATATTTCGTAGAATATATATCATAGCATATATTTGATGAGTATACGCGATATATTTACCCCATAACATACATTTCAGAAGTATACCCAACATGCAATAATCTACATAATTGCACTCACTTGGTAGCTGTAGTGTGTGACTGTAGCAATCTTCTACAGTGGGTTTGTAGGTCGGCGAGAAGAACCCTTGTAGGAACTGTAGAACCAACGAGGTCTTGCCCACACCCCCAGCACCAAGAACCACCAGTTTGTTCTCCTTCATGGTTCTACCGTAGGGCCGTCCTGGTTCCTCTTCTGTTTGGTTAAGTGGTGGTGTTTCCCAAGGGCGGGTTAAGGGGTTGGGTTCTATTGGTGGTATGTGGTTTTGTTAAGGTTCATTTTCATTGGTTTGTGGTTGTATTTAGTGGTATGGATGTGGGTTTTTTTTTCCCAGGATGTGGTATAGTAATCTTTTTTAGGTTGTTTTTCCTAGTGGATATAACGACTTTATTTTTTTTCCCAGGATGTGGTATTGTAGTCTTTTTTAGGTTGTTTTTCCTAGTGGATATGACGACTTTATTTTTTTTCCCAGGATGTAGTATTGTATAGAGTTAAGGCTACGTTTTTTTCCCCAGTGGATATAACGACCTTATTATTTTTTTTCTAGTAGTTTATACGAATGAATATATATTGTCACGTATTTTTTCTTTTTTTCTCAATGTTTATTTTCTTTCCATTGGTTTTTGTTGATGTTTAAGAAAGTAGAGATGAGGGAAGAGAAAGAGGGGGGGGGGTGGAGGGAGAGATGAGAGAGAGACTTTAGAGGAAGATATTTACTGTTTTGTATCGTCGTAGTGGGAAAGATATTGGTTGTTCTGAATGTGTCTCATACTATCTCTCTGTATTGTGTCTCACCGTTGTCTCCTCACTGTCTCGCTGTAAACTGTCTCTTGCCGTTATCTCTCACTGTCTCTCTGTAAACTGTCTCTTGCCGTTATCTCTCACTGTCTCGCTGTAAACTGTGTCTTGCCGTTATCTCTCACTGTCTCGCTGTAAACTATCACCTACGTATAACCACAGTTTATCTCATCAGCTTGTTTCACTTCATTGTCTTTAAACGATACAAACTTTCCAAGGTAAATAACCAGCGAAAATGTCTCTCAAAACTTTCTAAACAACTTTCCCCAGTAGTCACAAAATACACTTAGAATTAGAATAAAACTTTTTCCTTTTTTTTTTCTTCCTACGTAAAAATACAAGTTTTTACGTAGATATTGTCTATGTTTCTCACTGTAGATGTAGGTAGAATCTTCCTTCTCTCTCTTCTATCGACGCTGGGAGAGGTGGTGTGTGTGCCCCAGGTGATTGGTGGGCGTGTGTGAGAGGGAGGGGACGAGCTCTAGGTCTCGTCTCGGCCGCTGTGTGTGGGAGAATGATGTCCCACCGACCTGCTCGCTCCTTATATATATCCCAGAGGCGTCGACGGTGGTGGTGGTGGTGGTGAGAGGAGGATGGTGTTGGTGAAAGAGGGAGGGTGACTGATAATGGTGGAGGTGAAAATGGAGGGAAGGAGAGAGGGAGGGAGGGAGGGAGGGAGGGAGATAATATTGCTTCTTATATCTCACTTTACTGAAGCCTACAGCAGCATCACGCCTCAACCCTGTCCCCACTCATCCTGGGGTAGCCTGCTCACACACACACACACACCTGGCGTGACATGCTGTATATCCAATCACAGAGCAGGTCATTGTGATTGGCTGTGATTGATTGAGTGTGATTGACTGGCTGTGATTGGATAGCACGAAGGTGAAAGAATTATTACCTGTGGAAATAGTCAATATTACATTACCTGTTGGCAGAGTCACCTCACCTGTGTGTGTGCTTGCGTGTGTGCTTGCGTGTGACGGATTTAACATGTATTTTATCTCACCTGTGCCAGACAAGCATTCACCTTTCACCGTCCAAATACAGAGAGCTTGCCTTACCTGTTCAGCCTCCAGTACAGAACACCAAGAAGGCAATAACTCAAACAATTGTGAATGGATTGGACCTAAACTTGGTGTATGGATGCATTACAACATTATCTAAGGTGTGGTCAGTAATTTGTTGTTTCCACCTGTATTTTGTTGTGTTGTGGTCATTTGAAGTTTGTTGTGGTGAAGACGGTGGTGGGGGGGGGAGGATGTAGGAGTGGAGTGGAGTGGAGTGGAGGAGTGGGAAGGGGAGTGGAGGATGGGGAGTAACTTGACCACCTCGTAGTATGGTTGTCTACGATGATATTGGTGTATAATGTGAATAGCGATTTACTCCACCAAAACGACTTACTCCACCATAACGATTTACTTCACTATAGCGATTTATCCACCTTAGCGATTTACTTCAAAGCGATTTACTCCACCATAACGATTTACTTCACTATAGCGATTTATCCACCTTAGCGATTTACTTCATAGCGATTTACTCCACCATAGCGACTTAATACTCCTCACTCTGTTGCTCTGTAATATCACCTTTACCTGGTTACCTGCCTGAGCTCACCTGCGACAAGTGGTGATTGTGTCTGAGCTCTGAGACACTCTACTCTGACGACTTACACTGACGCACTCTACTCCTTCTGATGACTTACACTGACGCACTCTACTCTGACTTGACGCTACACTCTACTTGACGACTTACACTGACGCACTCTACTCTGACGACTTACACTGACGCACTCTACTCCTGTGACGACTTACACTGATGCACTACTCTGACGACTTACACTGACGCACTCTACTCTGACGACTTACACTGACGCACTACTCTGACGACTTACACTGACGCACTCTACTCTGACGACTTACACTGACGCACTCTACTCCTCTGACGACTTACACTGACGCACTCTACTACTCTGACGACTTACACTGACGCACTTACTCCTCTGACGACTTACACTGACGCACTCTACTCCTCTGACGACTTACACTGACGCACTCTCTGACGACTTACACTGACGCACTCTACTGACGACTTCTACTCCTCTGACGACTTACACTGACGCACTCTACTCCTCTGACGACTTACACTACTACTGACCTTACACTGACACTCTACTCTGACGACTTACACTGACGCACTCTACTCTGCTGACGACTTACACTGACGCACTCTACTCTGACGACTTACACTGACGCACTCTCTACGACTTACACTGACGCACTACTCTGACGACTTACACTGACGCACTCTACTCTGACGACTTACACTGACGCACTCTACTCTGACGACTTACACTGACGCACTCTACTCTGACCACACTGACGCACTCTACTCTGACGACTTACACTGACGCACTCTACTGACTTGCTGACTTACACTGACGCACTCTACCCTCTGACGACTTACACTGACGCTACTGACGACTTACACTGACGCACTTCTACCCTCTGACGACTTACACTGACGCACTCTACCTCTGACGACTTCGCACTCTACCCTCTGACGACTTACACGACACACTCTACTCTGACGACTTCACTGACGCTCTACTCTGCTGACGACTTACACTGACGCACTCTACTCTGACGACTTACACTGACGCACTCTACTCTGACGACTTACACTGACGTACTCTGACGCTGACTGACGCACTCTACTCTGACGACTTACACTGACGCACTCTACTCTGACGACTTACACTGACGCACTCTACTCTGACGACTTCTCTCTGATGACTTACACTGACGACTGACGCTGACGCACTCTACTCCTCTGACGACTTACGCTGACGCACTCTACTCTGACGACTTACACTGACGCACTCTACCCTCTGACGACTTACACTGACGCACTCTCCTCTAACGACTTACACTGACGCACTCTACTCTGACGACTTACACTGACGCACTCTACTCTGACGACTCTACTGACGACTTACACTGACGCACTCTACTCTGACGACTTACACTGACGCACTCTACTCTGACGACTTACACTGACGTACTCTGGACGACTTACACTGACGCACTCTACTCTGACGACTTACACTGACGCACTCTACTCTGACGACTTACACTGACGCACTCTATGACGACTTACACTGACGCACTTCTACTCACTGACGCACTCTCTACTCTGACGACTTACACTGACGCACTCTACTCCTCTGACGACTTACACTGACGCACTCTACTCTACTCTGACGACTTACACTGACGCCTCTGACGACTTACACTGACGCACTCTACTGACGACTTACACTGACGCACTCTACTCTGACGACTTACACTGACGCACTCTTACTGACGACTCTGACGACTTACACTGACGCACTCTACTCTGACGACTTACACTGACGCACTCTACGACTTACACTGACGCACTCTACCTGACGACTTACACTGGCGCACTCTACTCTGACGACTTACACTACACTCTACTCTGGACGACTTACACTGACGCACTCTACTCTTGACGACTTACACTGACGCACTCTTACTCTGACGACTTACACTGACGCACTCTACTCTGACGACTTACACTGACGCACTCTACTCTGACGACTTACACTGACGTGACGCACTCTCCTCTGACGACTTACACTGACGGATTAGGAAGATGATAATGGTGATGTGTGTTTTTGAGGGAGGGAGTGAGGGAGGAGAGGAGGGAGGGGAGGGAGGGAGGGAGGGAGGAGGGAGGAGGGGAGGGAGGGAGGGGGAGGGAGGAGGAGGGAGGAGGAGGGGAGGGAGGAGAGGGAGGGAGGGGAGGGGAGGGGAGGGGAGGAGGGGAGGGAGGGAGGAGGGAGGGAGGGAGGGAGGGAGGAGGGAGGAGGGAGGAGAGGAGGGAGGGAGGGGAGGGGAGGGAGGGGAGGAGGAGAGGGAGGAGGAGGGAGGGGAGTGAGGGAGGGAGGAGGGGAGGGGAGGGAGTGAGGGAGGAGGGAGGGGGAGTGAGGGAGGGGGGGAGGGGAGTGAGGGAGGGAGGGAGGGGAGTGAGGGAGGTAGCGAGGGAGGGAATGATGTCGCCTTACCATACATACATTGTTTAACCCTTATATGTGTGATTTTGTTATTGTTGTTGTTAATGGTGTTGTAATTGCTGTATGTTGTTGTTTTGTCTTATTAATAGATTATGGGGGTAAGATGAACCTACTATGACGAGGCGAACCCCAATTGGTCAGTTTTAAAGCTGTATATGACGTAGGGACTCATGATTGGTCAGTTTTAGGGTCCCGTTATGACGTGGCGAATGGTGATCGATTCCCTTCTAGAGCTTAGGATGACGTAGGGATCCCTAATTGGTCATTTCTTAAAAGCCTTGTGTGACGTGGCGAACCATGATTAGCCAGTTCTAGAGCCTATTATGACGTAGAAAACCTAACTTCATCCAATCAGGCACAGTGAAGCTTCTAATTGGTTGTGGGGTAATAGTGAACTTGACCTCATAGGTAAGTCAGTGCTCTGGAAAGTAATTTGGGCAATGGGCAATAGATTACTTCTTTCATGGGCAAGTGGGAAGGCCTGGTTAAGTATTGCCATGAAAACTAAAGTGAACTAGTGTGTTGACCTCTCCCTACCACCACCACCACCACCACAACCACCACCACCACCACCACCACCACCACCACCACACCCACCAGCCTCCTCCGGCATCTGCTAGGCCAGGGTCGCTAAGGGTTGCTATGGTAACATCACCCCGCGTCACTAGAACAGCCTCACGTTGGGATTAATTATTATTTTCCCTAGAAGACTAAACCTAACCTAAACCCGATTTATTTACATCTCAATAAAAACACAAACAACCATTTTATGACCTAATTACTTAACTAGGTCCTTGAGTTAATGACCTTGTTAGTTCTTATAAGCGACGGAAGACCCGGAAGGTAATTTAACTTTTTATGAAGTCGTTATCCAAGCGTGTTTTTTTTTTTTGGTGTTTTTGTGAGAATCCGGATTTGTTGATGTGTTCGTGAGTGATGAATGTGGATTTTGATATGGGATTTGTTGAAGTGTTTTTTTGGGTAGAATGTGGATTTTTTTTGCTGAAGGATTTATTGACGTTTTTGTAAGAGAATGCGGATATATGTGGTTAGGAGTCGGAAAAAATGAAGTATTCGACAGAGACAGACAGACAGACAGACAGACAGACAGATGTAATTGCATAAATAAATAGACAGATATACAGAGAGACATACAGACAGATTGACAGACAGACAGACAAATAATTGCATGCATACCGAGACAACTACAGCTGTTATGATTGTCGACGTTAATAATATAAAATATATATTTATTTAATGTTTACTCAACCAATTTAGATTTTTTTATTAATTGAGGATAATTTTGATCAGTAAATTTGTAATTGTTTTTTATGTTGATTAAAAACTTATTATTTTTTAATTGTTTGAAAGATTTTAATTCTTATTTTTTTTATTTTAATGTTTTTATTAATATTTTTTTATTGATAATTTTTAAGTTTTATTATTTTGGAAATTTTTTTTTAATTTTCTTGTTCATTTTATTTATTTATTTTTCATTTATTTTTTTATTTTTCAAATTTACTTTAAGGATTTTTTAATTTTTTTTTAATTTTAATATATTTTTATACCGATATTTTGACGATTAATTTCATATATCGCAAATTCTTTCTTTTTGGGATTAATGTCTTGTATATATATTTTTTGTACCTATTATTTTTATTATTGATGGATTCTATTTTACGTTATAATAATTTAGCTTTTATTAATTTTATATGAAATTTAACAAAAATGAATTCGTTAGTGTCGATGTATTTTATTTTATTTATTTATTTTATTATTTTTTTTTTTTAATTTTATGATTCAAATATTTCCAGTAATTTTTTTTTTTTTTTTATATAATATTTATATAGATTATTCTTTCATAAACATCTACTTTCCCTTATTACCCAAATTTATCCTCTTATTCATCTGCTTCTCTTCTTTATCATTATTTACGTATTTATTCATTATTTATCTAGTTATAACCTTTACAGTAACTTCCTCTTCATCGATTCGTTGAAATTACCATTGTGTCATTAACCCGGCTGTATGAGGTCACGAGCTGGTTGCCACGCGACAATCGGAGAGAATCTACTTTAAAATTTAGCTAATTTAAGATGGGACTTGTTGACATGTTATTTCAGGTTCGCGAATTGTTATTAAATCTTCGCGAAATATTATGATACATATGCGAAATATATACTCCCTTCGCGACACATTGATCGTAATTTTACAACGCAATGTTTTTAAGTTTTCCCTCCATATTCGATTGTTTTTTATTTTTAGCACTTAAGGTGGGGGCAGTTCTTCTGATGTCTGTCTGTCTGTCTGTCTAGTTCAATTTATTTTATCCAATTCAATATTTCTTTATTGGTCTGTCTATTTGATCTATCTATACGTTTATCAATCAATCTATCTAGTTGTTTGTCCATGAATCATTCTTTTTATCATTTTGTCCATATTATCCTATATAATTTGTCAATCATTCAATCTATTTATCTATGCCTACCTATAATATACTGTATACCCATCTATCTTCAATATACAGTACTTCAAAAACTTCTCATATTAATTATTGTAATAAAACCTCATTGTTTGGTTGAAAAAAAAAAAGCGCGCGCACTTTTTGTTTACATTGCTTCCCGCCAGATATATGAGAATCAGCTGACTATCGGAGACAGCAACACGTGTGGCTGGGGAAGTCTCGTGCTGTGATTGGTTCAGGTTTATACACAGCTGATCCTAGTGGTGTCGTCTGTTGGAAAGATAAATCAACTTTTGTGACAGTGTGTGTGTGTGTGTGTGTGTGTTTTTCATCCAAACATCCAAAAAAGACACAAAAATGAAAAGTAGGACAGAAAAAAAAATCGAAAAAAATATCGCTATTACCACAAAATTAGAAATTGCCGGAAGTCTAAAAGTTTGGGAAAAAATCTTACTTTTTTCCCCTTCTGTGGATGTTTTCAGACGATGAGTTTAATGGATGCTTTTGAGTTTAGTAAAGAATAAACAGTAAGTTGTAGTTGTGACGGTCTGGTTGTTGTGGTTGTTATTGTAGTTGTTATTATTGTTGTTATTAGTGTTGTTTTTTGTTATTGATGTTGTTGTTGCTGCTGCTGTTGTTTATGTTGTTGTTAATGTTGTTATTGATAATTACAAAATATGAACTTTTGATCAGAAACAATTCACGGCTAAAGACAGAGAAATGGACAGACACGTGAACAAAATAGACCTCTCTCTCTCTCGCCTAAGGCTAGTTAATGGAAAGTAGAAAGCGGATGTGTGGATAAGGGAGTGGATAGATGATAGTGAGGGTTTTTTGAGATGTGGATAGTTGGATAGGGAGGAAGGCTTTCACTACTGATGGATGTGGATAGTATCGTTATGCCTGCCTGCTTGCTTGCTTGCCTGTGTTTACGTACACTGTAAATATGCAAATAAATATAACTTTACATTTACGAATCTAAAAAGACAAAACCGAAAAAAAATTTCCGACCCAATTATATCAAATGACAGAGCAAAACCAACTCATTTAAGGTAATTAGGTCAGGTAATTGCTATAAATATTCACTGTTCTCCTAAGGCAACACAATGGCTATATTTTGTGATTCTGTGTGTTAAATTATGTTCGGTGATACTGGATGCGGTAGTGGTTGGTGGTAGTGGTGGTAGAAGAGTGTTAGTAATGATGATGATGATGATTGAGCAGTATTGATAATAATAATAATAATAATCAAAACTATTGCCTTACACTTCCCACACAGTTTACCTTCATTATACACACCTGGTGATGGTAGTATGGGTGTGGTAGTTGACGTAAGGTCGTATATCGTACCCAGTTTCTTTGAGTAGTAGAGAACATGACACAGAAACTCCACCTGTGTCTCAAGTTGTGTTATAATGAGCAAATGCTGTGGGGGTTTACGTGTTATTGTCTTGTCTGTTAAGAGAGAGAGAGAGTGGTGGTTTGAGTCACCCCTTGCAAGTGTGGATTATTGTGAGAAAATCCGAATTATTGAGAGAAATCCCGAATTATTGAGAGAAAATCCGAATTATTGAGAGGAAATCCCGAATTATTGAGAGAAAATCCGAATTATTGAGAGGAAATCCGAATTATTGAGAGGAAATCCCGAATTATTGAGAGAAAATCCGAATTATTGAGAGAAAACCCGAATTATTGAGAGAAAACCCGAATTATTGAGAGAAAACGGGAATAATTAAAGAAAGCGTGAAGAACAAGAGAAAACGGGAATAATGATAATGCAAATAATGACGGAAACATAAATAAAGGCATCTGAAAGTTAATAATACTTCAGTATCAGATTTTTTGAGTCATCCCTTGAACCGAAAAATTAAAATCGACAGAAAACTGAAAATAGAAAAAAAAAATTACGGAAAATTACACCAAAAATCGAAATAAATTAAATCCATTTAATTATTTCCAGTAATTTGCAAATTGTTTTACCTGGCAGAAACCTTTATCAACACTTACATTAATTAACAGTTAGTGTAATTAACAGGTTTGAGGTGATTAGGTTCTGAGATATGAAGAGGAAGAGGGGGGAAAGTTGGAGTGGTGGAGAGAGGGAGTGGTGGAGAGAGGGAGTGGTGGAGAGAGGGAGTGGTGGAGAGAGGGAGTGGTGGAGAGAGGGAGAGATGGAAGGTAAGAACAATCTGATAAATTAATTTGTTGATTAAATATTTCCCAGGTGTTTAAAGGTGTTTTAAGTTTAGGATTTTGGGATTTCTTGGACGTGTGAAAGAATGAGACACAGACAGACAGTATATGCAAGCTATTTAAGATAATAATAATAATAATAATAATAATAATAATAATAATAATAATAATAATAATAATGGTTGCCCCTCGTGTACAAAGATGGCCGGCCCAACAGCCACCTAGACGTGAATTTGTTAAAGGTGTAGAAGCTGTCGCCAACACAACAACCACACCCTGAAACTGTCGCCAACACAACAACCACACCCTGAAGCTGTCGCCAACACAACAACCACACCCTGAAACTGTCGCCAACACAACAACCACCCTGAAACCTGCCAACACAACAACCACACCCTGCTGTCGCCAACACAACAACCACACCCTGAAGCTGTCGCCAACACATCAACCACACGAAGCTGTCGCCAACACATCAACCACACCCTGAAACTGTCGCCAACACAACAACCACACCCTGAAGCTGTCGCCAACACAACAACCACACCCTGAAGCTGTCGCCAACACAATAACCACACCCTGAAGCTGTCCAACACAACAACCACACCCCTGAAGCTGTCGCCAACACAACCACACCCCTGAAGCTGTCGCCAACACAACAACCACTGAAGCCCCAACCAATAACCACACCTGAAGCTGTCGCCAACACAACACACCCTGAAGCTGTCGCCAACACAATAACCACACCCCTGAAGCTGTCGCCAACACAACAACCACACCCTGAAGCTGTCGCCAACACAACAACCACACCCTGAAGCTGTCGCCAACACAACAACCACACCCCTGAAGCTGTCGCCAACACAACAACCACACCCTGAAGCTGTCGCCAACACAACAACCACACCCTGAAGCTGTCGCCAACACAACAACCACACCCTGAAGCTGTCGCCAACACAATAACCACACCCTGAAGCTGTCGCCAACACAACAACCACACCCTGAAGCTGTCGCCAACACAATAACCACACCCTGAAGCTGTCGCCAACACAACAACCACACCCTGAAGCTGTCGCCAACACAATAACCACACCCTGAAGCTGTCGCCAACACAACAACCACACCCTGAAGCTGTCGCCAACACAATAACCACACCCTGAAGCTGTCGCCAACACAACAACAACTGAGTTAACGATCTGTGTAACCGAGTGTCAAAGAATACACACACACTCACACACACACACTCACACACACACACACACACACACACACACACAAACAGACACACACACACATTTATTCCTGTTTTTCTCAGGTAACAGCGAAACTTAATAGAAAAATCGCGAAATTTAACAGAGAATTGGCGAACGTGATCAATTTTAGCTTATATGCAAATTCTGTTCAGGTTACTCGATTCGCCAAACTTGGTTATGTGAATTAGTGAGATGTTACCAGAGAGTTAGAAAGATATATACAGTGTAACCGGAGAGAGAGAGAGAGAGAGTTAAATAAAGTGTAAATTGATAAGTCCTTTCTTTCTTTCTTCACACACACACACACACACACACACACGCGCGCGCGCGTTAATTCTCACCTGGTAACATAAGACAGGTGAGATAATTAAGGAACTCAGGTACGGTCACCGATAATTCGGTATTGTTAATCTTTGGTGTTGGAATAATGAGAGGCTTTA
The DNA here is from genome assembly GCF_018991925.1 of Homarus americanus. NCBI lineage: Eukaryota > Metazoa > Arthropoda > Malacostraca > Decapoda > Nephropidae > Homarus > Homarus americanus. The sequence continues at coordinate 17,637 of NW_024755046.1, read as the reverse complement.
TAGTGTGTGTGTGTGTGTGTGTTTTATCTTGCTAAACACACACACACACACATGCTAAACTCTCTCTCTCTCTCTCTCTCTCTCTCTCTCAGCACGCCTCCCAGAGTTCAACACCCTGCCATGAAGTTGTCTTATTTGGCAAACACATTTTCATCTTTCCTCTTATTTCTTCTTCTCTCTCTCCTCTTCTTCTCCTCTCTCCTCCTCTTCCTCTTCCCCCTCCTCCTCTTCCCCCTCCTATAATCATCTTACACACAACGAAGGAGAGATAGAAAGGAGGAGGAGGGAAATAAAAGGAGAGAAAGAAAAATATAGAGAGAGAACCAAACTGAGAAACAGGATGAATGAGAAAGATTTAAAGAAAGAGACACATGTAGAGAGAGAGAGAGAGAGAGAGAGAGAGAGAGAGAGAGAGAGAGATTCCAGCACAGCTCAACATAGACGTCATAGTTAAAAGGGAAAAGATTAACGAGAAGGTCAGAGGTCAAGTCAATGTTGTGAGAGACTTGAGAGAGAAGGTCAGAGGTCAGGACAATGTTGTGAGATACTTGAGAGAAGGTCAGAGGTCAGATCAATGTTGTGAGAGACTTGAGAGAAGGTCAGAGGTCAGGTCAATGTTGTGAGAGATTTGAGAGAAGGTCAGGTCAATGTTGTGAGAGACTTGAGAGGTCAGAAGTCTTTTTCACTGGTTTTTGTCTTTTATCGTTCATTTTTGGTTCCCCTTTCCTCTCGGACATAGTGGAGGAAGAAGAGGGGAGGAAGAAGAGGAAGGAAGAAGGAAAAATGGAAGAAGAGGGGGAAGGAAGAAGGAGGAAGAGGAAGGAAAGAAGGAGGCGGAAAAAGAGGTGAAGGAGGAAATGACGAAGAGAGGAAGAAAGGAAGAGGTAGGGAAGGAGGAAGAGAGAAAGAGAACGAAGGACAAACGGAGGAGAATTATTTTTCTTTTACAGTAACTCCTGGTATGATGCATCAGCCTCCCCTGACAACCCGCCCACGCCTCCTGGTTTTCTGTGACCCTTTGGTTGAGTCGCTTTAGTTCGCTGGATATCTCTCTGTCTCTCTCTCTCTCTCTCACACACACACACACACACACACACACACACACACTCGCCGACATACACACCTACCCCTCACACACACAGCCAGTATCAAGTTGCACCGGCCATGTGTAATGTTATAGAGGAAGAATTTACAACACCACCTTTTGACTCGGAGATAGGAGACTCTTACTGACTGGTGATAGGAGACTCTTACTGAATGGTGATAGGAGATTCTTACTGACTGGTGATAGGACTCTTACTGACTGGTGGTAGGAGACTCTTACTGACTGGTGATAGGAGACTCTTACTGACTGATGATAGGAGACTCTTACTGACTGGTGATAGGAGACTCTTACTGACTGGTGATAGGAGACTCTTACTGACTGGAAATAGGAGAATCTTACTGACTGGAGATACTGACTGGATCATTTGAGTAGGGCAATCAGTAGGTTCGTACCTTGGGTCTGTACGTCTGTCCACGGCATAACTTGAGAATGGTAAGAGCTATTGAGGTCAAACTTGGTATGTATGTTACTGATGATAGCCCCTAAACCCCTATTAATTTGGGGTTTAAAAGGTCAAAGTTCAAGGTCACAATATAGATAAAGGTCATAATCCATCGCATCACAGGTCAAAATCGGTCGGGTTGTTAGTCATGATGTCACCAAGAGGTCAAAGGTCAGGGTCTTAATACATCTTTAGACTTTTGATTTTGGTGGTGGTTAAGTTTGGTTTGGTTAGGTTAGGTTAGGTTAGGTTTGGCTTAGGGGAGGGTTCAGTTAGGTTAGGTTAGGCGTAAGGAAGGTTGGCCATTAATTTTGATCATTACTGTGTAGAATAATGGCCTCGGGATCTTGGTTATTACATAGTGAATAACTTGGCAATCTCTGACGTCATCCTTATTTTGGTATTGCTCTGCCTAAGTATCAATAACCGTCATTATTTTCTGTCTGTTTGTATGTTGTTCTTTCTGTTTGCCTGTCCGTCTGTCTGTCCCTCTATATCTCTCTCTAACCTAACCTAACCTAATCTAACCTAACCTAACCTAACCTAACCTAACCTAACCTAACCTAACCTAACCTAACCTAACCTAATCTAATTAACCTAACCTAACCTAACCTAACCTAACCTAACCTAACCTAACCTAATCTAACCTAACCTAATCTAACCTAACCTAACCTAACCTAACCTAGACTTCAGCCAAGCACTAGACATCATTGCCAATCATTCACAGGTCATCAGATCGTCAGAACTAGTAAGAAGAAGAAGAAGAAGAAGAAGAATAAAGTTCCTCTTGTTACCCATCTGCTTCGTGACCCTCAAGTGCCAAGCGTCTCTAGGCACTCATGCGCTCGAGTTTTAAAGAGGTCAGAAGTGAGAGGTCAAAGGTCAGAGGTCAAGAGAGAAAGAAATAGAAGTAAATATAGGTTCTCTTGATTAAGAACCTCTAGTTTAGGTTTAGGTTAACGTTAGGGTGGTTAGGTTAAGTTAGGGTGGTTAAGTGAGGTTAGCGTTAGGTTAGGTTAGCGTTGAGATGGTTAATCATCAGGTGGAACAATCTTTAAGGGGGCTAATCTTCAGGTGACCTTTAAATACGCCACAAGACCCTTAGTAAACAATAGATACCTTAAGAAAAACACATCATTCGATTTTCTTTTGTTTTTACCTGACACGAAAGTATAAACACACACATTCGATATTCTTTTGTTTTATTATTTACCTTTACTGGGAATGAAAGGTCAACTTGTGGCGTTTATTAAGTTTATTCTTATCGTTTTTTTTCGCGTTTTTGTAGTTTAAGCGATGTAAATACGACTCAGACACAATGGGTTGGTCGTTCATGTGTGTGTAAGGTGTGTGTTGGTTTGTTGATGTTATGGAGAGAGAGAGAGAGAGTAGGGAAGGAAGAAAAAGAAAACGAGGGGAAGAAGGAAGGAAGGAAGGAGGGAGGGTGGGTAAGGAAGGGAGGGAGTATGACGTCACAGGGAGTGGGGGAGTAGAGTATAGGCTAACAGAAGTTCATTAGCATTTCTACTCCCTCCTTCCCTCCTTCCCTCCTTCTTTCCTCTATCTCTACCCTACCTCCTCCTCCTCCTCCTCCTCCCCCCCCTCCCCTTCCCGTCCCCCTTCCTCCTCCTCCCTCCTCCCCCCTCCCTCCCTCCCCCTCCTACCCCTCCCCTCCTACCCCTCCCTCCACACTTTCCTCCCTACAAGAAAATTATAGGGTAAAAACTTGGTCTGTTTTTTTTTTCTTTTCTTTTTCCTGACATAGATATTAATGTTACCGTCTTGACCTACTAAGGGTCGTTCACCCCTTTGTATCACCTAAGGGTAGTTCACCCCTTTGTAACACTCAATGGTAGTTAACCCCTTTGTATCACCTAAGGGTCGTTCACCCCTTTGTAACGCTCAATGGTAGTTAACCCCTTTGTATCAACTAAGGGTCGTTCACCCCTTTGTATCAACTAAGGGTCGTTCACCCCCTTTGTATCAACGTTAGGTTAGGTTAGATTAGGTTGTTACACTGTTTCAATAAATCACCTTAGGTCACGTTAGGTTAATCAGGTTAAATTAGCATCCACCAGGTGACCTTTGACCCATGAACTTGACCCTCTGATGACCCCCAGATGACCTCCATAGTAACCTCGAATGACCTGTGATGACCCTCTAGTAACCTCCCCGATGGCCTCACTGATGACCTCCCTAGTGATCTGAAATGACCTCTGATGACCTCCCCACTTAGTGATCTCGACCACCACTGAGACACCTAATTTCCAACACCTACCTCGACTCTCTCTCTCTCTCTCTCTCTCTCTCTCTCTTGAGTTAATGTTCCAACACCGACCTTCACTCCAGCCATTACTGAGGTTAATGTTCCGTGTGGTTACCCCTCATCTCCCGTGGCTGTTTATAACCTTATTGGGAGCTTTGACCAGGAGGTTAACGGCAGCTGTATAAGGAAGACGATGAATGGTAACAAGCGCCTTAGGTATGATTTAACAGCGTGATTAAACCTGCTGATGGTGACGTAAAAGGAAGGGAAACTCGGGGGATTTGCTTAACTATATAGTGTGATGTTTACCTTTTGCCTGTGCTGCCCTCTGGTGCTTGGAGATCAAACTGTTGATTATTTTCTTTGATGGTGATTTTTGCTATCGATAAAGTAATGAGAATTTATACATGAAGGGCAATAATAATCGAGCCTTGACCCCCCCAGGAGTGGAAGGTATAAAAGGAAGGGAAACTCATTTAAGGATTTACCATAACACGTCTGATATTATTACTGCCATCTGGTGGTGTGGTGGCGATATTGATATTTTTCTATGGTAAATATAAATAGTTTGTATATATAGATTGGGAGTAAGCCATTTGTGTGTGTGTGTGTGTGTGTGTGTGTGTGTGTGCGTGCGTGTGTGCAAGTAAAGTTAATCTACAGATTTATACCATCTTACAGGAATCTTACAAGACTTTACATCGCTTTGCCTCAAGCTCAAGATTTTGGCCAGTCTGCAAAGTTTGACTCTCTCTCTCTCTCTCATTCATAATTCAAGAATTAATATCGAAACATATACAAAAAAACCACATTTCCATTTTTTTGTCAAGATAAAAAAAATATGGTTACAAAATTGCCTATATGACCATAAATTAGGTGATGCCTTTGTGCTGACCAGGTGGCTAATGAGGTCAAAGGTTACTGTTAAAGTGACAATTATCTCTATTGTGTGACCCCCTCTTTTATCCACTATACGAGCCGGAATTAATTTATTTTAACCCTTTGTATAGTAACAGCTCTGGGGGTGAAGGTTATAATGACAAGCTGTTAAGTGTATGTATGTATGTATGTATGTATGTATGTATGCATGTATGTATGTATGTATGTATGTGCGGTGTGGGCGCTCTCTCTCTCTCTCTCTCTCCAGTTTGAAAGGTGTAATTATCATCACTCATCCTTGTAATTCCTCTTTTTATCTGATTTTCTCTTCTTCCCTTCTTTATCTTTTATCATTCCTCTTCTTATTCTCTTTTATCAACGTCTGCGAGATTTACTACACCACTGGGTATAATGTTTCATGAGAGAGAGAGAGAGAGAGAGAGAGAGAGGAACGTAGAAAAAGGGAGATGGAGGAGAGAGGAGAAGGGCTACAAGGGAGAGAAGGAGGAGGAAGGGAGAGGAACGATAATGAGGAAGGAAGGAGAAAAGAGGATTAATGGTGAGAGTGAGAGAATGTGTAGTAATCTCCTCCTCCTCCTCCTCCTCCTCCTCCTCCTCCTCCCTCCTCCTCCTCCTCCTCCTCCTCCTCCTCCTCCTCCCCCCCTTCCTCCTCCTCCTCCTCCTAATGGGTTCCCAGCCTTAATGGTAACTAATCAGATTACACCCATCAGAATCACATCCATCCTCTCCTATCACTCAGATCTGACACCTGTAATCTAATCCAATCCGAGGTAAACGTTTCCAATCCCTTATAAGAGTTTCCAGTCCTCTATAAGAGATTCCAATCCCTTATAAGAGTTTCCAGTCCTCTATAAGACATTCCAATCCCTTATAAGAGTTTCCAATCCTCTATAAGACATTCCAATCCCTTATAAGAGTTTCCAATCACATGTACGTGATTGCTGAGGTGGTTTGTTTTCCCAGGAACCTAACAAGAGTTTGGCTTTGCTCAGCGGTTCGTTCCTGAGACAACAGTTCAGTAATTGTTTTTGTTTTTTCTCGCTGGAAGGAAATAAAGATATAATTCCTTATCTTGGGAATTTTATTTATTTATTTATTTGTTTGTTTCTCTGTTTGTTTGCTTCTTTGTTTGTTTGTTTGTTTGTTTTGCTTTGGTGAACAACTCGAGATGCCATTCTATTGCTTAGGTTATAAAAGTTGGATATGGTGGTTGTATATCTCTCTCTCTCTCTCTCTCTCTCTCTCTCTCTCTCTGATTACTAAGAGCGACTAAAGTTTGTGTGTGTGTGTGTGTGTGTGTGTGTGTGTGTGTGTCCCCATTTAGGTGCGAGAGTATATAATTTGAGTGCATATCCACTAAACACTAATCCTCAAATTTGACCTTTAATGACCCTGACATTGACATCAAGAAGAGGTCACGTAAAAGTTCACACAAAAATAATTATCACAGTTCTCTAATAAACTCAGGGATATATTTTATATACCAACGTCCAATTTCCTCACTAGGCAAACACATATTAAAAAAAATATATCATTAATTCCACAAGTTTATATTTACAAGGACGCTATTTTTTTTTCTCGTGTTGTTGACAAATGTGACGTTAGTGAGTTACCAGATACTTCCAGACTGAGACGAAAAAAAAATAACAATATCCAAAGGGTGATCCAAAAGTCTTTATGCACCTATGATACTCAAACACTATGGTTGTTCCTTGTTATATCTTCATTATTATATACCTTTTATGTCTACAATGGTATATATTTTGATATACTATGTTTATATATCAGAAATAGTCTCATTTACATCGTTTACTGCGAGGATTTCCATTATTGGCTGTAAATACAAGAGGTAAATTATATACATTGTAAATATTGCAGGTGCACAGGGACTTTTCGATCACTTTTGTATTTGTAAACAGAATACAGTTTACCAATACTTAACTATACGTCATAGATCCCTAAAATACGTCACAGGTAATTACACAGGTGGATAAGTACAACAGGTAAGGTTATGTATTTCAGTAATCTTATTTCATTTCCCTTCCCTCAGGTAGGTGTGTGTGTGTGTGCAATATTTCAACAGTTATATATTATTTGACGTGTTCTCTCTCTCTCTCTCTCTCTCTCTCTCTCTCTCTCTCTCTCTCTCTCTCTCTCTCTCTCAAACGATACCTTGCCATCGTGTTTCAATCAGAAGGACATTATCACTGCCTCGAGTACCTAAGAGAGCGTGGGTTCAATCCCCCTTCCCGGACGAGCATAGTTACGTGTTATGCTGAAGTGTCTTTATTACAGCCATTTGACCGACTGAGTTTTATTACCTAGGAAGACTTACAGACAGACACACAGACAGAGGTGAGTGGGTGGGTGGGTGGAGTGTACGTACCATGAGTGGGTGGTGGGTGGATAGTAACACACACACACACACACACACCCATCAAAATAAGTATCGTGACCCTTGGCCGTGGTACATCTTCTGAAACACCAAGAACAATGTTACTCTTATCTACCCCGGTCCCTATGTATGGTGTTATGTTGATATACCTGATACTTAGAGATACGAGTCACTTACTGGGCGAATATTGAGATTAGAATAGTTGATGTGGGATCGAATACCATTGCTGTGTGTTTTTAGAATCTATCGCTCACAGAATAGACGCATATTGGTTACTGTTTTTGATTTATATATTTACTATTGACAAGTATTAATTTATGTAGTAAAATTCTGTAGATGAGTAATAATTTCTCATTATCTACATTAGGTGTAAGATAATCTACATAACATCTCTTGTAGACACAATAATGTATCATGTTACTGTGTATTTTAAGACACATTTCTTTTATGATTCTCAAAGTAAGGTAACGCTGGCGAGGTAAGAGAATAGTTAGGAATGTCATACTCAGATAAAATCAAGAGTGTATGTCTTTTATCTTATCTTTATCACCGTTATCTGTTAAAATAATGAATACGCCTGTGACCCACTTACTGCATCTGTGTCAAAGGTCATCGTGTTTCTCTAATTTCCTGATTGTATTTAATCAGTGAAAATATGTAGTAGTTGAATCAGCAAGAACTTTGGATTGGTGTCATTTTAAGATTAGGAACAATTTCGATTCGGTAACAAGTTAAATCGGCTTCATTGTGGGATTTCGGAACTGATTCGAACAAAAGATTCAAATTTTGTCCCAGATACGCACGTGTGTTTATCCCACTTTAAGAAACAGTGACTCGATCCTTTTTGAAGCCACGGGTTCGAATCAGCTTGGTGTCGAACTTCTTAAATACACAACACAGCATATTATGGTAATTGACACCTTGGGTATTGAAGTGAGTCGGTGATCGAATCCTTCCTCTTCGAATCCCGGCAGACTCGAACCTCTCGTGTGCCGTCTTTGTTTACACGAGTAAGTGATGCAATTGCCAACATCACCGCCACCACCAAACAGTTCTCGTGATTGTGGTGATTGTTGTCGTTGTGGGGGATCTTGATTGTGTTTATGGTGGTGGTTGTGGTGGTAGCGGGGCGTCTGAGTGTGATGGTGGGAGGGGGGGGGTTGATTGTTGTGGTAATGGTAGTTTTAATGGTGATGGTGGTAGTGGTGGTGGTGCTAATGGGATATGATGGATCCTGGTAGTGGTGGTAGTAGCAGTCGTGATGGTGGTGGTGGTAGTAGTCGTGGTGATGGTAGTAGTGGTCGTGATGGTGGTAGTGGAGGTAGTAGCAGTCGTGATGGTGGTGGTAGTAGTCGTGATAGTGGCAGTAGTAGTCGTGGTGATGGTAGTAGTAGTCGTGATGGTGGTGGTGGAGTAGTAGCAGTCGTGATGGTGGTGGTAGTAGTCGTGATAGTGGCAGTAGTTGTCGTGGTGATGGTAGTAGTAGTCGTGATGATGGTGGTGCCGACGGGACTAGATGGGTCGTTGTCTCTTGTGAGCGACTTGGTAAACAGGTGAGTGAGTGAGTAGCTCTCTGGCTGTTGTCTTAAAGTCTACAATACTGAGTGCACCCGTTCGACCCCTTTCTCCCCTCCTTCCCCCTCCCTCCCCTTCTTCCCCACCCCCTCCTCCCTCCCCCCTCCCTCCCTTCCTTCCCCACCACCCCCCCCCTCCTTTCCCCCCACCCCTCCCCTCCTTTCCCCTCCCTCCCCTCCTTCCCCACCACCCCCTCCCTCCTTCCCCCCCTCCCTCCCTCCTTCCCCACCACCCCCCCTCCTCCCTTCCCCACCCCCTCTTCTCCTTCCCCCACCACCCCTCCCCTCCTTCCCCCCCCTCCCTCCCCTCCTTCCCCTCCCCTCCTTCCCCCCCCTCCCCCTCCTTCCCCACCACCCCCTCCCTCCTTCCCCCCCTCCCTCCCCTCCTTCCCCACCACCCCTCCCCTCCTTCCCCCCCCCCTCCCTCCCTCCTTCCCCCACCACCTCCCCTCCTTCCCCCACCCTCTCCTTCCCCCTTCCCCACCTACCCTTCCTTCCCACCCCCCCTCCTTCTTCCCCACCCCTCCCCTCCTTCCCCCCACCACCCCTCCCCCTCCTTCCCCACCACCCCTCCCCTTCCCCCACCTCCCCTCCTTCCCCACCCCTCCCCTCCTTCCCCACCCCTTCCCTCCTTCCCCCCCTCCCTCCCCTCCTTCCCCACCCTCCCTCCTTCCCCCTCCCCTCCCCTCCTTCCCCACCCCTCCCCTTCTACCCCACCCACCCCTCCTTCCCCACCCCTCCCCTCCTTCCCCCACCCCCTCCCCTCCTTCCCCACCACCCCTCCCTCCCCTTCCCCCACCACCCCTCCCTCCTTCCCACCACCCCTCCTTCTTCCCCACCACCCCCCTCCCCTCCTTCCCCACCCTCCCCTCCTTCCCCACCACCCCTCCCCTCCTTCCCCACCCCACCCCTCCCCTCCCCTTCCCCCACCCCTTCCCTCCTTCCCCACCCCTCCCCTCCTTCCCCCACCCCTCCCCTCCTTCCCCCCACCCACCTCCCCTCCTTCCCCCCACCCACCCCTCCCTCCTTCCCCCCCCTCCCCTCCCCTTCCCCTCACCCCTCCCCTCCTTCCCCACCCCTCCCCTCCCTTCCCCACCACCCCTCCCCTCCTTCCCCACCCCTCCCCTCCTTCCCCACCCCTCCCCTCCCTTCCCCACCCCTCCCCTCCCTCCCCCACCCACCCCTCCCCTCCCCTTCCCCACCACCCCTCCCCTCCTTCCCCCACCACCTCCCCTCCCCACCCCTCCCCTCTCCCCCACCACCCCTCCTCCTTCCCACACCCCTCCCTCCTTCCCCCACCACCCCTCCCCTCCTTCCCCACCCCTCCCCTCACCCCACCCCCACCCCCTCCCTCCTTCCCCCCACCCCCCTCCCCTCCTTACCCCACCCCCTCCCCTCCTTCCCCACCCCTCCCTCCTTCCCCCACCACCTCCCCTCCCCCTTCCCCACCTCCCCTCCTTCCCCTCTCCCTCCCCTCCTTCCCCCCCCACCTCCCCTACCCCTCCCCTCCCCTTCTTCCATATGTTTCTTCTTCTTTCATTTCTTTTCTTCTTTTTCTTTCTTATTTATTTTCCTTCTTTCCTTTTTCTTTCTTATTGTTTTTTCTTGTTTCCTCTTTCTTCATTCTTATCTCTTCTTTCTTCTGTTTCTTTCTTCTTTCTAGATTCTTTTTCTATATTCTATCATTCTTCCATCATCATTCTTCCATCATCATTCTTCCATCATCATTCTTCCATCATCATTCTTCACATCATTCTTCTATCATCATCTTTCTTTCTTTCTTTCTTTCTTCTGTGAGTGGATGGTTCTAGGTGTTTTTGTTTCAGGTGTTTTGTTTCACAGGTGTTTAGTTTACAGGTCTTTAGTTTACAGGTGTTTAGTTTACAGGTGTTTAGTTTACAGGTGTTTGTTTACAGGTCTTTGTTACAGGTCTTTAGTTTCAGGTCTTTAGTGTACAGGTGTTTGGTTGTCTTTAGTTTACAGGTGTTTGGTTACAGGTCTTTGTACAGGTGTTTATATTAGAAAATATGAGAAAATATAATTTCTTCTATATAAGGATAAAAATTATAGTAAATTAAAAAAAAAAACTTCTCATTAAAAGTAAATAAAATAATGTATATTTTTAGCTAACATATTTTTGTGTTCAATTAATTTCTATCTCATTTTTAGAAAGAAAATTTATATTTATGAAGTAATAACATCATCAAAACTCATCGTAATTTATGTTATCTCGTCAAAAATAAAAATCATAATAGACTTCTGCAGTGAGCCATGTCCCCTTCTGCAGTGAGCCACGTCCCCTTCTGCAGTGAGCCATGTCCCCTCACCTAGTCAGTACGCGGTACATTTCCATAGGTTGATCCCCTTCTAAGGCTACAGTGATCACCTCCCCAACACCTTCCTAGACGATCTGTTATTTCCTCTATAGACGTCAGCCTTTTATTTCCTGGACAATACCTCTGAGTCCACATAACGTAGCCTCAACCATATTCCCCTTCGTGTGTTCTCCTCCCCTAAAACACATCAGAGACTTGTTTTTCCAATATCCACAAAGGAAAAATTTCATCACACACACACACACACACACCTTAACATGTGTATTCTCTGAATTGTGTTTAGATGCAACTTTGTGTCGAAATATATCCACTCATTTGACTCGGCTTATGAAACCTCGTCTTGGGAGAACTTGTTACCACAGTCACATATGGTAGAGCTTAGTGGGACAGGCTATGTGAACAGTGGAACGTGACAGGATTAGCTAATGCCGATTCAGTCAGTTATTAAGACCAGCCAAAGTAAAATTAAAATAAAATACTCGTGGGTTTCTCTAATAGTCGAAAAATATCAACACAATTAAAAAAAGGTACAAAATAGGCATAATCGGATGAAATAGGTAATAATATCTTGAAATGTAAGTAAAAATAGTGATATTACATTGAAATAGGGAATAGTATTATGTAAATTCGTCCAAATTAGGAAAAATAGGCATAATGTGGGACGAAATAGGTAAGATTATATCGACATTACGAAAATGAGAAAAATAGGGAAATTGACATAAGGAGGAAAAATATCCGATTAGGAAAGTGTGTGTGGGTATAGTTGGATGAATTGGGAGAAAAAAGGGTGAGTGTAGGAGAGAGGGAAAAGTGAGTGTGAAAGAGTGATGAAATGATGAGTGAGAGAGAGAGAGATATGAGTGGGATATTACTTGAAACGACCCTACCCACCTCCTCTGATGAATAACTAATTAATATTATACGACCACTCACGACCACTCACGACCACTCACCTAACCTGTACAAGATTACGCAATTATTAAGACATTTTTATATATATCCACTTTATCCCTACTGAGAATTGTATCGTTTATGTGTAATGTCCGGTTTCTATTGATCATGAGTTTCCGCATTATCTGTCTCCTGCCCTGATAGAGTTAGAAACATTCTGATGACATTTGTTTGGAAACACATATACATACATACACATTAACATTCACTCACTCATACATATATACATATACATATATCAAACACACGCACACACACACACACATACATACACATACACACACACGGACGATGCTTGAATCAATCACCAACCGCCTGACGTCATACTTAAAGGTAAACAAATAAAACACTGACTTGCAGAAGGCTTAGGAAATAGGAGGAGGGAAGGAAGGAAGGTGGAAGAGAAGGGAGAATAGGGAGGAGGAGACAAATGGAAAGACGAGGGATAGAAATGGGATAGGAAGAGGTGTGGAAATGGGTTAGAGAATTAAAGAAAGAAGAAAAGATGAAAATAACAATAAAAACAAAAGCAAGAGAAGAAAAGGTTTGAAAGGAAGTGAAGGAATAGAAAGAAAAAAGAAAAAGTTGTGAAGTGAATATTGATGTTCGGTGAAGAGTCTCTCTCTCTCTCTCTCTCTCTCTCTCTCTCTCTCTCTCTCAGTGCTATACAGGGAATGGATTTAATAACTCACTGTCGTGTTCACCTGAGTCGAGCTACATTCGAAACAGCGTCATTCATCGACCGCCAACACCGCTAGTTTCAAGACCTGTCGGGCCAGCTGGTTCACTGAATAATTGCGGATCCGAGACAGTATCGTTCGCTCACTCTCATTGCTCACTACCTCTCACGATTTTAAGAGAGATTCGTTGATTCGTGTGTAAACTGGATTCGAAACAGTGTCGTTTATTGATTCTTTTAAGATTTGCGTTTGGTACTGTTTGTTTCAGCTGATAAATAAGCCTCGGGGACTTGAAACACACACACACACGTAATAAATATTTTTATTCTGTTTTCTATAACCCACGTGCCGCCTTTTGACTATCGCCTTTACAGTTTTTGCATTCACCCGCCCACGACCTACCTGTAATGTATAAGGAATGTGCACTTAATTAGCGACAGATATCGCCATTGTTCTAGGCCCATATGCTTTGTGGCTCATCGTCCTCCCTCGAGGGAAGACGGAGCCATCCACGGCGGCTCTCAAATATCGTCTTCCTCTCGTCAAGCTACTCATAGCAGTCACACTCAAAGCTTACATCGAACGGTCGTGATTAAACGGTCTATTTACATAGCCACCGTCCTCTCTCTTCACACTCACAGATAGTGGAAGTTACGGTTGATCTACACTCAGGAATTATATCAACAATACTTTTTTTTAATAAAAAAAAACACAATTGGGTTTCCTTTCTCTCACCCAATATATAGAACACCATCAGGTAAAGCCAACAGACACATCAACAAATATGGCCTGGAAAAATACACTGACGACATTTTTGTGTTATTTTTCATTTCAGGTTGTTGACATTAGTGAGGATTTGCTGAGGTGTTGATTCATTTCTTGATACAAACTAGATCGTGTATGGGTTTGACGTCCCTCTCTCACACACACACACACCCCCACACACACACACCAGATGTTGCACAAGTGGAGGGCTACATCTAGTGCGGGAGGGGCCGCGGCAGCGTCTTTCCGGCGTTGGCACTTGTCTGCCTCGGTTTGCAGTCGGCTAGCTCGAAAGTATTGACACTTTCTTGAGTGGTACTCCCCCAAGCGTTACGGTGTGGAGTAATCGTCTCCCAGGTGAGGGGGTCGATTTGGCACTTTTTCAGGTTTGTCTTAAGGCTATCATTATACCTCTTCAGTTGCCCGCCGGTGTTACGTTTACTATTCATTAGGTGACTGTAAAGTAGCTGCTTTGACAGTCTACTGTCGTCCATGCGTGTAACATGGCCAGTCCAACGTAGTTGTTCATGGATAATGGTAGCCTTGATGCTCCAACAGTTGGTGTCAGCAAGAATACTGGCATTTCTCTTGTCTTCCCAGCGAACTCGGAGGATGGAACGTAGACTAAGTTAGTGAAAGTTTTCAAGTGCCTTGAGATGCCTCCTGTATGTGACCCCCCCCCCACACACAGAGGAAGCACAGCAACAGCACCTGGGACTTGCTATACTTTATTCGTTATTGTGAGACGTGATCTTCTAAACCCGGATGTATTGTTAACGTGTTGATGTCCACCATAACGAGTGTTGTCTGGCAGTTAAGAGAATGTTTTGGGTGGGATAATAGAAGGGGGTTCTCTGTAATCTCCTCCCCCCCTCTTTCTCTCCTCATACTTACACCCCCTTTCCCCCTAGCCTCTCTGTTTTGATTAGTTTATGAAGGTTTTATAACAGTTTCACCACCCCCCTAACCAGCGTGTTCAGTAGCACCTGTATTGAGATTTTGAACATAATCAAAAATGTTCAAGAATGAGACTGAAACAGTATGGCTGATATCTGAGTGTTCATTAAAAAAAATTTCTCTCTGAGTTTGAAATTAATGACTTTATCTACTTTAGTACATTTAGAATAACAGAAAAATACTTAAAAAGAATTGTAATGAAGGATTTATTTATAGGAGAAGAGTAATTAGCGTTGCAAACTAATTAGAATTTTCCTAGAGTCATTTGTACAAGTGTCTAGTTTTAAAATGTATTACTCTGATCCTTAACTAACATGTAAAGGCGATTCAAAACTTACAGGCATATTATAATAGACAATTTATTACTACTACTACTACTACTACTACTTACTACTACTACTACTACTACTACTACTACTACTACTACTACTACTACTACTACTACTACTACTACTACTACTAAAACAAGCATTACATTACGCTTGGGCTGTCAGTTGGCAGATCACTTCAACAGCATACAACCAACATTCTGTGGTTTAATAATATAGAAACTCACTCTGTTGCTGTAGCTTCCATTATATATTATAAAGCTGTTTTTTTTTTTACGTTGTCTGGTAGTTTGTTTCAATACGTTTTATGAGAAGAAAGTGTTTTGTCGTGTCCGCGGAGACGATCTGTTCACTCCCTCTAGTCCTCCGAGACGACCTGTTCACCACTCCCTCTAGCCTCATGTTGGTTGATATCCCTAATCCATACTAAGTTTGTTGTTGGATTCTTCGGGTACAGTCCATTGAAAAATCCTATAAACGTGATTCAGCCTCAGTTGCTTCGCTCTATCCATCACCCTTAACACGTTCAGGGATTAGAGAACTTCGTGACCAACCTCTTGTGTTCGGAATCAACCTCATCGCCTTGTTTTTGAAAGTTAGTTTTTTTTTTAGCTTGGATTTTAGCTTCTGTGTTATGGCAGAGTAACACGAGGAGCCGGAATAGTCCAAGTTATATTGTATGTGCGTTAAGGCCTTTATTTCCTTGTACCTTTTATCCAATTATGACGAGCTTATTGTTTTTCTCTTATCCTCCTCCTGGTAATTCTCTTCTACCTTCTTCGTGTTTGTGTTTCTCTTCCTATTTTCCTATTGAATTTCTGCTTCTTTTTCTATTTCTTTTTTCTTTTTCTCTCTCATTCTTCTCCTTCTCCTGTTACTCCTCTTCTTCCTTCTCCTTGTCCCTCTGTTCTTACTTTTTATAACTTTTCCTTCCGCTTTTTCTCTCTTTCCTTCTCTTCCTTCGTTTCTGTTCTTTTCTCGATCTTTCTTATTCTCAAATTCACAGATGGAGTCAACACAGACAGACAGACAACTAGACGAGACGTAATAATATCAGAGAGAGACAGAAAGATGGACCTCTCCCACTTGGCAATGTTGTCAACCGTTTTATTATATGCATTCTGTACTGACAAACTAGTAATAATAACGATAAATATCATGTTTTACCTTATAATCTTTAATTAACTTATTATCACAGGTGAAAATTCTAATGATTATCGCGTCTCCATAAGGTGTCCGGGGGTGGGGTGTAGTCCTTAGCTTTTCGTGGCGCCCTCATCAGCTGGGTCGTGTTTGGGGTCATGCTGAGGTCGTTTGATGTTGTATAGTCACTAATATAGCTCTTCCCTATCTGCTGTGTCAAGACTCAGACGCGTGTATCTGTATCACCCACGGCGCACCATTTTATTTATCTAACCCTTTAGCAGACAGGGGTTAGGTTAGGGTAGGGTAGGTTAAGTTGAGGTTAGGGTAGGTTAGGTTAGGGATTAATGGTAAGGAGGGTGGCGGAGTGGATGCAATGGTCCCTCCTTTTTAAGGTTCGCTCTTCCACCCTCATTCTTTCACCAATTCCTCACTCTTCCACTGCTCGACTCTTCCACTGCTCCTACCCACAATACACTTCTCTACATGTCTGATATTCTCTTCTTCCAAAGGAAATCCTCGGGAGAAGTTATTGAGGTGTGAGATAACTTTCCTCACTAAGAGATATTTCAATTCAGTTAGACATTTTTCCAGAACTTCTTACTATTGGCGTCTTCAACTCTTGCCAAGTTTTGTAAGTAATCTTGTTAGAGTGAGTGTGTGTGTGTGTGTGTGTGTGTGTGTGTGTGTGTGTGTGTGTGTGTGTGTGTGTGTGTGTGTGTGTGTGTATATATGTGTGTGTGTGTGTGTGGACTCAACATGTTACCAAGATCGCATTATGGCGTCTCAATTTCGCGCCAGTTCCAATTTGGCGGGGTGATTCCAATTTCACGGATGGGTTCCAATTTGGGAGTAGGATCCCAATATGGCAGCTAACTGTATTCCATATTGGGGGTAAGGTGTGTCTTTGGTTGCAGGGATTTCAATTTAATATCCAGTCAACCAGCACAACCCAATGCCCAATACCAACCCAGCCCAACCCCCACCCAGCAGCCCCCCACCCAGCCTAACCCCACCAACCACCCTAACCCCTCAGCCAAACCCACCAATCACCCCACCAGCCAAGACACCACCCAACCCAGCTCCCAGCCAACCTCCAGCCCAATCCCCCACCAATGGCCCACCAACCCAGACCCAACACCCCAGACCCCACCAATGCCCACCACCCAACCCAGCCCATGTAACAGTGGCAAATAATCAGTGTTAAAATTACTCCTGAATGTGCTGTAGGATCTGTTAACCAAATTTGATATCTTGATTATAACTTGTTCCAAATGGCTTTTGAAAATGTTCAAATGTTTTAGAATATTTAATTACTTTTGCAATGCTATTACTCGCTACTTATGGGTTTTCGAGGTCATTTCTTGGTGCTTATATTATTCTGGATGTGCTTAAATAGTTAGGCACATTAAATTTTAGTTCAGAGAAAACGTATTTTTAAAAAATCCTTTAAGGCTTTAGACTTACAAATTTTGTCATTCAACAAAAAATGGTTTGTTCAAAATTTCAGTATAGGTACTCCTGAATGTGCTGTAGGATCTGTTAACCAAATTTGATATCTTGATTATAACTTGTTCAAATGTTTTAGAAATGTTCAAATGATTTTTTGAATATTTTAATTACTTTTGCAATGCTAATTACCTCTCGCCCTTATAGGTTTTCGAGGTCATTTCTTGGTGCTTGTGTATTATGGATGTACTTAAATAGTTAGGCACATTAAATTTTTAGTTCAGAGAAAACGTATTTTGGCCAAAATCCTTTAAGGCTTTAGACTTACAATTTTTGTCATTTTCA